>NC_035178.2:33150126-33465126 GCF_001659605.2 Manihot esculenta | reverse complement strand
TTTTATATTTAATCTTTTGCAGCAAAATACAAGTCCACAGTTGCTTGCATATCCACAAGTGCACCAAGAAAGTATTCAAATTTATTCAACAAGTTCCATTTTATATTTAGGCTTTATTCAACAAGTTCCATTTAATTAAATTTATTTGCGAGAGTATTTCCTTGTATTGTTATTATATTTGATACATAAATTTCCCAATTGTCTATCGTGGATGCTCATTTGTAACTTCCTCTATATGTCAAAAACATCTGGTTTCATGATCATCTAAATCCAATCAACTTGATGATGTTTATAATTAGATGATGATTAACTAAGAAAGCTCTTAACTTTAATCTTAGGGGTGGGATCAGGGAGACTCATAGCAAAATCCACAATAACATCTTATGGGTTGTTTATGGATGTATATGATATGTATGTTTTTATTGATGTATGATGGATATGCATGCAAAATAATTAATATGTAAAGTGAGTCCTAATAGCAATTAAGTGGCCCAAGGAATCTTCTAACCTAATAATTAAGTTCAATGCCTTCCAACAACCATATTATCGGTTATGGATAGCAAAGGGTAATACAGTTGGTTTAAAGGCAATTCACAATTCTGCAGTAAAATGGGTGAAGTATATTAAATTTAACTGTGGTTGTTTGCAGATTGTAGCCTTTTGTTTCAGCTAAAATTGTTTATGTAGTTCAGACCGATATAAACTGGAGTTCTCAAAACTACACTGTTAGATGTTAATCTTTGCCATTTTGTACCTCACTCTGTCTCCTTTCTCATCTTTCTTATATATTCCTCTACTGCTTCTTTTGGCAAGTAAATGCAGCAGCTGTGACAACAAAAGGTTTATACTAATTTCAATTCATTAAGATTATTTGCTACGGATACTATCTTTTTACAATTTTCTGACTGATCATTTCAGCTGGGTTCCTAGTATGCTAGATGCAAGGTAAGTTTTCAGGACTTTATAGCAAATCTGTGGCAATGCTCTTAGTATGAATTTCCTTTTTTCTTTTTTAAATTTTGTTAACCATGTGAAAATGATGAATTCAAAGATGCAAAGTGTTGCACTTGGGAAAACCTTTCAGATTTGTTATCAATAATTAAGGGTAAAATATAGCTGAAGATAAAGATAAAATCTCGAATTAAAACCATCAAATATAAAAGGAAAGGTGCTGGAATCCTTTATTTCATATTTTGTATTATGTTTATATTTTAAACACGTACATTTTGAGTTAAATTCTACTTGTATCTGTTGATTTGTTTGAGTATTTGCTTTTTGATACGATGAGCAGTGAAGGAGTCCATCCTAGCATATGAAGAAATAGAGTCCATCCTAAACTTTGACTTCCTGATCAACAAATAAATTTACAACTTCCACGTGATTTTCCTATCAAATCAATAACCATCATTCTCGTATTTGTTTAGAACTTTTACTTACTATGGATTTATTATTAGTATTGCAAGTAGAGTATTTTAGGATCATCTTCTATCTTCTACTTTTAATTACTTTGCTTTTTTTTAATTAATTTAGTTTATTTTTCTTAAATTAAGTTTTATCTCTTGCATTTAAACTCTTCATTTTATTTTTATTTTATCTTTCAATTGAATTAATATACTTCGATCTCTATGGAATGTCTGTGGAATCGACCTTTATATACTATCACAATTTATTTTGTTTTGGAAAAAGTAGAAATTTATTTTTGGTGGCTTTGACACCTATCATAACCTTTTCAATTTGATGCATCAATGGATTATTTTATTATATCATATATACCATAATTGCTTGGATGCATGTTTAACTTGATTAGTTACAAGTTTTTTACTATTTAAAGTCAAATATTATATATTGATCTTTTAATTATTAATAAATAAAAAATCTAAACTTATAGTATTAAAATCAATCGGAAACAAATAAATATTAATGTTTGTTGATCATTATTTACATTTGTGGTATATATTAGTTATTTATTTTATTATTTTATTTTTTATTAATTATTATATATTATAATAATATTATTGATGGATGTTAAAACCACAAAAATTATTTTATCTAAATTTATTGAAAAATAGTTGGATATAGGGTGAATAAGATTAAGATAATTTACACTATAAATTTTCAATCAATAACTAAAAAGACAAACAATAAAAATAAAAAGGAGTGTTTTGATCAGGTGTAAACTAAAGTAGAAATCAAGATAATTTAAGAAAATAATATTTAAGTGATAATCAAATAATAATATTGATAGAGAATTAATGCAAACAACTCCCATTTGAAGAATAAAATTTGTTTCAACTGTGAGAATCAATTATTGAAGCAAAAATATATTTATTCATTCTAATAAATCGATTTTAGCTATGGAGCTATGGTAGATGCTTCTCATTTTAATCTTGCCAACCGCGTGGTTTAGTTAAATCATGCAATTAATTGTCACTTGTGTTCAAATAATCTAAGCAATTATGAATCTAAATAATTCAAACTAACAATTTATTACTTCGCAATTAAAAGCAACGGGCCCTTATTGATTCTAAAAACAAGGCAATAATAACATGAAGAACAAGTTGCATAACTATTGAAATCCAAGCAACGGGCCCTTAGTGATTTGTTCATGCTCCTAAGGATGAGAAATCCAAGCTTGATTCAAAATAAATGGTTGTTCAAGATCAAGCATGATGAACACAGTCTCCATCCTCAATTCAAAGATAGATTGGTTGTGAAGGGTTTCAACCAATGGTGAAGATGACATCCATCTGAACAGTGCTAGGCCTAGCAGCTACTTTTGATCTGGAGATTGAATAGATGGATGTAAAGACTACCTTCCTTCACAGAGATTTGGAGGAAGAGATCTATATGAAGCAGCCAGAGGGTTTCAAGAAGAAAGGAAAAGAGGACTATGTTTGCAAGCTGAAGAAAAGCTTGTATGGCTTGAAGAAGGCACCGAGACAGTTGTACAAGAAGTTTGAATCTGTCATGGGGGAGCAGGGTTATAAGAAGACTACTTCAGACTACTGTGTATTTGTTCATAAATTCTTTGATGGTGATTTCATCATCCTTTTGCTCTATGTGGATGATATGCTGATAGTTGGCCAGAATGTCTCCAGAATTAGCAGTTTGAAGAAGCAACTAAACAAGTCTTTTGCCATGAAAGACTCGGGGCCAACAAAGCAAATTATTGGCATGAAGATAACCATAGATACAAGCTCTAAGAGGTTATGGTTATCACAAGAGACGTACATAGAGAAAGTACTTCAGAAGTTCAACATGGAGCATGCTAAAGCGGTTAGTTGTCCTCTTGCTAACCACTTTCAAGCTCAAAGCAGAGTCCTTCTTCAGATGAAGACAGAGAGGAAATGGACAAGGTTCCTTATGTTTCAATAGTTGGAAGTTTAATGTATGACATGCTATGCACACGACCAGATATTGCTCACGCAATCGGAGTAGTGAGTTGGTTTCTTTCAAATCTACGAAGGGAACATTGGATTGTAGTGAAATGGATTCTAAGATAGCTTCGAGGCACTTTCAAACTATGTTTGTGTTTTTAATATCTAGTCATGTGTTCGGCAGTTATTTGCCTTGTGGCTTAAGCATAAAATATATTCGAAAATTTATTAATGGGACTAACGACATGTGTTCGGCAGTTGATTTATCTCTCACACACTTGATCAGATATAGATGTAATATATATATCTTATTGAGCAGATTGCAAAGAAAAATTCATAACTTAAGTTAGGAAGGTCAGAATTAGATGTAATATATCTTATTAGAAAGTTAAGACATAAATACACAAAGTTCATGAAGAAAGGTGAGTCTAATTATGTAACGACCTAGAAACCAGATCGCTACCGGCGCTAGGATCCAGATCGACCTAAACCCCAACTACAACACATCAAACATACCCACATTGCTCAAAAACACTCATTAAACCCATAAACTCAAAACAACCTAAACATGCATTTCTACTTCATGAAACAACTTATAACTTATTTAAAACATAAAGTGAGCTCAAGATCGGCCCTTACCTCTTGAAGATCGAGAGGAAAACGACTCTAGCTCGGAGATGGGAGAGATTTGAGTTTCTTGAACCTCAAAGCTCCAAAACTTGCTTTATGCTTGAAAATCTTCAAAACAAAGTGAAAACTAGTGAAAATCGTGAAAGATTTAAAGGAAGAAACTCAAGATCGGTGAGGGACGGCGGAGAGCTCACCTTGGCCGAAAGTGGGGAGAAAAACTCGCCCGTTTTCTGCTAAGGGACCCCTTTATAGGTGGCTGGCCAGGCCACATTCGGGAGCCGAACGTGCTTCCGCATGCATGCCATGTTCGGCGGCCGAACCTGGGCTTCCCTCACTTATGCTTTCGGGGGCCTAAAGCACTCCCGAGGTGCATGCATGTTCGGCGGCCGAACTTGAGGTTCGGCGGCCGAACCTGGGTCTTCCTCCAAGATTATTTTCATGCAAAAACTCATTTCCTTTTTACTTAAAACCATGAAATACATTGAAACATTTTATGAAAACATGTTTCTACCCTACTAGAGGCTTCCGACATCCGAGATTCCACCGGACGGTAGGAATTCCGATACCGGAGTCTAGCCGGGTATTACAGTTTTGGCCATTGGAGGAATTCCTTGTTTTGGACTGCCATGAGCACTTCGGCTTTGGAGGCGTTGAGTGGGGTCAGGGTCTCTGGAACTCGCGGGGGAATGGTCTTTGTTTTTGAACCCGAGAGGGGAATGGTCTCTGGTCCCTTCGGTCCCAGGGTTGTCTGTAGGTCTCAGGCCTTTTGCTTTGCTTTTTCTCATGCCTTTTCGGCCTCCTTTCTTCCGGGGCTTTTCCCCTATCAGCTGCTTCTTTGGCGAATCTGCTCGTCATCAAGGCATCATCCTGCCTTATGTACTTTTCTGCCCTCTTCATCAGTTCTGCCAATGAGGTAGGCGGTTTCCTGCTCAATGAGCCGAAGAACTCTGGGGAGGTCGTCCCTTTTTGCATGGCTTTTACAGCTTTGCTTTCATCCAGCTCAGGGATCTACAGGGCCTCCGTGTTAAAACGGGCTACGTACTCCCTCAACGATTCATTTCTCCTCTGCTTGACTGTTTCCAAGTAGCTGATTTTTCTGTCAACCGGCACTCCGGCTATAAATTGACTGATGAAGACATTGGCCAAATCCCCAAAACTCCTGATGCTTCCTATTTCTAGGCTATTGAACCATGCCCGTGCTGGCCCCGTGAGCGTCATGGGGAATACCTTGCACATCAAGGCATCCGATAAGGTCTGCAGCTCCATGAAGGTTTTGTAGTTGAGGACGTGCTCCCTTGGGTTTCTTGCTCTGTCATATGCCGCCATAGGTGGCATCATGAACTTCTTGGGGATGGTCTCCTGTTGTACCCATCTCAAGAAAGGCACGGACGCGGGTAAGAGGGCCTGCTTGTGGTCTTTCGCCCCCAGCTCAGCTAGGAGCTGTTCTCTCATTTTCTGCAGTTTCTGATCCACATTTTCTTCCTCTTGTCTGGGCCCCTTGTCCAGACGATATACCTCCTCCCACTCTTCATTTTCTGTCCTCCTGGTTGTTCTGGCCGAGTAACTCTCTGCCTCATCATTTTCTATCAGCTCCCTCACCCTCCTTCCATGGGTTCTAGACTTCGGCTCTTCGTCTCCACTCGCCCTTCTACTTCTTTCTCCAATTTCTCTGCTGTTTGTTTGGGGGTGGTTAAAGGTAGGCTGGGGTTCGTTGGTTCGGGGTTCTTCCACCACAGGCAACACGTTCACTGGGGTATTGAGGCCCCTCTGCTGCATTATCTGCCCCAGCCAGTGGGCGGTGTTTTGTAGTTTGAGGGCCATGGTTTGGAGGTCCTGGTTGGATAGAGTGGCTCCGGGCACATTCCCTGCCGAGCTCGGCGAGGGATTGAAAGGGATTGGTGGTTGGTTATTGGGGGTTGTGGGGCTAGAGAAAGAGAACTGTTGCCCCTCCTGGGCAGAGCTCAGGTCATTGAGGGTATTAGCAATGTTGTTTTCGTTATGGTTGGCCATTGTGGATCTCATTGGGTTTTGTAAGAGTGGAACTCCGATGATGAAAATATCTCCTTTGTTTCCCACAGACGGCGCCAATTGATGATTTGAGATCCAGAGAAAAAAAGGTTTACAATAGTCGGGTAAGTTTGGCTTGAGAGGAGGGTGCTCCTCTCCCTTTATTCTTTTCTTTTTGTCTATTAGTGACGCATAACGGCCTTGCTATTATTGGACCATTTGTCTCTGCCATACGGAATTGTACGTATGGAAATGCCAGTCGCCTGCTCCATGCTAAACGGCCATTTAATTCCCTCCCTAGCACGCATGTAAGCAATTCTGCTGGATGTATGGGCCGGTTATCCCTTATCAATTTAATTCCCTCCCTAGCACGCATGTAAGCAATTCTCCATGCCAGCCGAAGTGCCGCCAAAAGTGCTTGAGTTTCGTCTCTGGAAGGGACTTTCGGCCGCCGAACCTGCCGCCGAAAGTGCCCTGTCCAGCCTTCTTTTGCATGTTTTATGTGATTATTTTGGATATTTTAAGGGGAGGTGAGTGGAACTAAACTTAATGTTTTAAATTGAGAAATTAAATGCTTTGAGCATGTTCCATGCATCATGATATGTAATAGGTTGAGTGCACTAGAATACACTAATGTGACGCATTGCATTCTTCTATGCTTGTACGGATCGGACATAGTGGATTCATTAGCCCTCGTAGTAAAGTCCTAAGGAGCCCTGAGAGGGTCGGGCACAGGGCACCCTAGGGTGCGTAATAAAGTCCTGAGGAGCTCCTTCGCGGGCCGGGCACAGATTGAGGGAATTTTGAATCAGTCCATCTAAGATGATGTGATTTACTTGTGATGTGATGCATTCCATGTGAGCATGTTTTATTGACATGTTTGATTTGTTCTACTCACTGGGCTAGTATAGCTCATCTCTTTCCTTTAACCCTAGTCTTGCAGGATCAGAGTCAGAGGGGAGTCAGCAGGGTACAGGAAGAGTAAAGAATTGTGTAATAGTATAGAGTGGACATGTAATATTGTCAAGAAATGGTTTAGTATTGTATAGTGTAGAGTATTGTGCTTGACCCATGTTGTAAATCCTTTTTGTATACATGGTCTATTTATATGCTGTGAATGTTTTTATCAGTATGTGAAAAACCAGACTTAACAGAGTATGAGTTGAACCCATCTAGAGCAAGCTCTAGTTAGGGGTTTTATAGTACAGAGATAGTGCATGCACAGGTTGAGCCTTGGTTCAGAGCATCAGTTGTATGGTTTTACAGAAAATGTTTGATCATGTATGGGATTTTACAGGTACACAGAGAGTATAGCAGGCTTGCTACGGGTCCTGGCGACCTTATGTCGATCTGGATCCTAGCGCCGGTAGCGGTCCAATTTTTGGGTCGTTACAGGCACAGAGTAAGAGAAAGTCCGGGTCGAGGCCCATTCTACGCCCCTAGCACAGATGGGTATGTTATGTTATGATATGTTAAGCAAAAGTCCTGAGGAGCTCCGGTTGTGGGCTGGGCACATTGGAT
Organism: Manihot esculenta; assembly: GCF_001659605.2. Classification (NCBI taxonomy): domain Eukaryota; kingdom Viridiplantae; phylum Streptophyta; class Magnoliopsida; order Malpighiales; family Euphorbiaceae; genus Manihot; species Manihot esculenta. The sequence goes on along the minus strand of NC_035178.2, from coordinate 33,457,591 downwards.
TATGTAGAGGGCCATTGGTGATAAGTCCATCCTTGATGTGAATTGTTTGTGATGTGATACATTTCATGAAAGCATATGTTTAATAAACCGTTTTTACTGTTCTGCTCATTGGGCTTTTATAGCTCACCTCTTTCCCCTAACCCCCAGGTTTGCAGGGTCAGAGATAGCAGGAAGTCAGCAAGGGTAATGGCTATGTTATGTAATAGAGTTGTAGTGGACATGTAATGTAATGTAAAGTAATGTAATGAGGATTAGTATTGTGCTTGGCCCTAATGTTTATTGTAAATCCCTGTTGTACATGACCTTTATGTAAATGTTTTAATGATGAGATATGTTGAACCAGGCTTGACATATGAGATGTTGACCCAACTGGAGCATTTGATGAGGGCTCCAGTAAGGGGTTTTATGTATACAGTTATGATACATGCACAGGTCAAGCTTGGTATATGAAAAGTTTAAAGTTTTTATGAAAATGTATGATCATGTATGGGATTTTATCAGATGTACAGGATGAACAGATCAATTCAGGGTGGAATGTCACCTGATGTGAGGGAATCAGAGGAGGATGAACAGAGAAGAGATAGTAGTCTGGGCATGAGTATGTCAGGAAAGGATATGGGAGAGCCCCAAGGAGGCGCTCAGGCCTCGGGTTTTATTCACCCACCCCAGTACCAACCCTATCCACAGGGCCCAGGGTGTCCGATGGGGAGTACATCGGATTACTCCAGTTATAATCCATATCCTACTTTCATGCCCTATCCTCCCTTTTACCCACCATACCCACAGTACCCTATGTTTCCACCCTCACCCTTCTATCCAAATCCAGCAAACCCTAACCCAAGGAATGCTGCACCTCCTCCTCCACCAGCAGAACCTATAGTCCCTGATGTCCAAACACCCAAACCTAGCTCATCTATGGGGAGCAAAGTAAAGATGACGGATTACCTAAAGCTGGATGCTCCCAAGTTCAAGACAGGTGATGATCCATTTGAGTACCTCAAAACGGTAAAGATGATAACAGATGAGCTGGGAGCTAGTGATAGTAGAGCCATTCAAATGGCGGGGTTCACATTGAAATGTAAGAAAGCACGGGAGTGGTTTAAAAATTATGTGGACCCAAGGTTGGATAGCCTATCTTGGGAAGAGTTTGCCAACGAGTTTGCTGGATGGGCTTTTCCTGACAGTTCAAGAGAGCTGAAAGTTATTGAGTTTGAGCAGCTGAGACAAACAGAGGACATGAGTGTCGATGAGTACACAGATAAATTCTTAGAGTTGTTGCAGTATGTGGGTCAGGCATATGACACAGATCAAAAGAAAGTTAGGATGTATACCATGAGGCTCCATCCTAGGTATTCCTCCTTGATCCTAGTAGCAGAGAGAGAGAGCTTCCACACCATAGTGGATGCATCACGGAAGATGGAAGCTAGTGCCATTATACAGGGGACAGTTAAACAGCAGGTGGCACAACCCTCGAGTTCCAAGACCCCAAGCAGAGGAAAGTTTGATCTCTCATCTCTAAGTACAGTAGCCTCAAGAAGCAAAAAGTGGGGTAAAGCCAAGCCCAAGAAGAATAAGTTCTGGAACAGGTTAAAGTCTGGTATGGGTTTAGGTGGTGGTTGGAGCTCTGGTTCGGATGGCTCAGAATGTTTGAGGTGCGGTACACCGCACAAGGGAGTCTGTCGGTTTGGGACAACAACATGTTTCAGATGCGGACATGAGGGACACATAGCACGGGGATGTCCTAATGCAGCCATGATGGCACAGTCTCAGCAGACAGCTTCAGGTAGTGTGGCTCAGCCAGCAGCTCCAGCCATGACTCAGGGTAATGGTAGAGGCAGAGGGAGAGGGGCAGCCTCTTCTTCAACAGGTTCCCAGGGTGAAGGTCCATCAGCTCTAACTCAGATCTTCACTATGACACAGCAGGAGGCTAACACGTCAAACACCATGGTGTCAGGTAATCTCATCATTGGATGTTCTGATGTGTATTCTTTAATGGGCCCTGGTGCTTCTCATTCTTTTGTTGCTTCGAGAGCTGTAGAGAGGTTGGGTTTGATAGTCTCTGGGTTAGAGTGTCCCCTTTGGATCAGTGGACCCAAGTGTGATCCATCAATGACAGAGTCAGTCTGCCGGTATAGCCCAGTGTTTATTGAGAGTAGATGCCTTCCAGCCGACCTTGTGGTTCTAGACTTGATAGATTTTGATGTCATTCTAGGGACGGATTGGCTATCTGCTCATGGTGCTACCTTGGATTGTAAAGACAAGGTAGTCAAGTTCAGAGTACAGGATGGGTCAGAGGTTGTCTTCAGGGGAGACAGGAGGGGTACACTTAGAGGTTTGATATCAGCCCTACAGGCTCGTAGGTTGCTCAGGAGAGGTTGTCAAAGGTTTCTAGCTCATGTGAGAGAGCTTGATAGTCAGGTCAGGGAGCCCGCCTCAGTACCTGTAGTCAGAGAGTTTCTAGATGTCTTCCCAGACGAGCTTCCAGGACTACCACCTGTTAGGGAGATAGAGTTCGAAATAGAAGTGATGCTGGAACCAGACCGATCTCTATCCCTCCCTACAGGATGGCACCTGCAGAGTTGAAAGAGTTGAAAGATCAGCTGCAAGAGTTGGTACATAAGGGTTTCATCCGACCGAGTACCTCACCTTGGGGTGCTTCAGTGCTGTTTGTAAAGAAGAAGGATGGATCCCTAAGACTTTGTATCGACTACAGACAGTTGAACAAAGTCACTACCAAGAACACGTATCCTCTACCCAGGATCGATGATCTATTTGACCAGCTAGCAGGAGCAGGTTGTTTTTCCAAGATAGATCTGAGATCTTGGTACCACCAGCTAAGAATCAGAGAGAAAGATGTGCTGAAGACGGCGTTCAGGACCAGATATGGGCATTATGAGTTCCTAGTGATGCCGTTTGGGCTGACCAATGCCCCTGCAGCATTCATGGACCTCATGAATAGAGTTTTTAGCCAGTATCTGGATCACTTTGTTATCGTTTTCATTGATGATATCTTAGTTTATTCCAGAAACGCAGAGGAGCATGCCCATCATCTGAGGATAGTTTTGCAGACCCTGAGGGAGCACGACTTGTATGCCAAGTTCTCCAAGTGTGAATTCTGGTTGAGAAGCATTTCATTCTTGGGGCATGTTGTGTCAGAAAAAGGAATTGAAGTGGACCCCAAGAAGGTAGAAGCTGTAGTTAACTGGTCCAGACCCACTACAGTTACAGAGATTAAAAGCTTTTTGGGTTTGGCAGGTTACTACAGGAGGTTCATCTAGGACTTCTCAAAAATTGCCGCTCCTATGACCAGGCTGACCAAAAAGAATCAGAGGTTTGTTTAGTCAGATCAGTGTGAGGAAAGCTTTGAAGAGCTGAAGAAAAGGTTGACGTCAGCATCAGTGCTAGCTCTGCCTATTAGTAATGAAGACTTCACAGTGTTTTGTGATACATCCCGAGTGGGACTAGGTTATGTTTGATGCAAAATGAGAGGGTAATTGCTTATGCTTCTAAGCAGCGGAAGAAGCATGAGTTGAATTATCCTACACATGATCTAGAGATGGCAGCTGTGATCTTTACACTCAAGATGTGGAGGCATTACCTATATGTAAGATGTGAGATCTTTACAGATCATAAGAGTTTGAAATACATCTTGAGTCAGAGAGAGTTGAACTTGAGGCAGAGGAGATGGGTAGAACTGCTTAGTGACTATGATTGCAAAATTCAGTATCATCCGGGTAAGGCAAATGTTGTGGCAGATGCCCTAAGCCGGAAATCACTTGGCAGTCTATCCCATGTTACAGCAGAGAGAAGACCGATGGTGAGGGAATTCTATAAGCTCATTGATGAAGGGCTGCAGTTGGAGTTGTCTGGTACAGGTGCTTTGATAGCTCAAATGAGAGTGACACCCGTGTTTCTGGAGCAGGTGGCTCAGAAACAGCATGAGGAACCAGAGTAGGTGAAGATAGCCAGAGTAGTTCAAGCAGGCAAGAATGATGAGTTCAGATTCGACGATAAGGGATCCTCTGTTACGGAAACAGGTTATGTGTACCAGATGACGTGAGTTTGAAGGGAGACATTATGAAGGAAACTCATAATGCCAGGTACAGTGTTCACCCTGGAGCCACCAAAATATACCAGGATCTGAAAAGAGTTTATTGGTGGCCAGCTATGAAGAGAGAAGTGGCACAGTTCGTGTCCGCCTGCGAAGTATGTCAAAGGGTGAAGCTGGAACATCAGAAGCCGGCTGGAATGCTTAACCCACTGTTGATTCCAGAGTGGAAATGGGAGAATATAGCTATGGATTTCGTGGTGGGGTTACCGGCAACGTCCAACAGACTAGACTCCATATGGGTGATTGTGGACAGACTGACCAAATCTGCTCACTTCATCCCTGTCAGGAGTGGTTATTCTGTGGACAAATTGGCATAAGTGTATGTGGAAGAGGTTGTCAGGCTGCATGGGGCTCCCATTTCAATAGTGTCAGATAAGGGACCCCAGTTCACCTCCAGGTTTTGGTGGAGTTTGCAGAATGCTATGGGCATCATGCTAGACTTTAGCACTGCTTTCCATCCACAGACTGATGGACAGTCAGAGAGGACCATCCAGACTATAGAAGATATGCTTAGAATGTGTGTGCTAGATTTTGATGGTTCTTGGAGGCAGCATCTACCCTTGGTGGAGTTTGCCTACAATAACAGCTATCATGCTAGCATAGAGATGGCTCCTTATGAAGCTCTTTATGGGAGGAAGTGTAGGTCACCTGTTTGCTGGGAAGAAGTGAGAGAAAGGGCCTTAGCAGGGCCTGAGCTAGTAGAGATCACCAGCAGGGTAGTGCCCATTATTAGAGAAAGGATCAGAACTGCTGTGAGTCGGCAGAAAAGCTATACAAATGTCCGCAGAAAGCATGTGGAGTTTCAGGAGGGAGATATGGTGTTGCTCAAGGTATCTCCTATGAAGGGGGTGATTTGTTTTGGGAAGAAAGGTAAGTTAACTCCATGGTACATCAGACCCTTTGAAATCTTGCAGAAGATTGGGAATGTATCGTATAAATTGGACTTACCTGCTTCAATGGAGAGAATCCATCCGGTTTTCCATGTTTCCATGTTACGAAAGTTCGTGTCAGATCCGGACAAGGTTCTTAATGAGCCAGATGTGGAGATCCTAGAAGATCTCACATATGTTGAGCAGCCAGTGCGGATCCTAGACACGCAGATCAGAAAGCTGAGGAACAAGGAAATCCCGATAGTGAAAGTCCTTTGGAATATCCATAATGTAGAATAATGTACCTGGGAGACACGGGAGTCCATGCTCCAGCAATACCCTTATCTCTTTTAAGGTTAGTGTTTATGTGTTTTTATGTGTTTATGTTTATGCTATGCATGTGTTTGTTTGTTGAACATTCGGGGATGAATGTTCTTAAGGGGGGAAGAATGTAATACCCGGCTAGACCCCGGCATCGGAATTCCTACCTTCCGGCGGAATCTCCGTTGGAATCCGGAATTTCTCGGACGTCGGAGCCTTCTAGAAGGGTAAAATAAGGTTTTCATAAAATGTTTTTAATGCTTTTATGGTTTTAATGAAGAAAGAAAATTGAGGTTTGAAAGAAAACACCATGGAGGAAGGGCCCAGGTTCAGCCGCCAAACCTCATGTTCGGCCGCCGAACATGGCTCTCTTGTGGGAGCACCTTTGGCCCTCGAAGGTGGTCTAGTTAGCCACCTATAAAGGGCCCCTTGTCCAAAAATGGGCGAATTTTCTCTCTCTATTTTTGGGCATAGGTGAGATTTCGCCTTCTTTTGGTTGATTTTATGATTTCCTTCAAATCTTACAAGTTTTTTTACAAGCTTTTATCTTATTTTGAAGTTTTTAAGCTCAAAACCGAAGTTTTAAAGTTTGGAGACCTTCGGAGACCCTTTCTCCTAATCTATAAGTTTGGGTCACGCCTACCCTCGATCTTCAAGAGGTAAGTATAGATCCATACCTTTGTTCATGTTTTGAATAAGTTTTAAGAAGGGGTTGAGGGTTTTGATGCATGTTTAGGTTAGTTGTAAAATGTTAGGGTTTATGTTGATTTATTGTTAAATGTATGAAAATGTGATGTTTATGATGTTGTTTGTTGGGGTTTAGGCTAGTTTTATACCCCTTATCCATGTTGGAGTGTGTTTGCATGCTGTGGGAAGTTGGAAGATAGGATTTGAGAGTTGTGGGGCTGAAATGCATGAGTTTGTGTCGGGTTCTGCCTTTCTGAGGAGCCCAGGTTCGGCCGTCGAAGAAGGGTTCGGCCGCCGAACCTGCTTGGAAGGCAGCCTTTTGGCCGCCTAACTTGCCTCCGAAAACATGCACTTTCGACTATGGAGGGGAGTTTCGGCCATCGAACCCGCCCCCGAAAGTCCCTGACTTTCGGATCTTTGGAGAACCTTCGGCCGCCGAACCTGCCTCCAAAGGACCCCAACTTTCGGATCTGTAAGGACCTTCGGCCGCCGAACCTGCCGCCGAAAGTCCCTGACTTTCGGATCTTTGGAGAACCTTCGGCCGCCGAACCTGCCTCCAAAGGACCCCAACTTTCGGATCTGTAAGGACCTTCGGCCGCCGAACCTGCCGCCGAAAGTCCCCTGTCCAGCCTTCCCTTGCTTGTTTTGCATGCATGTTTTATGGTGTTTTAGAAGGTTTTTGGGGAGATGTTTAGAGTCTTTATAGAGTATGTTTGGTCCCTCATTTGAGTCCACCTGTATAGGATCGGACCTGAGGAATCGAGGTGATCAGCAGTGAGTTAGCTGCTCCAGAGTCATTTGAGTATTAGCCAGAGGTGAGTAGAACACAACTCTTTTTATTTCAAAGCAATTAAACTTTTAAGCATGTTCATGCATCATGAATGCCATGTATGTAATAGGTTGTATTGCATTAGAATTCACTAATATGACGCATTACATAATATGATGTTGATGTGGATGAATGTTGAATGACCCATTGGCCCTTGATATGATATGATATGGTATGGAAGTCCAGGTCGAGGCCCATTCTACGCCTCTGGCACAGAGTAAGAGAAAGTCCAGGTCAAGGTCCATTCTACGCCCCTGGCACAGATGGATATGTTATGTTATGATATGTTAAGCGAAAGTCCTGAGGAGCTCCCGTTGTGGGCCGGGCACATTGGATTATGTAGAGGGCCATTAGTGACAAGTCCATCCTTGATGTGAATTGTTTGTGATGTGATGCATTTCATGAAAGCATATGTTTAATGAACCGTTTTTACTGTTCTGCTCACTGGGCTTTTATAGCTCACCCCTTTCCCCTAACCCCCAGGTTTGCAGGGTTGGAGATAGCAGGAAGTCAGCAAGGGTAATGGCTATGTCATGTAATAGAGTGGTAGTGGACATGTAATGTAATGTAAAGTAATGTAATGAGGATTAGTATTGTGCTTGGCCCTAATGTTTATTGTAAATCCCTGTTGTACATGATCTTTATGTAAATGTTTTAATGATGAGATATGTTGAACCAGGCTTGACATATGAGATGTTGACCCAACTGGAGCATTTGATGAGGGCTCCAATAAGGGGTTTTATGTATACAGTTATGATACATGCACAGGTCAAACTTAGTATATGAAAAGTTTAAAGTTTTTATAAAAATGTATGATCATGTATGGGATTTTATCAGATGTACAGGATGTATGTTAGACTTGCTATGGGTTCCGGCGACTTTAAGTCGATCTGAATCCTAGTGCCGATAGCGGTTCGGTTTCTGGGTCGTTACAGCTTAGCAAGGGGACTAATAGCCTCAGCAATAGCCTTACCTTTGCGGCAGCATGCCCCGCTTCAGCAAATTTATTTCTGAAACTAGCCATATCTACAAAAATCACAAAGTAAGTAAGAAAGATCGTTCGAAATCTAAAAGAAGACAGAAAGAAAGAGTACCCTCATCTCTAGCTAGGGAGGTGTTTTTCCCCAGGCTGGGAAAGCTTGGCAAGTGAGGACCTCAAGTCTGGCTTGCTTGCAGATGGCTCTGCCAAGACAAAATGACATTCCTCAGCACCTGGGTGATGTCCATTTTCTTTGGGGATTTAGCATTCATTAAGAGAAAGTCTAAAGCCTCGTCCTCATTCCTCCTTCGATAGATCCCATCCTTCCTCAATTCCACCCATAAGTGCTAGCTTGTTTGAAGGCTCTCAAAACCCTCCCATTTCGGTGATCAAGGACAAAAAACTTATTTTCCATCACTTCAATGAGAAAGTTATCCAATCGAACATGGTTAGGTGTTGTCGTTCACTAAAATACCAAAATTTTTCATTTTTATGGGTACCAAGTTGATAAAGCTGGGGAAAAATCGCTACACTCAGTTCGATGTTATTATTGAACCAGACGAACAGGAAAGCTACTAGGATTCTTCAGCTATTAGGATGCAGTTGGACAACTGAAAGCTTATGGAACTAAAGGACATCCACAAAAAATGGGTACATAGGGAATCAGAGACTGGTCTTCAACTGCTCCTCGAAGAAGATAATGGTATCCTCAATAGGAATCAAGTCATTCACACGAATGCGTTGAGAAGGAGCAAAGACACAAACAGTCTCTCGAGGAATTTGGTAGGTATCATAGAGACGGTCTACATTGCACTCCGATAAGATAGACGGTGTAATACCCGGCTAGACTCTAGCGTCGAAATCCCAATCTTCCGACGGAATCTCTGTTGGAATCCAGAATCTCGGATACTGGAACCTCTAGAAGGGTAAAATATGTTTTTACAAAATGATTTTCATGATTTTATTGATTGGTTTTGAGTTAAAGTTTTAAAATGAAAGAAAAATGTTTTTGAAAGTAAAATCCAAGTTCGGCCGCCGAACATGGTGCTGCCGCGGGAGCTCTCCTTTCGGCCCCCGAAGGTGGTCTGGCCAGCCATCTTTAAGAGGCCTCCAGTCTGAAAATGGGCGAGTTTTTCTCTCCATTTTCGGGTAAGGGTGAGTTCTTGCCCTCCCTTTGATGATTTTATGTTTTTTCTTTCAAATCCTTCAATGTTTTCACGAGTTTTCTCTTGTCTTTGAAGATCTAAGCTTAAACCCGAGTTTTGAAGCTTTGGAGACCGTTTGACTCATCTCCATATTGGGGTTGCTGTCACTCCTAGATCTCCAAGAGGTAAGCCTAGATCCTTGCCTCTCTTATGTTTTTTAATTAAGTTTTATGAAGGGTTAAGGGGTAAAGATGCATATTATGGTTAGATCTAGAGTTATAGGCTTTGAGTTGGGTTTTTTATGAATGTATGCTTATGTGATGTTTTTGTTGTTGTTGTTGGGGCTTAAGTCAGTTTTTAGGCCCCTTATGCATGTTGTGGGAAGTTGAGTGTGAGGATTTGAGAGTTTTGGGGTTGAAATGCATGAGGCAGAATCGAGTTCTGCCATTCTGCCAAACCCAGGTTCGGCCGCCGAAGCAGGGTTCGGCCGCCGAACCTACATGGGAGGCAACCTTTTGGCCGCCTAACATGCCCCCAAAAGCATGCACTTTCAGATCTGGAAGGGAGTTTCAGCTGCCGAACCCCCCCCCCCCCCGAAGTCCCTGACTTTCGGATCTGTGGAGGACCTTCGGCCGCCGAACCTGTCCCCGAAGGACCCCAACTTTTGGATCTGTAGAGACCTTCGACCACCGAACCTGCCGCCGAAAGTCCTCTGCCCAGCCTTCCTTTGCTTGTTTTATATGCATGTTTTGTGATGTTTAAGGGGGTTTTTGAGGAGTTGTTTAGAGTCTTAATAGAGTTATGTTTGGTCTCTCATTTGAGTCCACCTGTGTATGTTTGGACCCGAGAGACCGTAGAAGCCAGCAGTGAGTCAGCTGCTCTTTTGTCAGTAAAGCGTCAGCCAGAGGTGTAACGACCCGGAAACCGGACCGCTACCGGCGCTAGGATCCAGATCGGCATAAGGCCGCCGGGACCCATAGTGTCACGGTTTCAGATTTTAGCAATCGACAGGAACCGTGCGGCACTTGACTTGAACACCTTCAAGCCAAGTCAGCCTTAAGAATCACCCAATATCCTGTGAACATGAATACCCTGATTAGTCAATGTTATATAAATGAACAACGAAGCCAACAGACAGCATTCCATCAAAAGCCTCACAGTAGGTACAAAAGATAAGAACTGAACATGGAAATTCATGAACAGGCTACTTATTTTATTATAGGGGCAAAATAGTAATTATACATTATCATGAGACTCAAAATAGTAATTATACATTACATTCCAATAATGCCAGGGGCGTAGAATGGGCCTCGACCTGGTCTTTCTCTTAACATAGTGCCAGGGGCGTAGAATGGGCCTCGACCTGGACTTCCATATCATACCATATCATATCATACGAGGACTAAAAGATCATACAATACCCATCATCATCATATTATGCAATAACATAGTCGTGAATTCTAATGCAAACAACCTAATATATCTCATGGCATTCGTGATGCATGGACATGCTCAAAAATTGATTTATTTATTTTGAAACATAAAGAGTTATTCTACTCACCTCAGGCTAGCTCTGAAAAGACACTGAAGCAGCTATCTCACTGCTGGGGTCATCGGTTCCTCGGGTCCGAACCTACACAGGTGGACTTAGATGAGGGACCAAACATACATGAACATGACTCTAAAATACTCCTCAAAAACCCCCTAAAACACCTTAAAACAATCATAGAAAACATGTAAATGAAGGCTGAACAGGGCACTTTCGGCGGCAGGTTCAGCGGCCAAAAGTCCCTCCAGAGCCGAAACTCAGTCACTTTCGGCGGCACCTTCGGCGGCCGAAAGTTCCTTCCAGAGACGAAACTCATGCATGTTCGGCGGCACCTTTAGCGGCCGAATCTCCCCTCCAGAGCCGAAAGTCCAGCTTTCGGGGGCAGGGTTTAGCAGTTGAAAGCTTGCCTCCACAGGCAGGTTCGGCGGCCGAAAGTCCTTCGGCTGCCGAACCTGAGTTCTTTCAAAGGACAGAACTCAGCCTCCTCATGCACATTTTGCCTCCCAAACCATTCAAACATGCATTTAGCTATTCTACAATATGCATACACAAGCAAATAAGCATATAGGGGTCTCAAACTAACCTAAACCCCAACACAAACACATATAGCAACTCATCCAACATACATTACCCATAAACTCAACATTTACCATAACAACAAACAACTAACTTAAACATACATTTCTACCCCATAAATTTTCATAAAACTTGTTTAAAACATACAAGAAAGGTAGGATCTAAGCTTACCTCTTGAAGATCGAGAGGAGAGACGATCCTAACTTGGAGATGGGAGAAATCTAGCTCCTTGGGTCTCCAAGCTCCAAAACTTGATCTTAGCTTCAAAGATCTTCAAAACCAAGTTAAAACATGTTAAAACTTGAAAGATTTGAGGAAAATCACCAAAACCAACCATGGGAGGGCATGGACTCACCGTTGATCGAAAATAGGGGAGAAAGCTCGCCCATTTTCGGCCATGGGTCCTTTTATAGGTGGCTAGCCAGGCCACCTTCGGAAGCCGAAGGCGACTCCAAAACGCATGCATGTTCGGCGGTCGAAAGAAAGCCACATTCGGAAGCCTAACGTGCCCCCCTAAACTATCCCACGTTCGGCGGCCGAACCTAGAAATGCCTCCATGGTCTTTTTCATTCAAAACTCAATTCCTTTCTTACTTAAAACCATAAAATACATGAAAACATTTTGTAAAAACATGTTTTTACCCTTCTAGAGGTTTCCGACATTCGAGATTCCACTGGACGGTAGGAATTCCGATACCGGAGTCTAGCCGGGTATTACAAGAGGTGAGTAGAACTGAACTATATTTTAAAGTAACTAAATTTTAAGCATGTTCATGTATCACGAATGCCATGTTATGTAATAGGTTGTTTACATTAGACTTCACGAATATGATGCATTGCATAATTTACTATTGATGTGGATGGATATTAGATGACCCACTAGCCCTCGATATGATATGATATGGAAGTCCAGGGCTTGCCCATTCTACGCCCCTGGCACGATGTAAAGGAAAGACCAGGGCTTGCCCATTCTACGCCCCTGGCATAGTTGGATATGTTATGTTATGTTTAAGAGGAAGTCCTGAGGAGCTCCGTCGAGGGCCGGGCACATTGGATATGTAGAGGGTTACTGGTGACAAGTCCATCCTTGATGTGTATTGTTTGTGATGTGACACATTTCATATGAGCATATGTTTTTAAACTGTTTTTACTGTTCTGCTCACTAGGCTCTTGTAGCTTATCCTTTTCCCCTAACCCCAGGTTTGCAGGATCAAGAATAGCTCGAAAAGTTGGCTAGAGGTTGGTATAAGTGTATGTAATAGATTAGTAGTGGACATGTAGTATGTAATGGATTAGAATTGTGCTTTGCTCTAGTTTATGTTTTTGATAATCCCAGTGAACAAGTTTTTATGTAAAAGTTTTATAATGAGTTATGTTGATCCAAGCTTGATGTATATGATGTTTGACCATACTAGAGCATTTGATGAGGGCTCTAGTGTGGGCTTTATGTATACAGTTTATGATGAATGCACAGGTCGAGCTTGGTATATGAAAAGTTTGTGGAGCTGTTGCCATTTGTGGAGCAGACCTATGATACGGATCAGAAGAAGGCAAAGAGGTATACCATGAGACTCCACTCTAGGTATTCCTCCTTGATTCTTGCAGCGGAGAGGGAGAGCTTCCACACTATAGTGGATGCAGCACGGAAGATGGAGGCTAGTGCCATCATTCAGGGGACAGTTAATGTAATACCCGGCTAGATTCTGTCATCAGAATCCCTACTTTCCGGCGGAATCTCCGTTGGAATCTGGAATTTTGAAGATGCCAAAGGCTTCTAGAGGGGTAAAATGTGTTTTCTAAAAGGTTTTTACTGATTTTATGGTTTTAAATGAAAAAGAATTGAGTTTTGAAAAGAAAAGACCAAGGAGGCATTTGCCAGGTTCGGCCGCCGAAAGTGAAGTTCGGCCGCCGAACATGGGAAGGTTTTGGGAGCGCTTTTGGCCTCCGAAAGCTTTGTTTAAACGAACCAAGGTTCGGCCGCCGAATATGCATGAGTTTAAGGGGCACGTTAGGCTGCCGAAGGTCTTTGACCAGGCCAGCTATAAAGAGCCCTCAGATCGGAAATGGGCGAGTTTTCTCCCCATTCTCGAGCTCAGGTGAGTTTATGCCCTCCTTAGATCGTTTTCATGATTTCTCTACCCATCCCTCAAGTTTTTCATGATTTCTACCCTTGTTTTGAAGTTTTGAAGCTTAAAAAGGAGTTTTGGGAGCTTGGATCCTCCACACCTCCGAGTTAGGGACCGCACCACCCCTCGATCTTCAAGAGGTAAGTGTAGATCCTTGCTTTTCTTGTGTTTTAATGAAGTTTTAAGTAATTTTAAAGATGTTTTGATGGTTGAGTATGGGTAGATATGCATGTTAGGGTTTATGTGGGTTTTATGCCCAATGTATGTTATGTGATGTTTGTGTTAGGAAGTTTATGTTAGTTTATGCTCCTTTATGCATGTGGGAGAGTGTATGCATGATTGGGAGAGAGCAAGTGAGGTTTTGAGTAGTTTTGATGGTTTTGGCTTATGTGGGTCATAAGCTATTTATGTGTGCTTTATGATGTTCTTTGTTGGAGTTTAAGCTTGTTTAAGCTCCTTTGTGCATGGTTAAGGGTTTATGCATGTTTTGGAGAGGTTGGGTGCTTGTTTGGGGTGTTTGGAAGGTTTGGAGGCTTGTATGCATAAAAGGCTGAGTTCTGGATGAACTCAGGTTCGGCCGCCGAAGGTGGTTTCGGCCGCCGAACCTGCCTGTGGATGCATGGTTTGGCCGCCTAACCTTGGCCCCAAAAGTTGTGTTTCGGATCTGGAGCAGACTTTCGGCCGCCGAAGGTGATGTTCGGCCGCCGAAGGTGCCTGACTTTCGCATCTGGAGTGAGGCTTCGGCCGCCGAACCTGCATGACTTTCGTTTCTGGAAGGGACATTCGGCCGCCGAAAGTGCCTTGTCCAGCCTTTTCATGGTTATTTTCTATGCATGTTTTGAGGTTGTTTTAGGGGGTTTTTGGGGAGTTGTTTATGAGTTGTTTAGAGTGTGTTTGGCACCTCATTCGAGTCCACCTGTGTAGGATCGGACCCGAGGGACCGAGGAGGCCATCAGTGTTAGCAGTTACAGAGTCAGTTCAACATCTGCTAGAGGTGAGTAGAACTAAACTTAATCTTTTATTTTACGAAATCAAATGCCTAAAGCATGTTCATGCATCATGTTTATATGTAATAGGTTGATTGCACTAGTTACACGAATATGACGCATTGCATTATTTACTGTTGGTGTGGATGGACCAAGGCGACCCCAATAGCCCTATTTATGTTATGTTAATGAAGTCCTGAGGAGCCCGAAGGGCCGGGCATAATGAAGTCCTGAGGAGCCCGAAGGGCCGGGCACCATGTTATGTTACAGACAGAGGGAGTTTTGGTGGTCATGTCCATCCGTTATGCGAAATGTTTGTGCTTTGACGCATTACATGAAAGCATGTAATTAATGAACTATTTTCTTTGTTTCTACTCACTGGGCTTTTTAGCTCACCCCTCTCCCCTAACCCCAGTGTTGCAGGTAGAAGGTCGACCGGGAAGTCTCAAGAGTTAAGGTTGTGCTTATGTAATAGATTAGTGTTAGTGTGGACATGTAACATAAATTGAGATAATGTATTGTAAGATAATGTATTAGTGTTAGTATGTTTGGCTTGCTACGGGTCCCGGCGGCCTTAAGCCGATCTGGATCCTAGCGCCGGTAGTGGTTCGGGCCGTTACAGAGGGGTATCGGTTTCCGGGTCGTTACAGAGTGGTATCAGAGCTTTGGGCCTCATTAGTATGGTGTGTTGAGCAAAGATGCTCAAGGATTAGAGACATCCCACATCGGAAAGAGGTTGGTTTAGAGGTCATAGAAGGGCAAGCACAATAGGCAAAAATCATGTCCACTAGGATAGGATGTAGAGTCCTGTCTTGTATGATAATGATGTGGAATGCCATGATTTTATGCATGTGCATTAATGTTATGTACGGTATGCTATGTATGCTATGTATGTTGCAGGTTCATATGTTTTCATATGAACCGTATGATGCTAATGTTTGTTTGTTTGCTGGTGTGTTGTTCTTCAGAGGAGCTAGAATGCGAAGCACTCGTCGATCTGTAGAATCGACTGGAGTTCCATCTGAAAGGGAAGGTTTGGACACCTTTCCCCCTGCTCTGCCAAGAGCGCAGTCATGGGGAGTCTGCAGATGGGGAACATCAAGGGACCCTGGAAGGTCTTTTGATGTAAGCAGAGAAGGAATGGCTCCAAGAAGGATGTCAGCTAGTGTGAGGGAAGAGGAGTTGGATGTTCAGAGAAGAGATGTCAATTTGGGAATCAGAGTGCCAGGGGAAGGCATGGGAGATTCTCAGGAGAATGCTCAGACTCAGGATTCCAAAATTTCAAGTTCAGGAGGAATTGATCCCTCCACTCTGAGTACAGCCGCCACAAGAGGAATAAAGTGGGGCAAAACCCTAAGGGGGAAGAAGAGTAAGTTTTGGAAGAATTTGAAAGCTAGTCTGGGATTAGGTGGTGGTTCGAGCTCTGGCTCAGGCAGTTCAAGATGCATGAGGTGCGGAAGGCCGCACAAGGGAGTCTGTCTGATTGGGACTAATCTATGTTTTAGATGCGGTCAGGAAGGGCACATGGTACGTGAGTGTCCCATTGCGCCTCGGTTGGCACAGTCTTAGCGGGCAACTTCAGGTAGAGCGGCTCAGCCAGCAGCTCCAGCCCTGGTTCAGGTTAGTGGTCGAGGCAGAGGAAGAGGGTTAGCCTTTCTTTCTGAAGGTTCCCGTGGAGAAGGTCCGTCAGCTCCGGCTCAGATCTTCACCCAAGCTCAGCAAGAGGCAGACACATCGAACATGGTGGTGTCAGGTACGTTCACTTTTGAATGTTTTGATGTGTATGTTTTTGTGAACCCTGGAGTTTCTCTTTCTTTAGTTGCTCTAGGAGCCGTCGAGAGGTTGAGTTAATAGCTTCTGGGCTAGAGTGTTCTCTTTGGATCAGTGGACCCGAGTGTGATCCATCTGTGGCAGAGTCAGTCTGTCGGTTCAGTTATGTGTCAGTTGAGAGTAGATGCCTTCCACCCGACTTTGAGGTCCTAGACTTGACTGTCTGGACGTCAGTTTAGGGTTGGACTGGGTTTTTCTGCTCATGGTGCTATCTTGGTCTATAGAGACAAGGTAGTCAGGTTCAGAGGACAGGATGGGTCAGAGGTTTTCTTCTGAGGGAACACAATAGGGATGCCTAGAGGTTTGATGTCAGCCTGTCAGGTTCATAGGGTGCGTAGGAGGGGTTGTCAGAGGGTTCTAGCTCTTGTTTGAGAGTTTAGCAGTCAGGTCAGGGAACCAGCCTCAGTGCCAGTTGTTAGAGAGAGTTCTTAGATGTCTTTCCAGACGAGTTGTCAGGTTCACCATCTGTTAGGGAAATGGAGTTGAGCATAGGAGTGGTGTCTAGACCTAGAACCATTTCTATTCTCCCCTATAGGATGGCACCTGTAGAGTTGTAGAAGTTGTTAGAGCAGTTGTGAGACTTGGTAGATAAGGGTTTTATCCGACCTAGTACCTCACCCTGGATTGTTCCAGTGTTGTTGTGGGAAAAGAAGGATGAATCCTTGAGACTTTGTAACAACTGTAAGCAGTTGACCAAGGTCCCTACCAAGGGCAGGTATTCCCATGTAGGATGGATGATCGATTGAAACAGATAGTAGGAGCTGTTTGTTTTCCAAGATAGATCTGAAATTCGGGTACTACCTGTGAGAGTTAGAGTTAGTTTTGGGTTAGCAGTGACAAGAAGCCAGTTAGTAAAGATGAAGAGAAGAGAGTAAGGATCAGAGAAGCGCAGCGGAAGGTAGTGGAGTTCAGGAGAAGGTTGGGTATTGCTAAGGTGTTTCTTTTGGGAAAAAGTGTACCTGGGAAACCCGGGAGTTCTTACTCCAGCAGTACCTGTGTCTCTCTTTTAGGAGAGAGGTTTTTAGTTTTGCTTGCATGTTACTTGCTTGTTTATGTATGATTGATGTTATGTTTGAGATTGCCTGTTTGTTTGTGGAACATTCGGGGACGAATGTTCTTAAAGGGGGGAAGAATATAATACCCGGCTAGATTCCGGCATCAGAATCCCTACTTTTCGGCGGAATCTCCATTGGAATATGGAATTTTGAAGATGCCAGAGGCTTCTAGAGGGGTAAAATGTGTTTTCTAAAAGGTTTTTACTGATTTCATGGTTTTAAATGAAAAAGAATTGAGTTTTGAAAAGAAAAGACCAAGGAGGCATTTGCCAGGTTCGGCCGCCGAAAGTGAAGTTCGGCCGTCGAACATGGGAAGGTTTTGGGAGCACTTTTGGCCTCCGAAAGCTTTGTTTAAACGAACCAAGGTTCGGCCGCCGAATATGCATGAGTTTAGGGGGCACGTTAGGCTGCCGAAGGTCTTTGACCAGGCCAGCTATAAAGAGCCCTCAGATCGGAAATGGGCGAGTTTTCTCCCCATTCTCGAGCTCAGGTGAGTTTATGCCCTCCTTAGATCGTTTTCATGATTTCTCTACCCATCCCTCAAGTTTTTCATGATTTCTACCCTTGTTTTGAAGTTTTGAAGCTTAAAAAGGAGTTTTGGGAGCTTGGAGATTGTTGGAGCTTGGATCCTCCACACCTCCGAGTTAGGGACCGCACCACCCCTCGATCTTCAAGAGGTAAGTGTAGATCCTTGCTTTCCTTGTGTTTTAGTGAAGTTTTAAGTAAGTTTAAAGATGTTTTGATGGTTGAGTATGGGTAGATATGCATGTTAGGGTTTATGTGGGTTTTATGCCCAATGTATGTTATGTGATGTTTGTGTTAGGAAGTTTATGTTAGTTTATGCTCCTTTATGCATGTGGGAGAGTGTATGCATGATTGGGAGAGAGCAAGTGAGGTTTTGAGTAGTTTTGATGGTTTTGGCTTATGTGGGTCATAAGCTATTTATGTGTGCTTTATGATGTTCTTTGTTGGAGTTTAAGCTTGTTTAAGCTCCTTTGTGCATGGTTAAGGGTTTATGCATGTTTTGGAGAGGTTGGGTGCTTGTTTGGGGTGTTTGGAAGGTTTGGAGGCTTGTATGCATAAAAGGTTGAGTTCTGGATGAACTCAGGTTCGGCCGCCGAACTTGCCTGTGGATGCATGGTTTGGCCGCCTAACCTTGGCCCCGAAAGTTGTGTTTCGGATCTGGAGCAGACTTTCGGCCGCCGAAGGTGATGTTCGGCCGCCGAAGGTGCCTGACTTTCGGATTTGGAGTGAGGCTTCGGCCGCCGAACTTGCCGTCGAACCTGCATGACTTTCGTTTCTGGAAGGGACATTCGGCCGCCGAAAGTGCCGCCGAAAGTGCCCTGTCCAGCCTTTTCATGGTTATTTTCTATGCATGTTTTGAGGTTGTTTTAGGGGGGTTTTTGGGGAGTTGTTTATGAGTTGTTTAGAGTGTGTTTGGCACCTCATTCGAGTCCACCTGTGTAGGATCGGACCCGAGGGACCGAGGAGGCCATCAGTGTTAGCAGTTGCAGAGTCAGTTCAGCGTCTGCTAGAGGTGAGTAGAACTAAACTTAATCTTTTATTTTACGAAATCAAATGCCTAAAGCATGTTCATGCATCATGTTTATATGTAATAGGTTGATTGCACTAGTTACACAAATATGACGCATTGCATTATTTACTGTTGGTGTGGATAGACCAAGGCGACCCCAATAGCCCTATTTATGTTATGTTAATGAAGTCCTGAGGAGGCCGAAGGGCCGGGCATAATGAAGTCCTTAGGAGCCCGAAGGGCCGGACATAATGAAGTCCTGAGGAGCCCGAAGGGCAGGGCATAATGAAGTCCTGAGGAGCCCGAAAGGCCGGGCACCATGTTATGTTACAGACAGAGGGAGTTTTGGTGGTCATGTCCATCTGTTATGTGAAATGTTTGTGCTGCGATGCATTACATGAAAGCATGTAATTAATGAACTGTTTTCTTTGTTTCTACTCACTGGGCTTTTTAGCTCACCCCTCTCCCCTAACTGATACGAACCAGCAAGCACAATCACACGAGAATCAAGGAAGCAAGGATCCATTGGTGCTCCCTAGCGGACCAGTGACAAGGAGCAAAGCTAAGAAGCTTAAAGCAGCTATGAACTTACACATTCAAGAACAAGTAACACAAGAATTGACTGAGCTTACCTTTAGCAAATGTCTCGTGAAGCTTGAAGACACACCTAAGCTACTCACCTTGCTTAAAGTGTGTAATGGAGATAGCGCTGTCTAATTTATTCAGCATTGATATGATGGGCTTGCTACATTTTTATGATTTAACACTTGTTTTATTTTAACTTTGTTTGGGCTTGTATTCTGGCCATATTTTACCTTTTAAGTTTTAGAGTGTTGGGCCATGTTTTTGGGCTTATGTTTTAATACTTATGTGTTATTTTAGTATGTGATTGGGCTTGGGCCTTATGTGTTTAAGTCAGGCCCAAGAAGAGTGTCTTAGGGTTTTAATTGTTTTTCTCCTTACTATATAAGGATAAGAAACAATTGTAAGAGACAGCTTTGAATCAAATTATCAGAATTATTTTCATACCTTTGGCGTGTATTGCTTTGAGTGAGAGTGAGGATTTGCTTTCATCAATTGCACCAGGAATCTCGATTAACTTATCAACTATTTGTTGTGGCGTTTGTCAGATTCTCATCTAAATCCTTCGATCATTGGTGTTTCAGCTTCTCTAAGTTTGGGGTGCCATAGGAGGTGGGTTTATCAGATCTTTGGATTCCGTATCTACTTGTGCGTGTGGGTTTGAGGCTTGTGCCATAGGGTTCCGCGTCAGTTGGTATCAGAGCCAAAGTGAGGTAAATTCTTATTTATCTCAGGATCTAAAGTTTTTTTTTCTGAGTTTTCCTTTTCTTCGTTATTGATTTCTGTGAGTTTCCTTTCCTTCGTTATTGAGTTTTCCTTTTTTTCTGAGTTTTCCTTTTCTTCGTGCATCACAAAAAAAAAAATCGCAATACAAAAAAAAAAAAAAACGAAAAAAAAAAATTCCCTTTGCCTTATCTTGTTCTGGCAGAAATTGTGATTGTATCTATATTTCCGTACCTATCTCAATTGATTGCTGTAGTTTGTGGGAATCAATTTGGAAATTTGAAATTTGAATTGGGTTGAATCCAGATTAGAGACAAAAGAAATCTGCCTATTGAATTTTTTTTGATTTTTTTTTCTGTCTCTATTTGTGGGTCTTGATACTTGCCTTTTTGGGAAGATTTTAATAGATCCATATTTAATTTACTTTGAAGTGAATTAAATTCAAATTTTTCCAGATTCGTTTTTATTTGAATTCTAAGTTTCCTTTTTGGTTTAAGCTTGTTTTTATTTCCTTGACATTGCTGGAGTATTATTTGCTTGTGTCTATACTCTAGGTGATATTTTCAAGTAGCACACCACCTAGTTCTGGTGTTACTTTCCAAATTGTCAGTGCCTTCTTTCTAGTTTTTGTGCGCTTCCTTCTTTCCTTAGGTTTTTTTTCTTTGTTTCATTAAACGCACCTTGTGGTTAGTTTGTTGACCTTAGTTTCTGAAGTGCAATTGAAGAATCAGCAAAAGAGTGGTAAGTGTGCAGACACTTGAGTGCTTTCTTTTCTAACACAATATTTGCTAGTTTCTTTGTTCTTTGTTGATTTAAGGTAGGATGAGTAAAGACAAAAATGTGGTGGATAGTACTGGTGAAAGTGAATCGGACATGGGTAACGATTATGTTGGCCAAGTGGGCCAGCATCCTGCTCAGATCCCTTCGAACCATGGCGCTTGGGCTTGCTACGCTATAAGGAATTAGAGTTGCACCTCTGCTAATAGCTTAAGCTTTTGGCATGGTGGTAAGCGCTCGATCCTACAAGTGGTATCAGAGCAAAGTCTCCCTTTCTTGAAGATATAATTATCTTGGAGTAAAGATCTAATGGCAGCCCTCAATTCTCAAGAAGGTCAATCGGTTGTGAGACCACCTTTCTTTGATGGAAATGACTTTCTATATTGGAAAAATAGAATGTATTATTTCCTTAAATCAGAAGGAGTTGATTTGTGGGACATTGTAGAGAATGGGCCTTTCTTTCCCACAAGATTCATTGATGGAAACCAAGAGCAAAAACCTAAGAGTGAATGGAGTGAGCTAGAGAAGAGAAGGGTAGCCCTCAATGACAAAGCCATTCACATCTTGTTTTGTGCTCTTAGTAGAAGTGAGTACAACAAAGTGTGCATGAAGTCCACAGCCAAGGAAATTTGGGATGCTTTGGTTGTCACTCATGAAGGTACCAATCAAGTCAAGGAAAACAAGATGGAATCCCTCATCTATCAATATGAGTTGTTCAAGATGAAATCCGATGAAACTATTAGCCAAATGTATGATAGGTTCATTGAGATCATTGGAGGGATGAAATCTCTTGGGAAGACATTCACAAATGAAGAGTTGGTGAAGAAAATCCTAAGATGTCTACCTAAAGAATGGCTACCAAAGGTAACTTCCTTAAAGGATGCCAAAGACTTGACCAAAGTGCAATTGGATGAACTCTTGGGGAATCTCATTGACTATGAGATGACTCTAAAGAGAGAGCAAGTGGAGGAACCTAGCAAGATGAAAAAGAACATTGCTCTAAGGGTAGCCTCCGAAGATACTAGTGAGGAAGAAGAAGAGATAAGTGAGGAAGAATTGGCCTTGGTAACTAGGAGAATAAGGAAGTTGCTTCTCCAAAATAAAAGGTTCATCCCAAGGAAGAATTTTAGAAAGGAAAAGGGTGAATCAAGCAAAAAGGAAGTAGTCATTTGCTATGAATGTAATAAGCCGGGTCACTACAAAGTGGATTGTCCCAAGTTGAAGAAGCCCATCAAGAAGTTCAAGAAGAAGGCCTTCAAAGCAACATGGGATGAGTCAAGTGATTCCGAAGAAGAGGAAGTTGGTGATGAAATTGCCAACATGTGCTTCATGGCTCTAGAGGAAAGCTCCGATGAGGTAACTACTCTTGATGACTTTACTTTAAATGATGATGATGTTGAGTTTTCATATGATGAACTTGTAGGTGCTTTAAAATTGATGAATGATGAGCTTGAAAAGAGTCATAGGAAAAATAAAATTTTGAAATGTGAGTTAGCTAGCTTTAAAAAGGAAAGTGAGAACTCACCCAAGGAACATTTATCCTCAAATGATTCTTTACAAAAATCCTTAGATGAGCTCTCACTAGAAAATAAAAATTTGAAAAATGAAATCCTTGAGTTGAAAAATTCTCTTTCAAAATTTTTAAAAGGCAAGGACAAACTTAATGAGATTTTAGACTCTCAAAGGTCTCCTAGCATCAAGTATGGCCTTGGCTATGATAAATCAACTCAAGCAAATTTTTCTAAAACCGTTTTTGTTAAAGCTACCAACTCACATGAACCTAAGGTTTCTAGCTCAAATGGAAATGTGCCTAAAGTTTCTAGTAGCAATATGTCTATGAGGAATGCACCTACAAGGAATGAACATGTACACCAATCCACTAGTTACAACACTCATATAAGACACACACCTAGGCAAGTTGCACATAAGAGAAATGATCATTATAGAACACACACTTATAGTTCACAAAATCACTACTCCAATCATATCTCTTGCTCACATGCTTTTAATAAGCAAAGGAGAAATGGCCACATGAGAACTCAAACACACTCACTCACCTATGGACCTAGAGTAAGAAGGTTCAATGGTCATTGTCACTATTGTGGTAAGTTTGGTCATACCAACTACAAGTGCTCTATTAGAAAATTGCATCTTGGATATGGTAGCATATGGAAATTGGATAGTGGAATGACTAACCCTCAAGGACCCAAGTACATTTGGGTACCTAAAAGTGTTTGAATTCTTTCCTTTAGGTGTGCTTGAAATCCTCAAAAATTGAAAGCAAATGGTATCTAGATAGTGGATGTTCAAGGCACATGACCGGAAACTCAAATCACTTCATCTCTCTTGAAAAGAAAGACGGAAGTGGACAAGTAACCTTTGGAGACAATGGAAAAGGTAAAATTGTTGGTATAGGTAAAGTCGGTAAGGAAAACTCTCCTATTCTTGATAAAGTTCTATTAGTTGATGGTTTGAAGCATAATTTGTTAAGTGTGAGTCAATTATGTGATAAAGGTTGTAGAGTTATCTTTGAACCAAAATCATGTTTTGTGTCTAGAATGTCGGATAACAAAATATTGTTTGTTGGTGAAAGAGTTGAGAATATTTATCTTATTGACTTACAAGCTATGACTAACCAAGATATGAAGTGCTTTGTGTCTATTAGTGATAACTCTTGGATTTGGCATAGAAGGCTTTCTCATGCTAGCATGGATCTCCTCAAAAATTTGAGCAAAGATGAGCTAGTTGATGGTCTTCCAAAGATCAAATATGAAAAGGACAAAATATGTGATGCATGTCAAATGGGTAAGCAAGTTAAGAGTTCCTTTAAAGCTATTAATAAGGTAATCTCTTCTAGACCTTTGCAACTCTTGCATATGGATTTATTTGGTCCAACTAGAGTAGCTAGTCTTGGTGGCATGCATTATGGGTTTGTTATAGTTGATGACTATTCTAGGTATACTTGGGTTGTGTTCCTTGCTCATAAGGATGATTGTTTTGATGCTTTTAAAAGTTTTACAAAGAAAGTTTAAAATGAAAAGGGTTTTCAAATTTCTTCTATAAGGAGTGATCATGGTAGAGAATTTGAAAATGAAAAATTTGAAACATTTTGCAATAAGTTAGGGATCACTCATAATTTTTCATCTCCTAGGACTCCCCAACAAAATGGTGTTGTTGAAAGAAAAAATAGAACTCTTTTAGATATGGGGAGGACTATGTTAAGAGAGTATAATTTACCTACTTATTTTTGGGCGGAAGCCATAAATACGGCTTGTTATGTTTCAAATAGAGTTTTAATTAGACCTCTCTTAAATAAGACTCCTTATGAGCTTTGGAATGGAAGGAAACCTAGAGTTAGTTATTTTAGAGTTTTTGGTTGTAAATGCTTCATATTAAACAATAAGGATAATCTAGGCAAATTTGACTCCAAAACCGATGAAGGTATCTTCTTGGGATACTCTATCTCTAGTAAATCATATAGAGTATTCAATAAAAGAACCTTGATAGTTGAAGAGTCAATGCATGTTGTTTTTGATGAATCTAATCCCTTTGCTCCTAGAAAGGAAGTCTCTTGTGATGATGATCTTGTAGGTAACCTTGATGAGTTGACCTTTGAAGATCCTCAACCTCATGGAGATCAAAGTCAACCCAAGGAGGATTCAATAGATGCAAGGGAAGATGAAGTTGGACTTCAAGAGCAACAAATGCAAATTACACAAAGTCAAGGAGTCCAACATGACTTGCCAAAGGATTGGGCCTACAAGAAGGATCACCCCAAGGATCAAATAATTGGTGATACATCACAAGGGGTAACTACTAGATCCTCTCTTAGACATGTATGTAATAATATTGCATTCATATCTCATATAGAGCCTAAATCTATAGATGAGGCTATTGGTGATGAGAGTTGGGTTCTTGCTATGCAAGAAGAACTCAACCAATTTGAAAGGAACAAGGTTTGGACCTTAGTGTCTAGACCAAAACATCACCCCACCATAGGCACCAAATGGGTGTTTAGAAACAAGCTTGATGAAGATGGCAATATCATAAGGAACAAAGCTAGGTTGGTAGCTAAAGGCTATAACCAAGAGGAGGGCATAGACTATGATGAAACTTTTGCCCCCGTAGCTAGATTAGAAGCCATTAGAATCTTGCTTGCATATGCATCATACATGAATTTTAATCTCTTTCAAATGGATGTGAAAAGTGCCTTTTTAAATGGTTTTATTGAGGAGGAGGTTTATGTTGAGCAACCTCCGGGGTTTGAAAATCATGCCTTTCCAAATCATGTTTTTAAATTGTCTAAAGCTTTATATGGTTTAAAACAAGCTCCTAGAGCTTGGTATGAAAGACTAAGTAATTTTCTTTTGCAAAATGGTTTTTCAAAAGGCAAAGTGGATACAACTCTCTTTGTCAAAAATCATGAAAATGACATCCTTGTGGTACAAATATATGTTGATGATATTATATTTGGTGCTACTAATGTGTGTTTGTGTGAAGAGTTTTCAAAAGTTATGAAAAGTGAGTTTGAGATGAGCATGATGGGAGAACTCAAATTCTTCCTTGGGCTTCAAATCAAACAAGCTAAGGATGGCATCTTCATCAACCAAGCCAAATACACAAAGGAGCTAATCAAAAGGTTTGGAATGGAGAATAGCAAGCCAAGTAGAACTCCAATGAGCACAAGCACCAAGCTTGACAAGGATGAAAAGGGTAAGCCTATTGATGAAAAGCTCTATAGAGGTATGATCGGAAGCCTTTTATATCTCACCGCATCTAGACCGGATATCATGTTTTCCGTATGTTTATGTGCACGTTTTCAATCATGTCCTAAAGAGTCTCATTTGCATGCCGTTAAACGCATTCTTAGATATTTACATGGCTCATTGCATTTGGGGTTATGGTATCCTAGAAGTTCATCCTTTACTTTATGTTCCTACTCGGATGCCGACTTTGCCGGAAGCATTCTTGATAGGAAGAGTACCTCGGGTACTTGTCAACTTCTAGGACAATCTCTTGTTTCTTGGTGTAGCAAGAAACAAAATTCGGTTGCACTATCAACCGCCGAAGCCGAATATGTGGCGGCGGGTCTTTGTTGTAGTCAAATCCTTTGGATTAAACAACAATTAAGAGATTTTGAAGTATCTCTTGATCACATTCCTATTAAATGTGATAATACAAGTGCAATCAATCTAACCAAGAACCCCATTCAACATTCTAGAACTAAGCATATTGACATTAGACATCATTTCATTCGTGATCATGTGTTAAATGGTGATGTTGTTCTTGAGTTTGTGGATACAAACAACCAACTTGCTGATATTTTCACTAAACCTTTGAATGAAGAAAGATTTAACTTCATTAAAAGGGAATTGGGAATGCTAGATGGTAGTTGTTGAGTGTATTTTTTTTGTATCTTTTTGAAAGCATGTCAAAATTGTTTGTTATATTTTTTTAAACACAAAGGGGGAGGGGAAGCCCAAAAAATTCCAGGTTCGGAGGCACTTTCGGCCCCCTAACCTTCAATTTCAAGGGCAATATGAAAAGCGGGAACTTTTTTGTGTTTTCTTTTTTTTCTCTCTTTCGGCCGCCTAACATTTTATTCGGCCGCCGAACATTCTCAAGTTTCGGCAGCCGAAGATTAAGTTCGGCCCCCTAAACATGCCCAGTTTCGGCCGCCGAAGCTTAGTTCGGCCGCCGAAACTGCGCGTCCCTTAAAAACCCCCGCGACAGCTCATCATCTTCCTCGCGCGCCCTTCTCTCTCCCCGACGCTCTCTCTCTCTCTCCCCGAAGTCCTCTTCGTCTCCCTCTCCCAAATCGCTCGTTTCTGAGCCATTTTTCTCCAAAAACTTCCTTTTTCCTTCTTTTCCTTCACTCAAACGCCTCAAAACACCTCCTTTTCTTCTCAGGAACCCATTTCGCGCTTTTCTCCTTTGGGTATGTGTTTTTCTCTCTTTTTTTTGTTGCTTGTTTTTGGTTTATTTTCTGTTGATTTTATATTGTTTTTAGCTCCTAATATGACTAGGTTTGTGTTTCTGATTTTTTATGTGTTGATATGGGTATATGTAAAACTGCCTGTAATTTTTTTTTTCTTTTTTTTCTGTTGCTGTCTTTATATCTACATTGATAGCTGGGTTGTTGATATCTTTATGAAAACTGCCTGTTATTTTTTTTACTTGTTGCTCTTTGTTAGCTGGGTTATCTGTTGCCATGAGTATATGTAAACTCTGCTGGCTAATTTTCTGTTGCTCTGTATATGCTGTTAGATGGATTATTTACTGTTAGCTGGGTATCAATATGCTGTTAGCTGGATTATTTTACTGATTAGCTGGATTCATATATAAAAACTGTTAATATTTTTAGTTCTGAATATGGATGTGGTGCAATAACAATTATATGACTAGTTTGTGTTACTGTGGTTTATGGATTGAGTTTTGTGATAATGAATTGCTTATGGGTTGGTATTTTATTTTCTGTTTGTTTCTTTCATTGCCTCTTTAGCTGCTGTGTTTTAGAATGGGTAGAAAATCCACAGCCCGTAGGCACCCATATTTTAGAGGTCAATCCAGTAGAGCTCCTAGGTCTTCCTCCCCAGACCGTCCTGCCTCACCACCCTTTGAGTTCCCTGTAGTTAGAGAGCAGGATCCGGCTTTTGAGCCTTTTTCTCTCAGGTTTGTTCATCCTGGGAGAACAATCCATGATAATAGTGTTGAGCTTTTTCGCACTCAGGGTTTCCTACAGCCCTTCATTGTTCAGGGATGGGACCACCTTCTTATCACTCCAGCAGACACCCATCCTAGAATTATTAGGGAGTTCTATGCTAACCTACACACCTTTACCCGTCACACTCCCCCTCACCTAGTCAGTTTTGTAAATGGTCAGAGGGTTTACCTCACTCCTGACATCATTGCTCGTCACCTAGGTATCCCCAACTCTGGGGCTGTTGTATCCACCACTCATAAGTGGATTACTGGTGAGGTCTCTTCCCTTCACCAGACTAGGGTCATTTCAGGAGACGTAGATCGTGAGGAGCCCTCTAGGCTTAAGGCCTGTGACCTCAACACTCTCCCCAAAGTTGTTCACCACATAGTCACCTATGAGATTCTCCCTAGATCGGGTCATAGGACTGCACTCTCCTACTCTGACATGTTTGTAGTGTCTTGTCTGCTAGAGGGTCGACCCCTTAACCTGCCACATATTATGATTCACTCTATAGCAAACTCCCTTAGGCTGAGTCGAGGCTGTCTCCCCTTTGGTCGTCATCTTACTCTTCTTCTCCGAGCCTTAGGTGTTGACCCAGGTACCGAGTCGGCCTTACCTTTGTCTAGTGAGTACACACCCTATACTGAGGCTACCCTCCACCACATGGGTTTGACTAGGAGAGGCAATGAATTTTATAATTCTAGGAGAGATTTTGCAGCTCGCAGAGCAGCACATGCAGCAGCACAGGCACATGATGGTTCTGATGAGGAGTCAGATGATGCTTCTCCTACTGATCTTGAGACAGAGCGAGCTCCCAGAGGCGACACTAGTACCGGGCGGTCCACCGAGCAGGGTACATCTTCTCGGACTGCATCTGATCTGTATGATGCCATGGGTCGTCTGGAGTTGCAGGTTGCTCAGATGTCTGATCGCCAGACTCAGATGGAGCAGCAGTTAGCACGACTTACAGACCAGCAGCAGACCATGATCGAGCAGCAGAGTCAGATTTTACACTTCCTTCAGCAGTCATCTGGAGTGCCACCTCCTCAGCCTCCTCAGTGATATATTTTTTTGTTGTTTATGTAGTTGCTTTTGTTCTTTCCCTTTTGATATTGTGATATTTTTTTTGTTGTTTTTGATGATGTCAAAAGGGGGAGAATGGATGGTATTTTTTATGTACATATTTGATGATATTGGCTATATTTGGTTATTACCTTGGATTGTGAATATTGTGTGTATTCATTTGAGATGCATTCCTTGTTAGCACTCATTCATTCATATAGGATCCATTGCATCTCATTGCATTGAGTCAAAACCTCCCTTATGTGCCTTCTCTCATTTTAAATATGGCATAAATTATTTTTGACAGGGGGAGCACATTAAGGGGGAGAAATTTTTAAAATACACACACTACACTTATGATTATTATCCTAATGTTTACCAATTGTTTGTCATCATCAAAAAGGGGGAGATTGTTGGACCTAAATGTCCTAATCCTTGTTTTGATGATTAATAAACAATTGGTGTGCTACTAATTATCTTCAAAGGTGTTTGTATTGAGCTTGCAGGTTCCCTATTGAAATAAATGAAATTGCTTCAATCACAAAAGTGAAAAGTGCCAATTATGGAAGCATACCACAAGAAAGGGATAAGAAATTATTTTTGTTTATGCCTTGTTAAATTCTATTCATTGTGAATTTCAAGTAATTAATTGTGATGGCTCAAGGGTTCTTTCATTTCTAAAAGTTCTTTTAGATATGGCCACTTTTTTGAAGTACTTGGCTTTCAGGGACCAAAATGAAATTTTCCAAAAGAAGTGATTTTGAAATTATTTTTCATCAAAATGAAAGATCTAAAAATATAGGTTGCAAAAGTTCAAACGGTTTGAAAAAAGGATTTTTACAGCCTAAGTTATGATTTTTCAAAGATTTAAATAATTATTTTTTGCCCCCCTAAAGTCATCTTTCGGCTTCCGAAAGTCAGGGACAGAAACGAAAGTCCCCTATGTTCGGCCGCCGAACATTGACTTTCGGCCGCCGAAAGTGGGTCTTCAACCAGCCCCCTAAGTGTAACCTTCGGCTTCCGAAAGTGAGGGACAGAGACGAAAGTCCCACACCTTCGGCCGCCGAACATTTAACCTTCGGCCGCCGAAAGTGTGTTTTATGTCTGCCTCCGAAGCCTAAAGTTTGGCTTCCGAAAGTGAGGGACAGAGACGAAAGTCCCACACCTTCGGCCGCCGAACATTTAACCTTCGGCCGCCGAAAGTGTGTTTTGGGTCTGCCTCCGAAGCCTAAAGTTTGGCTTCCGAAAGTGAGGAACAGAAACGAAAGTCCACCATGTTCGGCCGCCGAACATTGAGTTTAGGCCGCCGAAAGTTCAGTTTTAAAGGAATAGTTTCTTCGCCCCAAATGGTTCGGCCGCCGAACTCTAAGCTTAGGCCGCCGAACCTGAGTTTTTCTGGGCACGGTATAACGGTTATTTCTGAACATAAACGGCTCTATTTGCATTTAATGCACCCCCAACGGCCATATTTATGAATGAACTATAAATACAACTTGTTTTTGTTGTTGTGAGGTTACAACAACCTTCTAAGCAAATATTAATTGAGATTACAGCATTTTTCATTCTCTCTCTCTCAAAACCTTGAGCCAAAGCATTGATTTCTTGAAAGCTTGTTTTGAGTTGTAATTGATTGGCTTCTCTGAGTGAGTAAAGGTTGATTGAGAGATTCTGTTGTTGTGAGTGTGGCATTGAGCAAAGAATTGCTCTTGAGTTGAAAAAGAGATTTGTAAAGAGCAAAGGCTTGCTCTAAGATTGTAAGGGTTTTGATCTTCACCCAAAGAAGATTTGATAGTGGAGTTGAACTCTCAAGTGGAGCTTGAGGAGAGGACGTAGGCTTGGATAGCTGAACCTCTATAAATCTTTGTGTTGATTTTTCTCTTCCCTATTCTCTTCTAATTTCTTGTCTTTGCCATTAAATTTTTATAAACCCAATTCACCCCCCCTCTTGGGTTGCCTCAAGGGACAACAGATTATGAGATCTTTAAGAAGTCAGTCAGTGGTGAGTTACAAAGGCTCAGTAGGGCTCTTGAGAGGATGACCGTAAGTATGGAGAGTTTGAAAGTCTCACAGGCTTCTACTTCTACGAGAATGGCTCATCGAATTCTTAACCCCGATAGACCACAAGTCCGAGAACCTCAAGTTCGAGGTGAAGTTGATGATACAGAAGATAATGTCGGACAAGGGAGGGGGAGAGGAGAAGTTCATGGAGGTAATAGAACAGGCGTAGGGTGGAATAGAGGTGGAGATGCTAGGCTTGGCAGAAATGATGATGACACCGAGACATACCAAACCAACACAATTGACGGTGACTTGAGCTCCATAAAGATGAAAGTTCCTGAATTTAAAGGGAATAACAATGCTGAAGAATACATTGAATGGGAGAGAAAAACTGAGCAAATCTTTGAGTGTCATAACTATACTGAGGAGAAGAAGTCTCATATTGCCGCCATTGAGTTCACGGGTTATGCCTCTTTCTGGTGGGATCAATTGAAATCCACTAGGAGGAATAAGGGCTTAAGGGCAGTTCCACCATGGGACTACTTGAAAGAGTTGATGCGCCAAAGATTTATTCCTTCGCACTACTATAGGGATTTGTACAACAGGTTGGCAAGACTGGTGCAAGGAGGAAAGAGTGTGGAAGAATACCACAAGGAGATGGAGATGATGATGGCTAGGGCTCATATTGAGGAGGATGAGCAAATGTTGATGTCCAGGTTTCTAGGTGGCCTTAACCACTACATTGCTGAAGAACTTGACATGTACCAATACAATACCATGGAGGATATGGTTGATAAAGCAATGAAAATAGAAAGGCGACACAAGGGCAGAAATAATCTTAAACTCACATACAAGTCCTCAAACAGTGGTGGTGGATTTCCAGGCTATAGAAGTGGAGAAAAGAAAGATTATAAAAGCCCAATCCAAGGGGGCAAAGATTCGGTGGCCACTAACAAAGGACCTTCTCAAGGGAATAACAAGGAACAGTCAGGTACTTCTAACTCTTCTAACCCTACTAGAGAGATAAAATGTTTTAAATGTTTGGGAAAAGGACATATTGCATCTCAATGTCCTAATAAAAGAGTTATGATAGCAACTGCTGATGGGGGTGTAGTGTCTGATTCTGATCATAGTGATGATGAGATAGATGCTAATATGACTGAATTGATTGATGCTCATAATGACTGTGATGATTCGGATGTGTTTGTTGATAACGTGTTGCTTGCTGAACGTGGTGAGATGCTTGTTGCTAGGCGTGCTTTGAATATCCAGGTTAAGGAAGAAAGCCTGGAACAACGGGAAAACATATTTCACACTAGGTGTTTGGTTAATGGAAAAGTGTGTACTGTCATTATTGATGGAGGTAGTTGTGCAAATGTGGCTAGTGTGTATATGGTGGAGAAATTGGGCTTGGCTTCTATTAAACACCCTAAGCCATACATATTGCAATGGTTGAACGATTGTGCTGAGGTCAGAGTTACACGCCAGGTGGTTATACCATTTTCTATTGGTAGGTATAAGGATGAGATCTTGTGCGATGTGGTACCTATGCAGGCAAGCCATATATTGTTGGGTAGGCCGTGGCAATATGATAGAAAGGTGCAACATGATGGGCTCAATAACAAGTACTCCTTCACTCATGAAGGACAGAAGGTTATACTCGCTCCTTTATCACCTCAAGAGGTATATGCTGATCAAATAAAGATGCTGGAGAGGGCGTGGGAGGCTTCGGCCTTGGCTACAACGGGGAGTGAGAGCTTGAGTTCTGCGGAAAAAATGAGAGACAAGTGTGAATCTAAGGGTAAAGAGACTGGAAAAGAATCAAGACCAATAAATGGCCCATTGGTGAGAGAAAAGATGCAAGAGGGGAGGGCAAAACAGACTTTTTATGTGAGAGCGAGAGAGGTTAAGAGTGCTATTTCTTTAGGGCAGCCCGTGTTGCTTATCAGATATAAGGAGATTTTATTTACTGACACTGATATTAACCTTTCTTGTTTGCCTTCTAGTTTTAAGTCTATGATGCAGGAATTCACTAATGTCTTTCCAGATGAGCTACCTAGTGGATTGCCACCGTTGAGGGGTATCGAGCATCAGATAGATTTCATACCTGGTTCTAGCATTCCAAATAGACCAGCTTACCGAAGCAATCCAATGGAAACAAAGGAAATGCAAAGGCAAATTGACGAGCTTATGGAGAAGGGACTGGTGAGAGAGAGTTTAAGTCCATGTGCTGTTCCTGTGCTGCTTGTTCCAAAGAAGGATGGCACTTGGCGAATGTGTGTTGATTGTAGAGCAGTTAACAAGATCACAGTGAAGTACAGGCATCCTATACCTCGGCTAGATGACATGTTGGATGAGCTTCATGGTGCCAGGTACTTTACAAAAATTGATCTTATGAGTGGATATCATCAGATTAGGATGAAACCTGGTGATGAATGGAAAACTGCATTTAAGACAAAGTATGGTTTGTATGAATGGTTAGTTATGCCTTTTGGTTTGTCCAATGCACCTAGTACGTTTATGAGGCTAATGAATCATGTGTTGCGTGCATACTTAGGAAAATTTGTTGTTGTTTACTTTGATGATATCTTGATCTATAGCAGGTCTCTCGACGAACATATTGAGCATGTTAGGTTGGTTCTGCAGGTTTTGAGGAAAGAGAGCTTGTATGCTAAACTTAAGAAGTGCACATTTTGTATAGATAGACTTGTTTTCCTTGGTTTTGTTGTGAGTGCACAGGGAATTGAGGTAGATGAAGAGAAGGTGAAAGCTATAAAGGAGTGGCCTATTCCTAAATCTATTTCAGATGTGAGGAGCTTTCATGGCCTTGCAAGCTTTTACAGGAGGTTTGTGCGCGATTTCTCTACGATTGCAGCACCACTCACAGGAATTATTAAGAAGGAAGTTGGGTTCAAGTGGGGAGAGGAGCAACAGAAAGCTTTTGACTGCTTAAAAGGGAAGTTAACATCCGCTCCTATATTATCTTTACCTAACTTTGATAAAACTTTTGAAATTGAGTGTGATGCTTCTGGCATAGGTATTGGGGCTGTGTTGATGCAAGAGAAGAAACCAATAGCCTATTTCAGCGAGAAGTTGAACGGAGCACATTTCAATTATTCAACCTATGAAAAGGAGTTGTATGCCTTGGTGAGAGCATTGGACGTGTGGCAACACTATCTCCTGCCCAAGGAGTTTGTGATACATACGGATCATGAGTCCTTAAAACACTTGAAGGGACAAGGCAAGTTGAATAAGAGGCATGGTAAGTGGGTTGAGTTTATTGAACAATTTCCATATGTGACTAAGTATAAGCATGGGAAAGACAATGTGGTTGCAGATGCCTTGTCTAGGAGGTATGCTTTAATTAATGTTATGAGTTCTAAATTGCTTAGTTTTGAACATGTTAAGGACTTGTACATTAATGATGTTGATTTCGGCAATGTGTTTGTGGCTTGTGAGCATGGAGCTTTTAACTCTTTTTATAGGCATGATGGTTACTTGTTTAAGGGTAAGAAATTGTGTGTGCCCAGATGCTCTATGCGTGATTTGCTTGTGCTTGAATCTCATTGCGGGGGTTTGATGGGGCATTTTGGAGTACATAAGACTTATGACACCTTATTTGAGCATTTTTATTGGCCCTCTATGCGCAAAGACGTTGAGAAAGTGTGTGCTTCTTGTATTGCATGTAGACAGGCCAAGTCTAAGTCTATGCCTCATGGTCTTTATATGCCTTTACCTGTTCCTAGTTCACCTTGGATGGATATTTCTATGGACTTTGTGCTTGGCTTACCTAGGACTAGGCGTGGTAGAGATAGCATATTTGTTGTTGTTGACAGGTTTAGCAAGATGGCTCACTTCATTCCTTGCCATAAAACTGATGACGCCATCAATATAGCTGACTTGTTCTTCAGGGAAGTGGTTCGACTTCATGGAGTGCCAAGGACAATTGTGTCAGATAGAGATGCAAAGTACCTTTCGCACTTTTGGAAAGTAGTTGGGTACTAAACTCTTATATTCTACTACTTGTCATCCACAGACAGATGGCCAAACAGAGGTGGTGAATAGAACTCTTGGTACCTTACTCAGAGCTATAGTGGATAAGAATTTGAACACTTGGGAAGAATGCTTGCCTTTCATTGAGTTTGCATATAACCGCAGCATACATTCTTCTACGGGGTTTTCTCCATTTGAGCTTGTTTATGGTTTTAACCCACTCACTGTACTTGATCTTGTTCCTTTACCTTTACATGAGCTTGCTAGCTTAGATGGTACTAAAAAGGCAGAATTGGTGAAGTCCTTGCATGAGAAGGCTAGGTCTAACATAGAGAAGAGGAACAAGGTGTATGCTGACAGGACAAATAGGAGACGGAAGGAAGTGGTGTTTGTTCCTGGTGATTGGGTTTGGGTGCACTTCCGAAAGGAACGATTTCCAAATCAGAGGAAGAATAAGCTGGATGCTCGTGGTCATGGTCCATTTCAAGTCTTAGAGCGAATCAATGACAACGCTTATAAAATAGACTTGCCAGGTGAGTATGGGGTTAGTGCTACCTTTAATGTGTCTGACTTGTCTCCTTTTGACCATGTTCCAGATTTGAGGACAAATCTTTTCGAGGAAGGAGGGAATGATACGAACCAGCAAGCACAATCACACGAGAATCAAGGAAGCAAGGATCCATTGGTGCTCCCTAGCGGACCAGTGACATGGAGCAAAGCTAAGAAGCTTAAAGCAGCTATGAACTTACACATTCAAGAACAAGTAACACAAGAATTGACTGAGCTTACCTTTAGCAAATGTCTCGTGAAGCTTGAAGACACACCTAAGCTACTCACCTTGCTTAAAGTGTGTAATGGAGATAGCGCTGTCTAATTTATTCAGCATTGATATGATGGGCTTGCTACATTTTTATGATTTAACACTTGTTTTATTTTAACTTTGCTTGGGCTTGTATTCTGGCCATATTTTACCTTTTAAGTTTTAGAGTGTTGGGCCATGTTTTTGGGCTTATGTTTTAATACTTATGTGTTATTTTAGTATGTGATTGGGCTTGGGCCTTATGTGTTTAAGTCAGGCCCAAGAAGAGTGTCTTAGGGTTTTAATTGTTTTTCTCCTTACTATATAAGGATAAGAAACAATTGTAAGAGACAGCTTTGAATCAAATTATCAGAATTATTTTCATGCCTTTGGCGTGTATTGCTTTGAGTGAGAGTGAGGATTTGCTTTCATCAATTGCACCAGGAATCTCGATTAACTTATCAACTATTTGTTGTGGCGTTTGTCAGATTCTCATCTAAATCCTTCGATCATTGGTGTTTCAGCTTCTCTAAGTTTGGGGTGCCATAGGAGGTGGGTTTATCAGATCTTTGGATTCCGTATCTACTTGTGCGTGTGGGTTTGAGGCTTGTGCCATAGGGTTCCGCGTCACTAACCCCAGTGTTGCAGGTAGAAGGTCGACCGGGAAGTCTCAAGAGTTAAGGTTGTGTTTATGTAATAGATTAGTGTTAGTGTGGACATGTAACATAAATTGAGATAATGTATTGTAAGATAATGAAATGTATTGTAATGCAAGTAAAAGTAGAGTTATGTTTGTGGATTAGTGCTGTTCTTGACCCTAAGACTTGGTTAGTCCCTGTCTAGTACATGATGTATGTTATGGTTTTATGTTGAGTTGTGTTTGAACTAATCTTGTGGTATGTGTTGTTTACCACGCTAGAGTTTGATGAGGACCCTAGTGGAGGTCTTATGTTTGTGGTTTGATGCATGCACAGGTTAGGTTCTAGTTCTTTGGATGTGACTCCAGCTTGATGTATGTTATGTTGACCCAGCTAGAGTTTTGATGAGGGCTCTAGTAGGGGGTTCTTTATGTTTTCAGTTATGTCGCATACAGGTCAGGCTCGGGATATACATCAAATGTTTAAGTTGCTATGTTAAAGTTTTGATCATGTATGGGATTTGACCAGGTGATAGGATGTATGTTTGGCTTGCTACGGGTCCCAGCGGCCTTAAGTCGATCTGGATCCTAGCGCCGGTAGTGGTTCGGGCCGTTACAGAGGGGTATCGGTTTTCGGGTCGTTACAGTTAAGCAGTCAGTGGCACAGTCTTCAGGTTCCAAGACCCCAAGCGGGGGAAGATTAGATCCCTCTTCTCTTAGTGCAGCAGCTTCAGGCAGTAAGAGGTGGAGTAGTACCACCAAAAAGTCAAAGAAAAATAAGTTCTGGAACAGGTTAAAATCAGGTCTGGGACTCGGTGGTGGCTCGAGCTCGGGATCTGATGGTGCATAGTGTTTGAGGTGTGGCAAGCTACACAAAGGAGTGTGCCGGTTTGGGACCACAGCCTGCTTCAGATGTAGGCAAGAGGGACACATGGCACGGGAGTGTCCTAGGGCACCTTTCATGGCACCGTCCCAGCAGACAGCTTCTGGTAGTGTGGCTCAGCCAGCAGCTCCAGCCATGACTCAGGGCAGTGGCAAAGGCCGAGGGAGAGGGGCAGCCTCTTCTTTAGTAGGTTCCCGAGGTGAAGGTCCATCAGCTCCAGCTCGGATCTTCACTATGACACAGCAGGAGGCGAACACATCCAACACCGTGGTGTCAGGTAATCTCATCATTGGTTGTACAGATGTGTATGCTTTAATGGACCCTGGTGCATCTCATTCTTTTGTTGCTCCGAGAGCCGTAGAGAGGTTGGGTTTGATAGTCTCTGGGTTAGAGTGTCCCCTCTGGATCAGTGGACCCAAGTGTGACCCATCAGTGGCAGAGTCAGTTTGCCGGTATAGTCCAGTGTTTGTGGAGAGTAGATGCCTTTCAGCTGACCTGGTGGTTCTAGACTTGACGGATTTTGATGTCATTCTAGGGATGGATTGGCTATCTGCTCATGGGGCTACCTTGGACTACAGAGACAAGGTAGTCAGGTTCAGAGATCAGGATGGGTCAGAGGTTGTCTTCAGAGGAGACAGGAGGGGTACGCCTAGAGGTCTGATATCATCCCTACAGGTTCGTAGGTTGCTCAGGAGAGGTTGTCAGGGGTTTCTAGCTCATGTGAGAGAGCTGGATAGTCAGGTCAGGGAGCCCGCCTCAGTGCCCGCCTCAGTGCCCGCGGTCAGAGAGTTTCCAGATGTCTTCCCCGATGAGCTTCCAGGACTACCACCTGCTAGGGAGATAGAGTTTGAAATAGAATTGCTGCCTGGAACCAGACCAATCTCTATCCCTCCCTACAGGATGGCACCAACAGAGTTGAAGGAGCTAAAGGAACAGTTGCAAGAGTTGGTAGACAAGGGTTTCATCCAACCGAGTACCTCACCCTGGGGTGCCCCAGTGCTGTTTGTAAGAAAGAAGGATGGATCCCTCAGACTTTGTATCGACTACAGACAGTTGAACAAAGTCACTACCAAGAACAAGTACCCTCTACCTAGGATCGACGATCTATTCGACCAACTAGCAGGAGCGGGTTATTTCTCCAAGATAGATCTGAGATCCGAGTACCATCAGCTGAAAATCAGAGAAGAAGATGTGCCGAAGACGGCGTTCAGGACCAGATATGGGCACTATGAGTTCCTAGTAATGCCGTTTGGGCTAACCAATGCCCCTGCAGCATTCATGGACCTCATGAACAGAGTTTTCAGTCAGTATCTGGATCACTTCGTTATTGTCTTCATCGATGATATCTTAGTGTATTCCAAAAACGCAGAGGAGCATGCCCATCATCTGAGGACAGTTTTGCAGACCTTGAGGGAACATGGCTTGTATGCCAAGTTCTCTAAGTGTGAATTCTGGTTGAGGAACATTTCATTCTTAGGGCATGTAGTGTCAGAACAGGGGATTGAAGTGGACCCCAAGAAGGTGGAAGCGGTAGCTAACTGGCCTAGACCCACTACAGTGACAGAGATCAAAAGCTTCTTGGGTTTGGCAGGTTACTACAGGAGGTTCGTACAGGACTTCTCAAAAATCGCCGCTCCTATGACCAGATTAACTAAGAAGAATCAGAGGTTTGTGTGGTCTGAGCAATGTGAAGAAAGTTTTGAAGAGCTAAAGAAAAGGTTGACGTCAACACCGGTGTTAGCTTTGCCTACCAGTAATAAAGACTTCACAGTGTTTTGTGATGCGTCCCGTGTGGTACTAGGTTGTGTATTGATGCAAAATGAGAGGGTAATTGCTTATGCTTCTAGACAGCTGAAGAAGCATGAGTTAAATTATCCTACACATGACCTGGAAATGGCAGTTGTGATCTTCGCACTCAAGATATGGAGGCACTACCTTTATGGGGTTAAATGTGAGATCTTCACAGATCACAAGAGCCTGCAGTACATCTTGAGTCAGAGGGAGTTGAATCTGAGGCAGAGGAGATGGGTAAAACTGCTTAGTGACTACGATTGCAAAATTCAGTACCATCCGGGTACGGCAAATGTTGTGGCAGATGCCCTAAGCCGGAAATCACTTGGCAATTTGTCCCATATTTCAGCAGAGAGGAGACCGATGGTGAGAGAGTTTTACAAGCTCATCAATGAAGGGTTGCAGTTGGAGTTGTCTGGTACAGGTGCTTTGATAGCCCAGATGAGAGTGACACCCGTGTTTCTGGAGCAGGTGGCTTAGAAACAGTATGAGGACCCAGAGTTAGTGAAAATTGCCAGGACTGTTCAGTCAGGCAAGAATGAAGAGTTCAGATTTGACAGCAAGGGGATCCTCCGCTATGGGAGTAGATTATGTATACCAGATGACGTGAGTCTAAAAGGCGACATTATGAGGGAAGCTCATAATGCTAGATACAGTGTTCACCCTGGAGCCACCAAGATGTATCAAGATCTGAAGAGAGTTTATTGGTGGCCAGCTATGAAGAGAGAAGTGGCACAGTTCGTGTTCGCCTGTGAAGTATGTCAAAGGGTGAAGCTGGAACATCAAAAGCCGGCTGGAATGCTTAACCCACTGCCGATTCCAGAGTGGAAATGGGAGAATATAGCTATGGATTTTGTGGTGGGGTTACCGGCAACATCCAACAGATTAGACTCCATATGGGTGATTGTGGACAGACTGACCAAATCTGCTCACTTCATCCCTGTTAGGAGTGGCTACTCTGTCGATAAATTGGCGCAGGTATTTGTTGATGAAGTGGTCAGGCTGCATGGGACCCCTGTTTCAATTGTGTCTGATAGAGGACCCTAGTTCACCTCTAGGTTTTGGCGGAGTCTGCAGAGTGCTATGGGTACCAGGTTGGATTTCAGCACTGCTTTCCACCCACAGACTGACGGACAGTCAGAGAGGACCATCCAGACAATTGAAGATATGCTCAGAATGTGTGTGCTAGATTTTGGCGGTTCTTGGAGGTAGCATCTACCCTTGGTGGAGTTTGCCTACAATAACAACTATCATGCTAGCATCGGGATGGCTCCTTACGAAACACTTTATGGGAGGAAGTGCAGGTCGCCTGTTTGCTGGGAAGAAGTTAGAGAAAGGGCCTTGGCAGGGCCTGAGCTAGTAGAGATCACCAGTAGAGTAGTGCCCATCATCAGAGAAAGGATCAAGACTACTGTGAGCAGGCAAAAGAGCTATGCAGACGTTCGCAGGAAGCAAGTGAAATTTCAGGAGGGAGACTTGCTGTTGCTCAAAGTGTCTCCTATGAAAGGGGTGGTTCGTTTTGGGAAGAAAGGTAAGTTAGCTCCTGTAACGACTCGGAAACTGGACCGCTACCGGCGCTAGGATCCATATCGGCTTAAGGCCGCCGGGACTCGTAGCAAGCCTAACATACATCCTGTATACCTAATAAATCCCATACATGATCAACATATACATGAAACTGTAAACTTTTTCCTTCCTTTACCAAACTTAACCTATGCATGCACATAACCATAAACATAAACCACACACTGGAGCCCTCATCAAATGCTCCAATGGAGTATCATAACATATATTAAGCTTGGTTAAACATGAACATCATAAAAACATTTTATAGATCATGTATCAAAGGGGATACCATACATATAGGGTCAAGCACAATTCTAATCCTCAATATCATTATTACATGACTATTCAATACTTTACAATTCATCATGTCCACATCTAACTATTACATAAACATAACTTTACTCTTCTTGACCTCCTGGCCTATCCCGTACCTGCATATCTGGGGGATTAGGGAAATGGGGTGAGCTACTAGAGCCCAGTGAGCAGAATAATAAAACATTTAAAACATATGCTATAATGGAATGCATCACATCACAGACAAATCACATCAATGATGGTTTTGTCACCAATAGTCCTCTACATATCCAATAGTGCCAGGGGCGTAGAATGGGCCTCGACCTGGTCTTTCTCTTAACATAACATACATAACATAACATTCCTATAATGCCAGGGGCATAGAATGGGTCTCGACTTGGTCTTTTTCTTAACATAGTGCCAGGGGCGTAGAATGGGCCTCGACCTGGACTTCCATACCATACCATACCATATCATATCACATCATATCATACGAGGACTAAAGGATCATCCAACACCCATCCACATCATCATCATATTATGCAATGCAACATATTCGTGAATTCTAATGCAAACAACCTAATATATCTCATGGCATTCGTGATGCATGAACATGCTCAAAAACTGATTTATTTACTTTGAAACATAAAGAGTTATTCTACTCACCTCAGGCTAGCTCTGACAAGACACTGAAGCAGCTGTCTCAATGCTGGGGTCCTCGGTTCCTCGGATCCGAACCTACACAGGTGGACTCAAATGAGGGACT
The DNA here is from genome assembly GCF_001659605.2 of Manihot esculenta. Taxonomy (NCBI): domain Eukaryota; kingdom Viridiplantae; phylum Streptophyta; class Magnoliopsida; order Malpighiales; family Euphorbiaceae; genus Manihot; species Manihot esculenta. Next base: position 33,416,421 of record NC_035178.2, on the reverse strand, counting down.
AAACATACAAGAACATGACTCTAAAATACTCCCTAAAAACCCCCTAAAACACCCTAAAACAATCATAGAAAACATGCAAAGGAAGGCTGGACTGGGCACTTTCGGCGGCAGGTTCGGCGGCCGAAAGTCCCTCCTGTAGTAACCTGCCAAACCCAAGAAGCTCTTGATCTCTGTCACTGAAGTGGGTCTAAGCCAATTAGCTACAGCTTCCACCTTCTTGGGGTCCACCCCTATCCCATTTTCTGACACAACATGCCCCAAGAATGAAATACTCCTCAACCAGAACTCACACTTGGAGAACTTGGCATACAAGCCATGTTCCCTCAAGGTCTGCAAGACTAACCTCAGATGATGGGCATGTTCCTCTGCATTCCTGGTGTAATACCCGGCTAGACTCCGGTATTGGAATTCCTATCGTCCGGTGGAATCTCGGATGTCGGAGACCTCTAGAAGGGTAAAATCATGTTTTTGAAAAATGTTTTCATGTTTTTAATGGTTTTGAATATGAAATTGAATGAGTTTTTACAAGAAAAAAATCTTTGGAGGAAAACCCAGGTTCGGCCGCCGAAAGTCAAGTTCGGCCGCCGAACATGCATGCGTTTTGGAGGCACGTTAGGCCCCCGAAAGCATGAGTTAGGGAAGTTCATGTTCGGCCGCCGAAAGTCAAGTTCGGCCGCCGAACATTGCATGGATGCGGAGACACATTCGGCCCCCGAATGTGGCCTGGCCAGCCACCTATAAAAGGGTCCCTTAGCCGAAAATGGGCGAGCTTTTTCTCCCCATTTCGGCCAAGGTGAGCATTCCGCCATCCTTCCCCAATCTTGAGTTTTTCCTTCCTTTTTCCATGATCTTTACAAGTTTATAACTTTGGTTTTGAAGATCTTTGAGCTTAGAACAAGTTTTGGAGCTTGGAGACCAAAAGTTGGAACTTCTCCCATCTCCACGTTTAGATCTCCTCAACCCTCGATCTTCAAGAGGTAAGAGCCGATCTTAAGCTCCTTATGAGTTTTAAATAAGTTTTATGCAAGATCTATGGGTAGAAATGCATGTTAGGTTATATGTTGATGTTATGGGTATATATTGATGTTTTGAACAATGTAGCTTGTTTGTGTGTGATTGAAGTGTTGTAGAAGGGGTATATGTATGTTTGAGGCCCCTAGGAACTTGTATGCATGTTTTGGTTGAGATATATGCATGATTTATGGTTTTGGGAGGCAGGAGGTTCATTTGAACCAAGTTTCTGCCCGTTTGGCAGAAACCAGGTTCGGCAGCCGAAGGGAGTTTCGGCCGCCGAACCCCTTTTGTGGAGGCAGCATTCGGCTGCCGAAGGTGCCCCCGAAAAGAGACTTTCGTCTCTGTCTGGCACTTTCGGCCGCCGAAGGTGCCGCCGAACCTACCTGAGTTTCGCCTCTGTCCAGGACTTTCGGCCGCCGAAGGTGCCGCCGAAAGTGCCCTGTTCAGCCATTTCATGCATATCTCTATGTGATTATTTCATGATGTTTTAGGGGGTTTTCGGGGAGTAGTTTGGAGTTATGTTCTAGCATGTTTGGTCCCTCATTTGAGTCCACCTGTGTAGGTTCGGACCCGAGGAACCGAGGACCCCAGCAGTGAGTTCAGCTGCTTCGGTGTTGTCAGAGTCAGCCAGAGGTGAGTGGAACTAAACTTACTCTTTTAAATTAAATGTTTTATCATGTTTCATGCATCATGATTATGCAATAGGATGATTGCATTAGTTTCACGAATATGCCGCATTGCATCATTTGTTGTTGATGTGGGTGAATGTTGGATGACCCAATTAGTCCATGACAGGAAGACCAGGACCCCATTCTACGGCCTGGCACGGAAATGAAAGACCAGGACCCCATTCTATGGCCTGGCACGATTGTGGACTCGAAGACCAGGAGCCCAGAGGAGGCCCTGGGATAATGGTAAGTAATGTATGTATGACAGGAAGACCAGGACCCCATGCTACGGCCTGGCACTATGTTAGCTTGGACTAATTGGTGACAAGTTCACCCAACCCTTATGTGAATTGTTTGTGTTATGATGCATTCTCATAGAGCATAGTGTTAATGTGTTTTAATAGTTCAGCTCACTGGGCTTTTAGCTCACCCCTCCCCCTCTACCCCCAGGCTTGCAGGTACAGTATAGTGCGGGAGTCCGAATAGAGTAAAGAAGTTATGCCTTTGTAATAGCTAGTAATGGACATGATCAAAATTGTAATGTAAAAGTACAGTATAGTTATGTAATGAGTTTTATGGATGTTAGTATGTGCTTGACCATAGATTGTTGTATCCCTTTTATACATGATCTAGAGATTTTGATGATGTTTATGTAAACCAGCTCAACACAGGTTATGTTACCCCTTGAGGGCACAGATGAGATCCCACAGAGGGATCAATGTTATGTTAATGTTATGCACAAGTTGAGTTTGGTTGATGAATATGTAAAGAAAGTTTTAATTTTTATGCTTATTGTTGATCATGTATGGGATTATACAGGTTTACAGGTATTATGTTAGGCTTGCTACGGGTCCCGGCGGCCTTAAGTCGACCCGGATCCTAGCGCCGGTAGCGGTCCGATTTTCGGGTCGTTACAGAATGGTATCAAAGCCCTAGGTTCATATGGTCGGACCTAGAGTGTCGGGCTCATAGATGTTATAGAAGGTCAAGCACAATAGGAAAAGATCATGTCCACTAGGATAGGATGTGGAGTCCTGTCTTGCATGATGATGTGAAATGCCATGATAATATGCATGTGCATTAATGATATGCTATGATATGTGATGTATGTGATGCGGGTTCATGTGTGCCCACATGAACCATATGATGCTAATATTTATGTGTTGTCCACTGTTTTTCAGAAAACAGGATGAGAGGAACTCGTCGATCAGCAAGATTGACTGGAGTACCACCTGAGGATGAGGGCATGAGCGCCCGTCCTCCAGCATTGCCTAGGGCAATGTCTAGCAGGTCCAACAGGGACAGAGTAGCAAGAGACCCTAGAAGGTCTTTGGATCTGGGTAGAAGCAGATCAGTCAGAGGAACAGTTCAGGGAGGAGCGTCAGAGGATATGGGGGATGATATGGACGTGGAACAGAGGAGGGATGGCAGTTTGGGAGTCAGTATGCCAGAAGAAGGAATGGGAGAGTCCCAAGGAGGCACTCAGGCCTCGGGATTTGTACAGCCACCTCACTACCCACATTTCTCACAACATCCCGAGTATTCGATGGGAGGTACATCGGATTACCCTAGTTTCACCCCTTATCCCACACAGATGCCATACCCACCATACTACCCACCATACTCTCAGTACCCAATGTATCCACCTCCACCCTACTATCCAAATCCAGCAAACCCTACCTCAGAAAATGTTACACCACCTCCACCACCTGCAGAACCAGCAGCCCCAGTTGCTCAACCTCCTAGACCTAGCTCAGTCAGTGGGAGCAAGGTCAAGATGACAGACTATATGAAGCTGGGTGCTCCCCAGTTTGAAACCGGTAATGATCCGTTCGTGTACTTGGAGCGGGTCAAGGCAATTACAGATGAGATAGGGGCTGATGACAGTAGAGCCATTCAAATGGCCGGGTTCACGCTCAAGTGCAAGAAGGCACGGGAGTGGTTCAAGAATTATGTGAACCCGAGAGTGGACCGCATGACTTGGGAAGAGTTTGCAAATGAGTTTGCAGGATGGGCTTTTCCTGATAGCTCAAGGGAATTGAAGATGATAGAATTCGAACAGTTGAGGCAGACTGATGACATGAGTGTAGACGAATATACTGATAGATTTATGGAGTTGCTGCCATTTGCAGGGCAAGACCTTAGCACAGACCAGAAGAAGTCGAGGAGGTATATCATGAAGCTCCATCCCAGGTATTCCTCCTTGGTACAGTCAGCAGATAGAGAGAGTTTTCACGCCATAGTAGACATGGCTAGGAGAATGGAGGCTAGTGCCATCGTTCAGGGGACAGTTAAGCAGACAGTGGCACAAGCTTCTGGTTCTAAAACTCCGGGAGGGGGAAGGTTAGATCCCTCTACCTTGAGTGCAGCAACTTCAGGCAGTAAGAGATGGGGTAAACCCAAGGGTAAGAAGAATAAGTTCTGGAGTAAAGTCAAGTCCAGTCTGGGATTTGGGAGTGGCTCAAGCTCTGGTGCGGATAATGCAGTTTGTGCGAGGTGTGGTAAGCCACACAGGGGAGTATGTCGGTTTGGGACGAACGCCTGTTTCAGATGTGGTCAGGAGGGGCATATGGCTCGAGATTGTCTAAGAGCAGTCCCGATGGCTCAGTCCCAGCAGACAGCTTCAGGCAGTGTAGGGCAGCCAGCAGCTCCAGCCATGACTCAGGCCAGTGGCAGAGGCAGAGGGAGAGGAGCAGCCTCTTCTTCAGCGGGTTTCAGAGGTGAAGGTCCATCAGCCCCAGCACGGATCTTCACAATGACACAGCAGGAGGCAGACGCATCCAACACCGTGGTGGCAGGTAATCTCGTCATAGGTTGTTCGGATGTTTATGCATTGATGGACCCTGGTGCATCTCATTCATTTATTGCTCCGAGAGCCGTCCAGAGGTTGGGGTTGATGATCTCTGGGTTAGAGTGTCCTCTCTGGGTCAGTGGACCCAAGTGTGATCCATCAGTGGCAGAGTCAGTCTGTCAGTGTAGTCCAGTTTTTGTTGAAGGGAGATGCATGTCCGCCGACCTTGTGGTTCTAGATTTGACAGACTTTGACGTCATTCTAGGGATGGACTGGTTATCTACCCATGGTGCTACCTTGGACTGCAGGGACAAGGTAGTCAGGTTCAGAGGTCAGGATGGATCAAAGGTTGTCTTCAGAGGAGACAGGAGGGGTACACCTAGAGGTATGATCTCAGCTCTTCAGGCTCGTAGGTTGCTCAGGAGGGGATGTCAGGGGTATTTGGCTCATGTGAGGGAGCTAAATAGTCAGGTTAGAGAGCCCGCCTCGGTGCCAGTGGTTAGAGAGTTCTTAGATGTGTTCCCAGACGAGCTGCCAGGTTTACCACCTGCTAGGGAGATAGAGTTCGAGATAGAACTGATGCCTGGAACCCGACCGATCTCTATCCCTCCCTACAGGATGGCGCCAGCAGAATTAAAAGAGTTGAAGGAGCAGTTACAGGAGCTGGTAGACAAGGGCTTCATCCGACCGAGTACCTCACCCTGGGGTGCTCCAGTTCTGTTTGTGAAAAAGAAGGATGGATCTCTTAGACTTTGTATCGACTACAGGCAGTTGAACAAAGTCACTACCAAGAACAAGTACCCATTGCCAAGGATCGACGATCTATTCGACCAGCTAGCAGGAGCGGGTTGTTTCTCCAAAATAGATCTGAGATCGGGGTACCATCAGTTGAGGATCAGGGAAGAGGACGTACCAAAGACAGCTTTCAGGACCAGATATGGGCATTTTGAGTTCCTTGTAATGCCGTTTGGGTTAACTAACGCCCCTGCAGCATTCATGGACCTCATGAATAGAGTGTTTAGCCAGTACCTGGATCACTTCGTTATCGTCTTCATAGATGATATCTTGGTGTATTCCAGGAATGCAGAGGAGCATGCCCATCATCTGAGGTTGGTTCTACAGACCTTGAGGGAACATGGCTTGTATGCCAAGTTCTCTAAATGTGAGTTCTGGCTGAGGAGCATTTCGTTCTTGGGGCATGTAGTGTCAGAGAATGGGATTGAGGTAGACCCCAAGAAGACAGAAACTGTGGCTAACTGGCCTAGACCCACTTCAGTGACAGAGATCAGGAGTTTCTTGGGTTTGGCAGGTTACTACAGGAGGTTCGTTCAGGACTTCTCAAAGATAGCAGCTCCTCTGACCAGACTAACTAGGAAGAATCAGAAATTTCTGTGGACCGACCAGTCCGAGGAGAGCTTTGAAGAGCTCAAGAAGAGGTTGACTTCAGCACCAGTTTTAGCTCTGCCATCTAGTGGAGAGGACTTTACAGTCTTTTGTGATGCGTCCCGTGTGGGACTGGGTTGTGTGCTTATGCAGAACGAACGGGTGATTGCTTATGCTTCTAGGCAGCTAAAGAAGCATGAGTTGAATTACCCCACACATGACCTTGAGATGGCAGCAGTAATCTTTGCACTCAAGATGTGGAGGCACTACCTCTATGGGGTAAAATGTGAGATCTTCACAGATCATAAAAGCCTGCAATACATCCTGAGTCAAAGAGACTTAAATTTGAGACAGAGGAGATGGGTAGAGTTGCTGAGTGACTATGATTGCAAGATTCAGTATCATCCGGGTAAGGCGAATGTTGTGGCAGACGCCCTAAGCCGGAAGTCACTAGGCAGTCTATCCCACATCACGGCAGAGAGGAGACCAGTGGTGAAGGAGTTTTACAAGCTCATCGAGGAAGGTCTACAGTTGGAGTTGTCTGGTACAGGTGCCTTGGTTGCTCAGATGAAAGTGACACCCATGTTTCTGGAGCAAGTGGCTCAGAAACAGCATGAGGACCCAGAGTTAGTGAAGATTGCTAGGACTGTTCAGTCAGGCAAGGACAGTGAGTTCAGATTCGACAATAGGGGGATCCTCCGCTATGGGAGTCGACTGTGTGTACCAGATGACATAGGGCTAAAAGGAGACATTATGAGAGAGGCTCATAATGCAAGATACAGCATTCACCCCGGAGCCACCAAGATGTATCAAGATCTGAAGAAAGTTTACTGGTGGCCAGCTATGAAGAAAGAAGTGGCACAGTTTGTGTCAGCCTGCGAAGTATGTCAGAGGGTGAAGCTGGAACATCAGAAGCCGGCTGGAATGCTTAACCCGCTACCTATTCTAGAATGGAAATGGGAGAATATAGCTATGGACTTCGTAGTGGGGTTACCGGCGGCGTCCAACAGATTGGACTCCATATGGGTGATTGTGGACAGACTCACCAAATCTGCTCACTTCATCCCTGTCAGGAGTGGCTATTCTGTGGACAAGTTGGCGCAGGTGTACGTTGATGAGATAGTCAGACTGCATGGGGTTCCTGTTTCTATAGTGTCAGATAGAGGGCCCCAGTTCACCTCCAGGTTTTGGCGGAGTCTGCAGAATGCCATGGGTACTAGGTTGGATTTCAGCACTGCCTTCCATCCACAGACAGACGGACAGTCAGAGAGGACCATCCAGACCATAGAAGATATGCTGAGAATGTGTGTGCTGGACTTTGGCGGTTCTTGGAGGCAACATCTACCTTTGGTGGAGTTTGCCTACAATAACAGCCATCATGCTAGCATCGGGATGGCTCCATATGAAGCTTTATATGGAAGGAAGTGCAGATCACCTGTTTGCTGGGAAGAGGTAGGAGAGAGGTCCTTAGCAGGACCCGAGCTAGTAGAGATCACCAGCAGGGTGGTGCCCATAATCAGAGAGAGAATCAAGACAGCTGCAAGCAGACAGAAGAGTTATGCAGACATCCGCAGGAGACTAGTAGAGTTTCAGGAGGGGGATCTGGTATTGCTCAAGGTGTCTCCAATGAAAGGAGTGGTTCGGTTCGGGAAGAAGGGTAAGCTGGCTCCGCGGTACATCGGACCCTTTGAAGTCCTGCAGAGGATTGGGAATGTATCGTACAAGCTGGATTTACCTGCTTCGATGGAGAGAATCCATCCGGTTTTCCATGTTTCTATGTTGAGAAAGTTCGTGTCAGATCCGGGCAAGGTTCTTAGTGAGCCTGATGTGGAGATCCAAGAGGATCTCACCTATGTTGAGCAGCCAGTACGGATCCTAGACACCCAGATCAGAAAGCTAAGGAACAAGGAAATCCCGATGGTGAAAGTCCTGTGGAACCACCACAATATAGAAGAATGCACTTGGGAGACACGGGAGTCCATGCTCCGGCAATATCCTCATCTCTTTTAGAGGTTAGTCTCTATGTGTTTATGTGTGTATGTTATATTGTTTGGTATGCATGTACTAGTTGAGGAACATTCGGGGACGAATGTTCTTAAGGGGGGGAGAATGTAATACCCGGCTAGACTCCGGTATCGGAATTCCTACCGTCCGGTGGAATCTCGGATGTCGGAGACCTCTAGAAGGGTAAAATCATGTTTTTGAAAAATGTTTTCATGTTTTTAATGGTTTTGAATATGAAATTGAATGAGTTTTTACAAGAAAAAAATCTTTGGAGGAAAACCCAGGTTCGGCCGCCGAAAGTCAAGTTCGGCCGCCGAACATGCATGTGTTTTGGAGGCACGTTAGGCCCCCGAAAGCATGAGTTAGGGAAGTTCATGTTCGGCCGCCGAAAGTCAAGTTCGGCCGCCGAACATTGCATGGATGCGGAGACACATTCGGCCCCCGAATGTGGCCTGGCCAGCCACCTATAAAAGGGTCCCTTAGCCGAAAATGGGCGAGCTTTTTCTCCCCATTTCGGCCAAGGTGAGCATTCCGCCATCCTTCCCCAATCTTGAGTTTTTCCTTCCTTTTTCCATGATCTTTACAAGTTTATAACTTTGGTTTTGAAGATCTTTGAGCTTAGAACAAGTTTTGGAGCTTGGAGACCAAAAGTTGGAACTTCTCCCATCTCCACGTTTAGATCTCCTCAACCCTCGATCTTCAAGAGGTAAGAGCCGATCTTAAACTCCTTATGAGTTTTAAATAAGTTTTATGCAAGATCTATGGGTAGAAATGCATGTTAGGTTATATGTTGCTGTTATGGGTATATATTGATGTTTTGAACAATGTAGCTTGTTTGTGTGTGATTGAAGTGTTGTAGAAGGGGTATATGTATGTTTGAGGCCCCTAGGAACTTGTATGCATATTTTGGTTGAGATATATGCATGATTTATGGTTTTGGGAGGCAGGAGGTTCATTTGAACCAAGTTTCTGCCCGTTTGGCAGAAACTAGGTTCGGCAGCCGAAGGGAGTTTCGGCCGCCGAACCCCTTTTGTGGAGGCAGCATTCGGCTGCCGAAGGTGCCCCCGAAAAGAGACTTTCGTCTCTGTCTGGCACTTTCGGCCGCCGAAGGTGCCGCCGAACCTACCTGAGTTTCGCCTCTGTCCAGGACTTTCGGCCGCCGAAGGTGCCGCCGAAAGTGCCCTGTTCAGCCATTTCATGCATATCTCTATGTGATTATTTCATGATGTTTTAGGGGGTTTTCGGGGAGTAGTTTGGAGTTATGTTCTAGCATGTTTGGTCCCTCATTTGAGTCCACCTGTGTAGGTTCGGACCCGAGGAACCGAGGACCCCAGCAGTGAGTTCAGCTGCTTCGGTGTTGTCAGAGTCAGCCAGAGGTGAGTGGAACTAAACTTACTCTTTTAAATTAAATGTTTTATCATGTTTCATGCATCATGATTATGCAATAGGATGATTGCATTAGTTTCACGAATATGCCGCATTGCATCATTTGTTGTTGATGTGGGTGAATGTTGGATGACCCAATTAGTCCATGACAGGAAGACCAGGACCCCATTCTACGGCCTGGCACGGAAATGAAAGACCAGGACCCCATTCTACGGCCTGGCACGATTGTGGACTCGAAGACCAGGAGCCCAGAGGAGGCCCTGGGATAATGGTAAGTAATGTATGTATGAAAGGAAGACCAGGACCCCATGCTACGGCCTGGCACTATGTTAGCTTGGACTAATTGGTGACAAGTTCACCCAACCCTTATGTGAATTGTTTGTGTTATGATGCATTCTCATAGAGCATAGTGTTAATGTGTTTTAATAGTTCAGCTCACTGGGCTTTTAGCTCACCCCTCCCCCTCTACCCCCAGGCTTGCAGGTACAGTATAGTGCGGGAGTCCGGATAGAGTAAAGAAGTTATGCCTTTGTAATAGCTAGTAATGGACATGATCAAAATTGTAATGTAAAAGTACAGTATAGTTATGTAATGAGTTTTATGGATGTTAGTATGTGCTTGACCATAGATTGTTGTATCCCTTTTATACATGATCTAGAGATTTTGATGATGTTTATGTAAACCAGCTCAACACAGGTTATGTTACCCCTTGAGGGCACAGATGAGATCCCACAGAGGGATCAATGTTATGTTAATGTTATGCACAGGTTGAGTTTGGTTGATGAATATGTAAAGAAAGTTTTAATTTTTATGCTTATTGTTGATCATGTATGGGATTATACAGGTTTACAGGTATTATGTTAGGCTTGCTACGGGTCCCGGCGGCCTTAAGTCGACCCGGATCCTAGCGCCGGTAGCGGTCCGATTTTCGGGTCGTTACACCTGGAGTACACTAAGATATCATCTATGAAGACAATAACAAAGTGATCTAGATACTGACTGAAAACTCTGTTCATGAGATCCATGAATGCTGCAGGGGCATTGGTTAACCCGAACGGCATTACAAGGAACTCATAGTGCCCATATCTGGTTCTGAACGCCGTCTTCGGCACATCCTCTTCTCTTATCCTCAGCTGATGGTACCCGGATCTCAGATCTATCTTGGAAAAACAACTTGCTCCTCCTAGCTGGTCGAATAGATCGTCGATCCTTGGCAACGGGTACTTATTCTTGGTAGTGACCTTGTTCAACTGCCTGTAGTTGATACAAAGTCTGAGGGATCCATCCTTCTTTCTCACAAACAGCACTAAAGCACCCCAAGGTGAGGTACTTGGTCGGATGAAGCCCTTATCTACCAACTTTTGCAACTGCTCTTTAAGCTCCTTCAATTTAGCTGGTGCCATCCTGTAGGGAGGGATAGAGATCGGTCTGGTTCCAGGCATTAACTTTATTTCGAACTCTATCTCCCTAGTAGGTGGTAAACCTGGCAGCTCGTCTAGGAAGACATCTAAAAACTCACTGACCATGGGCACTGAGGCGGGCTCTCTGACATGACTATCCAGCTCTCTCACATGAGCTAGAAAACCCTGACAACCCCTCCTGAGCAGCCTACGAGCCTGTAGGGCTGATATCAAACCTCTAGGTGTACCCCTCCTGTCTCCTCTGAAGACAACCTCTGACCCATCCTGACCTCTGAACCTGACTACCTTGTCTCTGCAGTCCAAGGTAGCACCATGGGTAGATAGCCAATCCATCCCTAGAATGACGTCAAAATCTGTCAAATCTAGAACCAAAAGGTCGGCTGAAAGGCATCTCCCCTCAACAAAAACTGGACTACACTGGCAGACTGACTCTGCCACTGACGGGTCACACTTGGGTCCACTGACCCATAGGGGACACTCTAATCCAGAGACCATCAAACCCAACCTCTCGACGGCTCTCGGAGCAATGAAAGAATGAGATGCACCAGGGTCCATTAAGGCATGAACATCTGAACAACTAATGATGAGATTACCTGACACCACGGTGTTTGATGCATTTGCCTCCTGCTGAGTCATCGTGAAGATCTGCGCTGGAGCTGATGGACCTTCACCCCTGAAACCCGCTGAAGAAGAGGCTGCCCCTCTCCCTCTGCCTCTGCCACTGGCCTGAGTCGCAGCTGGAGCCACTGGATGAGCCACACTACCAGAAACTGTCTGCTGAGACTGTGCTACAAAAGCTGCTCTAGAACACTCCCGTGCCATGTGTCCCTCCTGCCCACATCTGAAGCAGGCGGTCGTCCCAAACCGATAGACTCCCTTATGCGGCTTCCCACACTTCATACATACTGCATTGTCCGCACCTGAGCTCGAGCCACTTCCTAATCCCAGAGCTGACTTGATCTTGCTCCAGAACTTATTCTTTTTGGAATTAGCTTTACCCCACCTTTTACTGCCTGAAGCTGCTGCACTCAGAGAAGAGGGATCTAACTTTCCCCCACCTGGGGTCTTGGAACCAGAAGGCTGTGCCACAGACTGCTTAACTGTTCCCTGAATGATAGCACTAGCCTCCATTCTCCGGGCCATATCCACTATGGCATGGAAACTCTCCCTCTCTGCTGACTGGATCAAGGAGGAATACCTGGAATGAAGCCTCATGATATACCTCCTAGCCTTCTTCTGATCTGTGTCTAAATTTTTCCCAGCAAACGGCAACAGCTCCAAAAATCTATCTGTGTACTCATCCACACTCATTTCCTCAGTCTGCCTCAATTGCTCAAATTCAATCATCTTCAATTTCCTTGAACTGTTAGGGAAAGCCCAACCTGCAAACTCATTAGCAAACTCCTCCCATGATAGACTATCCACCCTCGGGTTCACATAATTTTTAAACCACTCTCGGGCCTTCTTGCACTTCAGTGTGAACCCAGCTATCTGAATGGCTCTACTGTCATTAGCTCCTATCTCATCTGTAATCATCTTGACCCTCCCAAGATACTCAAACGGGTCATCACCTGTTTCATACTAGGGAGCATCCAGCTTCATGTAATCGGTCATCTTGACCTTGCTCCCTCCAGATGAGCTAGGTTTAGGTACTTGGGTTTCTGGGACAGTAGGTTCTGCTGGTGGTGGAGGAGGTGCAACATCCCCTGGGTTAGGGTTTGTTGTACATGGGTAGAAAGATGAGGTGGGTACATAGGGTACTGTGGGTATGGTGGGTATGGCATGTGAGAGTGATAAGGGTTAAAGCTGGGGTAATCTGATGTACCTCCTATCGAATACCCGGGATTCTGTGAAAAGGGTGGGTACTGGGGTGGCTGAACAAATCCCGAGGCCTGAGTGCCTCCCTGAGACTCTCCCATGCCCTCTTCAGACATACTCACTCCAAGACTGCCATCCCTCCTCTAATCCACATCCATATCATTCCCCACATCTTTCGACATTCTACCTTGCACTGTTCCTCTTCTGCTCACATCAAAAGACCTTCTAGGGTCCCTTGATGTTCTCTCCCTGCTAGACCTGCAGGACATTGCCCTAGGCAATGCAGGAGGACGGGCATCCGTGCCCTCGTCCTGAGGTAGTACTCCAGTCAATCGTGCAGATCGACGAGTTCCTCTCATCTTGCTTACTGAAAAAAACAGCACACATCACATAAAACATTAGCATCAAATGGTTCATGCGCAAACACATGAATCCGCATACATCCATCACATACATAGTATATCATCAATGCACATGCATTAAATCATGGCATTTCACATCATCATTCAAGACAGAACTCTACATCCTATCCTAGTGGACATGATTTTCCTATTATGCTTGACCTTCTAGAACATCTATGAGCCCGACACTCTAGGTCCGACCATATGAACCTAGGGCTCTGATACCAATCTGTAACGACCCGAAAATCGGACCGCTACTGGCGCTAGGATCCAGATCAGTTTAAGGCCGCCGAGACCCGTAGCAAGCCTAACATACATCCTGTATACCTGATAAATCTCATACATGATCAACATATACATGAAACTGTAAACTTTTTCCTTCCTTTACCAAGCTTAACCTGTGCATGCACATAACCATAAACATAAACCACACACTGGAGCCCTCATCAAATGCTCCAATGGAGTATCATAACATATATTAAGCTTGGTTAAACATGAACATCATAAAAACATTTTATAGATCATGTATCAAAGGGGATACCATACATATAGGGTCAAGCACAATTCTAATCCTCAATATCATTATTACATGACTATTCAATACTTTACAATTCATCATGTCCACATCTAACTATTACATAAACATAACTTTACTCTTCTTGACCTTCTGGCCTATCCCGTACCTGCATACCTGGGGGATTAGGGAAATGGGGTGAGCTACTAGAGTCCAGTGAGCAGAATAATAAAACATTTAAAACATATGCTATAATGGAATGCATCACATCACAGACAAATCACATCAAGGATGGTTTTGTCACCAATAGTCCTCTACATATCCAATAGTGCCAGGGGCGTAGAATGGGCCTCGACCTGGTCTTTCTCTTAACATAACATACATAACATAACATTCCTATAATGCTAGGGGCGTAGAATGGGCCTCAACCTGGTCTTTCTATTAACATAGTGCCAGGGGCGTAGAATGGGCCTCGACCTGGACTTCCATACCATACCATACCATATCATATCACATCATATCATACGAGGACTAAAGGATCATCCAACACCCATCCACATCATTATCATATTATGCAATGCAACATATTCGTGAATTCTAATGCAAACAACCTAATATATCTCATGGCATTCGTGATGCATGAACATGCTCTAAAACTGATTTATTTACTTTGAAACATAAAGAGTTATTCTACTCACCTCAGGCTAGCTCTGACAAGACACTGAAGTAGCTGTCTCACTGCTGGGGTCCTCGGTTCCTCGGGTCCGAACCTACACAGGTGGACTCAAATGAGGGGCCAAATATACAAGAACAGACTCTAAAATACTCCCCAAAACCCCCCTAAAACATCCTAAAATAATCATAAAAAACATGCAAAGGAAGGCTGGACTGGGCACTTTCGGCGGCAGATTCGGTGGCCGAAAGTCCCTCCAGAGACGAAAGTCATGCACAAAGTGCCGCCGAAGGTTCCTTCCAGAGACGAAACTCATGCATGTTCGGCGGCACCTTCGGCGGCCGAAACTCCCTTCCAGAGCCAAAAGTCCACTTTCGGGGGCAGGGTTTGGAAGCCAAAGACTTGCCTCCATAGGCAGGTTCGGTGGCCGAAAGTCCCTTCGGCTGCCGAACCTGAGTTCTTCCAAAGGGCAGAACTCAGCCTTCAAGATGCACATTTGCCTCCCAAACCATTCCAACTCAAGCCAACACTTCCATAAGCAAAAAAGGGATCTCAAACTAGCCTAAACCCCAACCAAAACACATCAAACATGCATATACAACATACATTGCTCAAAAACTCAACATTAACCCAAAAACTCAATAATAACCTAAACATGCATTTCTACCCCATAAACTTTCATAAAACTTGTTTAAAACATGAAATGAGCTAAGGATCTACCCTTACCTCTTGAAGATCGAGAGGAGAGGCGATCCAACTCGGAGATGGGGGAGATCGAGCTCCTAGGGTCTCCAAGTTACCAACTTCACTCTTTTTGCTCAAATATCTTCAAACTAAGATAAAACTAGTTAAAACTCGAAAGATTGGAGGAAAAATCATCAAAAACAACCATGAGAGAGCATGGACTCACCGTTGGCCGAAAATGGGGAGAAAGCTCACCCGTTTCGGCCATGGAGCCCTTTTATAAGGGCTGGCCAGACCACCTTTCGGCAGCCTAAAGTGCCTCCAAAACTCATGCAAGTTTGGCGGCCGAACATGAGGTTCGGCGGCCGAACCTGAACCACTTTCGGAAGCCTAACTTGCCCCCCTATACTATCCAATGTTCGGCGGCCGAACCTGGAAATGCCTCCATGGTCTTTTTCATTTAAAATTCAGTTTCTTTCTTACTTAAAATCAATAAAACACATTAAAACATTTCATAAAAACATGATTTTACCCTTCTAGAGGTTTCCGACATCCGAGATTCTACCGGACGGTAGGAATTCCAATACCGGAGTCTAGCCGGGTATTACAGCTCCACGGTACATTGGACCCTTTGAAATCTTGCAAAAGATTGGGAATGTATCGTACAAGTTAGACTTACCTACTTCAATGGAAAGAATCCATTCGGTTTTCCATGTTTCCATGTTAAGGAAGTTCGTGTCAGATCCGGACAAGGTTCTTAGTGAGTCTAATGTGGAGATCCTAGGAGATCTCACCTATGTTGAGCAGCCAGTGCGGATCTTAGACACGCAGATCAGAAAGCTGAGGAATAAGGAAATCCCGATGGTGAAAGTCCTTTGGAATCACCACAACAACATAGAAGAATGTACCTGGGAGACACGGGAGTCTATGCTCCAGCAATACCCTCATCTCTTTTAAGGTTAGTATTTTTGTGCTCTTATGTGTTTATGTGTACTATGCCATGTTTTGCTTGTTTGGTGAACATTTGGGGATGAATGTTCTTAAGGGGGGGAGAATGTAATATCCGGCTAGACCCCGGCATCAGAATTCATATTTTCCGATGGAATCTCGGATGTCGGAACTCTCTAGAAGGGTAGAATTATATTTTTCTAAAATGTTTTCATGTATTTTAAGGTTTTAGGTACAAAAGAAATTGAGTTTTGAAAGAAAAGCACCAAGGGAGGGAAACCCAGGTTCGGCCGCCGAACATGGTAGAGTTTTGGAGTTGCCTTTGGCTTCCAAAGGTGGTCTGGCCAGCCACCTATAAAAGGCCCCATATCCAAAAATGGGCGAGTTTTCTTCCCCATTTTCGGACAGAGGTGAGTCCATGACCTTCCATGGTTATATTTGAGATTTTTCCTTCGATCTCTTCAAGTTTTAATGAGTTTTAACTTGGTTTTGAAGATTTTTGAGCTTAAGATCAAGTTTTGAAGCTTGGAGACCCCGGAGCTCATTTCCTCCACAACTCCAAGTTTGGATCGTCTCTCCTCTCAATCTTCAAGAGGTAAGAGTAGATCCTACCCTTCTTTTATGTTTTATGAAAGTTTTGAGGGGTTTTAGAGAGTTTTGTGCATGATTAGGTTAGTTGTTAAAAGGTTAGGGTTTATGGGAGTTTAAGGATGAAATGTATGTTAAATGTGTTTCTATGTGATGTTTGTTGGGGTATAGGATAGTTTGAGACCCCTAAATGCTTATGAATGTGTTTATGCATGTTTGGGAGTATTGTGCATGGTTTGGTTTGAGTTTGGGAGGCAAAATGTGCATGTGTGGCTGAGTTTTGCCATTCTGGAAGAACTCAGGTTCGGCAGTCGAAGCCATGTTCGGCCGCCGAACCTGCCTGTGGTGACATGTTTTGGCTGCCGAACCCTGCCCCTGAAAGTTGGACTTTCGGCTCTAGAGGGGAGTTTCGGCCGGCAAAGGTGCATGAGTTTCGGCTCTGGAACCACTTTCGGCCGCCGAAGGTGCCGCCGAAAGTGGCTGAGTTTCGGCTCTGGAGGGACTTTCAGCCACCGAACCTACCGCCGAAAGTGCCCTGTTTAGCCTTCCTTTTCATGTTTTCTATGATTGTTTTAGGGGGTTTTTGGAGGGATGTTTAGAGTCATGTTAGTATATGTTTGGTCCCTCATTTGAGTCCACCTGTGTAGGTTCGAACCCGAGGAACCGAGAACCCCAAAAGTGAGATAGCTGCTTTTCAGTCAGTTCAGAGTCAGCCTGAGGTGAGTAGAATGGATCTTTATGTTTCAAAGCAAATAAATTTTAAGCATGTTCATGCATCACGAATGCCATGATATATATATATATTAGGTTGTTTGCATTAGAAATCACGAATATGTTGCATTGCATTCTATGTTGTTGATGTGGATGGATGTTGGATGACCCATTAGCCCTTGATATGATACGATGACGATGGTACGATATGTAAGACCAGTGAGGCCCATTCTACGCCCCTGGCACGATGTAAGAGAAAGACCAGTGAGGCCCATTCTATGCCCCTGGCACATTGGAATGTTATGTTATGTTATGTTAAGAGAAAGACTAGTGAGGCTCATTCTACGCCCCTGACACCATTGGAATGTGTAAAGGGCTATCACTACAAAAAAACAGTGATTTAGCGACCAAAATTTTGGTCGCTAAAAGGAAGAATTTGGTCGCTATTATGAAATATTACAAAATAGCGACCAATCAGCGACCATTTTTTGGTCGCTAATTTAGTGTCATGGCAAATTAAGTATTACAAAATAGCGACCAATCAGCAACCATTTTTTGGTCGCTAAATTTTGATCGTGAAATGATCGCTGTTTTGATCGCTAATTTGATCGCTATTTCGTTGTTATTTAATCGCCTCAGGGAAGAGCATTTGGTCGTTATTTCGTTGCAAATTAATAATAAAATCAAAAAAATATTTGTTATTTAATTTGCTTTTGTGACTAATTAGTCACTAATATTGACCCAAACTTCCCATTGAAAGTTTCAATAATACTATTGACCCAAAAAGTTTCACAGCTTGACTTTTTTTTTTGTCGAATTCACAGCTTGACTAAATTCTACAACAATAAAATAGTTAATAAAACAGTACAAATGGACCTTAATCAGTTCTCTGAGAGGGCCAATAAAAAAAACCCTAACTCTATTGTTTAATGTTAACTAGATCCTAAGGTATCATCATGTCCTGAACCAACCAATCAAATCCCTCAAGCAGCCCCTCCCCTGTGTATGCGCTACAGCCCACGATTTTCCAATGCCTGGTTTTGTCCATATTCTCCAGGTTTAGTACCTGCAGAAGTTTTGCAAACTCCATTTTAGAATTTCAAAAGACGAAAGCAAGGCTATAAATCAGACATAATAACTTTGGAAGAAAAGAAAAGGGAAACCAAAAAATTCTATATATATATATATAGTAGCTTTAACCTGATTATGTTGGAAGTCTAAGGTCAAGATACTAAGGCATGCTTAACCATTTTGAACCATGCTCCTTTGTTAATTTTGGCCACTAAGTATTGCAAAAAAGTCTAAAATGCCTTCAATACGGAAGAACTAATTAGTAGGTTTTTTATAAAACCGAAAAACCAACAAATGAATTTTTCCAAATTACGAGAACTAAATAGTAAAACACTTAAAAGCTAAAACTAACAGAAGCACTAATTAGTAGATTTAAAATGTTAGAGACGTTTTAATGTATTTTTCAAAATTGAGGATCCAATTAATAAATTTTCTCATAACATAGGGACTAATTAGTAAATTTCTCTTTTCAATTTTCTGGCTTATTCTAAAATCTTTCTTATGTTTGACCTCAACTATTTTGTGATTGAGACTCAGTACGTTGAGCTGAGTGTCTAATATGTTTTTCCTTCTTGTTGTGTTTAACTCAAGCTTCTATCAAGTCATTAGGATTGAGCCATTGTGGATTTTGTGCCAAAAGCATAGTAGGCCTGGAAATTCTCACAGGAATTTGCATTTGATTAAATATTAGCCAAACATAAAGATTATACAGGGATGAAACCTTTGAAAAACCTGGCAGTATAAATTTATAAAACATTTCAAGCAAGGATAAGAAAATAGATGAAAAATTACCATTTATAAGTTTCAGAACAGACTCTGAGCTAGTATTAAGTGTTGGTTGTAAGAGAGGACCAATCACCAATCCTGGATTTATTGTAACCATGTCTATTCCATTCTCTTTTGTAAACTTCCAAGCAGCTTCTTCTGTTAAGGTTTTTGAAAGCATGTACCATAACTGACAAGAAACAAGACAATTTGTTGAACATATACCGACAATTAATGGTTTCTGGTCTGCATGCTACAATGCATAAAACATGTTACACAACCAAGCCAAAGAAAAGTGAAAGGAAAAACGAGAGAATTTTTACATATTTTCAGAACAAAAAATTATAGGACAGAGGTTCATGCATCATTTTCCTATACAAGATATATATTTTAAAGTAAAATATCAATATTAAAATCACATAAAACACTAACATTAACAGAAATCATACCTCAGATTTGTCAAGGTAGCTTTAATGATGTTCCAAGTGTCTTTGTGATAGCACTTACTTGTAAGCACTGAGACATACCATATTAGGCTCCAATATATGATTAAAAGAATTTGCTTAAAAGAATGAAAAACTTAATCCATCAATAATGGATTTTAGATCTAGACAAAGAAAAAAAAACATGCATATGCTGAATGATATCACTTGGCATATTTAAACAATGCTAATTGACACCATATACATGGCTTGTGATCTTATCACTTAAATTGAATGTGCTTCTCTAGCCTTTTCCTTCATTTTCCTTTTGGCCTATTAAAGTTGTCCGTGTATTTTGAAAAATTAATTGCTTGCAACTTGTGCTTATTGTCCTAAGTAGAAAATGACCAAAAAAGAAAATTATCTTTTTTAAGTGTTTAACTTGCAAGCAACGTGTATGTATGCTGTATTTGCATATGAGTGGACTGTATAGGGACAGGTGCAAGCAAAATGTTGCCTCTTTTACAAGACAAACACATGGAATGGTGCAGTCAATTCACCCAAAATGCATATGAAACATTTCCTTTTATGTTAAAATTACTTTCGGGAAAGCTTCTTTGTGACTGCCAATCAGCCATAGCCACATTAAGACTTGAGTATTCAATAAGCACGGTCCTTTTGAACCTTTTATAATCAACTAAACTCAATGCTTTTGTACAAATAGCAAATAAAATAACATCCACACAACTAACTATATTAACTTATATCATCTTTATTTTTTAAAAAATTAGTTAGGACGGTTTTTTTAAAATTTATTATAACTATAAAAAATAAAGAGAATTTAAAAAAAAAGAACTTTGATTAATGTAAAAGTGCGAGAAAGATATCGGCCTATGGACAGTTATGTGGGGCTTTCACTTTCATTTTTTTCCACTTCTCTCTTCAATAACCTAACCCAGTCACTTTCTTTCCAAGTAAACTTCCACAAGCAACCACAAGGAATCTCTAGCAAAAACAACCCCCTTCTCTTTCTTCATCTAGAATTTTTTTTTATATATAATTAAAAAAACCCTTTAAAAAAACAAAAAAAAGAAGTTATGTGCTGGCCTGTCACCATAGTTTGATCAGTGATCATTACCGTTGGCCAAGATTTATTCAAAGTAACACTATAGCAATCAAACATACAGATTATAAAAATCTAAAAGAAATCACAACAGGAAACCTATGAAACAAGGCATGCTCTTAAGTGGGTCCATCTGGACCCACACCCTAATTGTCACCTTTTGCAAAGATAAGATCACAAGCCATGCATCATATCATACTTGTTAAGTGATATCATTAGGGCTTAGTGCTTAATAATTGCTAGTGCTTACAAATATTCAGTAAATAGTCAAAGAAATCAGTAGGAACCTACTTGTGGTTTACCATTTGCCTAATTTGTTAAAGAAACTGAATTTGACTAGATTGTAGTACATTTTCTTGAGCTGGAGCACAGCTCTTATGAAACCAATTAGAGTGGCTAATACACTGTTTTTTTCTGGAATAGCAAGCACTTCCAATGACATTATATTGGGTATGAGAACCAGACATGAAAATGAATTGTTTGTTCCCATGTTGAAGTTGAACAGACATATTAACTTGTTAACAGATTTTTATGCAGTGTTCATAGTTATGGTTAGCAAATTGTCTTTATAAAGTGCTAATGGGGCAGCAAGGGAGTTATTTGGTTGCCTTTAAGCTAATCCTCGACATAACTTGTTTTTGGATGGTTTAATTCTTGACTGAAAACCAGCTATATATGTGTCTAGGATAACATGCTAAAAAGCTACATAAATAACACTATAGTAAATTCCAAAAAAAAAAAGAGAAATTAAATGCACTTTAAATGCTAACACAAGGGAGCAAGGTAATCAAATGCAGCAGATGACAAACAGTGACTTCTTCAGTTTCACATCAAAGCTTCTGCAGAAGTCGTTCATAATCAGGTAAGCCAAAAGTGATGTATCTAAGACTCTTAGTACAATAGCTGGACTCACCATATTGGCTTCTCAAAATTCCTAATTTCACACAATTCTTGGAATCACACTCTTTCAACACATTTATATAAAAAAAAATCAAATATAACTTCTAAATTTAAGAAATAGAAAAAAAAATCAAAGGAATCAAAGTGATAAAGTAAATATTCAAATTTACAAAGCAAGGATTCACTTACAGAGTTAAGGAGAGAGAAGCAATAGAAATCCAAGAGAGAAAGCGAAGGAGTGAGCAAGCGAGAGCGAGCGAGACCGAGCGAGAGAGACCGAGCGAGAGCGAGCGAGAGCGAGCGAGAGAGAGCGATCGAGAGAGACCGAGCGAGAGAGAGAGAGCAGGGAGGAGAGGAGAAGGGGGAGAGAGAGCACAAGTGAGTTAGAGTAAGGGAGAGGGATGTCGGTCAATAGGAAGTGAGTAAGGGAAGAATTGTCAGTCGATCGGCACAATGAGTGAGGGAAAGGGCTGTCGGCAGTAAGGGTGAGTGAGGAAAGTGGCTGTCGGTAGTAAGGAGAGTGAGTGAGGGATGCAATGTGATTTTAGAATTAGGGTTTCAATATAAAATTGTATTTTGTAAAATTAACTTAATATAATAGATAATAATAATTTAAATTGAGTAGAATTAATAATAATAACTTAATTAGATATACATATACACCGATAAAGATATATAATAATAAAAAAAATAGTTTACAACTTAACTAAAAAATATATTTAAAAAAACTATTAGGACTTTTTATTTTAGAAATGTATTAGTTTTCAATTAAAAATTAAGTAATTTTTTAAGTTATTAATTTTTTAAGTTAATTTTTCAATTAAAAATTAATTACTTAATTTTTTAAGTTAAAATAAATTAATTAATTTTTTAAGTTAAAATAAATTAATTAATTTTTTAAGTTAAAATTAATTAATTAATTGTTTTAGTTAAAATAATTAAAGATTTAGTCGTGTTTTATTCCTCTTTAATCATAATATTTAGATCTCACAAACCTCAGAAAGCACACATCTGAAATCACAATTTCAAAATATCCATCCAAACCTGCAGTGACAGAGGACGTGGCGAGGAGCAGCACTGGACGGCAAGACTGGAGCAGAGGAAGCGGCAGAGAAGAGCAAAGAAGCAAGCTGACCAGCGGACGCAGGAACCGGACGCAGAACGACGTTGACAGCGTGGAGCAGAGGAAGGATCGGCGGGAGGCGCACGGCTGTACCAGACGAGTGACGGAGAGGCCGAATGGGGGAGGGAAGGGCGGCAGTAAACTTGAGAGTTGAGAGAGATTTAGGGTTGAGATTTAAAGGTTCTTTTGATAGCATGTTTGTTTATTTAGGTTTATTTTTTATCTTTCAATTAAGATTTTATTTTTATAGTTTATATTATTTAAAATGTTTTATACTATATGTTTATTAATTTTGTCTTTAATGGTATAATTTTTTAAAAGATAAATAATATAGTTTTATTATATTAAAATATTATATTGTAATAATTTACAATAAATTGTACTAAAAATAAGAATATAGGTAAAATTATAAAAAAAATATTTTAACAGTATATTTAATCTTAATTTAAAATTTTAAATAAAATAAAATTTAATTAAAAATTAAATTAAAATTTTAAAAATAAAATGGTCGCTGATTGGTCGCTGTTTAGCGACTAAACTAATTAGTCGCTAAATATGGTCGCAAATTATAACATTATATTCCCACTCAAAAAATAGTCGCAATTTCGTCGCAAATGTGGTCGCAAATATCTCGCGCCACTAATTCCTGCTAAATTTAGCGACGATTTAATATTTGGTCGTTAAATAGCGATCAAATAGCGACCAATTTTTGGTTGTTGAGCTTTTTATTAAATAAAAATATTATTTTATTCATGTAGTAGCAGAATGGTCGCTGATTGGTTGCTATATAGCAACCAAAAATTTTGATCGCTAATTTTGGTCGCAATTTCACAGTTTTTTTGTAGTGTATTGGTGACAAGTCCATCCTCGATGTGAATTGTTTGTAATGTGATGCATTTCATGAAAGTATGAGTTTTAATATAATGTTTTACTATTCTGCTCACTGGGCTCTAGTAGCTCACCCCTTTCCCTTAACCCCCAGGTTTACAGGTTCGGGATAGGCAAGGAAGTCATCAAGAGTAAAAGTACATTGTATATAATAGTTAGATGTGGACATGAGAAAATTAATGAAAGATATGGTAATGTAATGTAAAGTATTGTATAAGAATGTTATGAGGTTTAGTATTGTGCTTGGCCCTAATGTGATGTTAATCCCCTTTTGTACATGATCATTATGATAAATATTTTAATGTTATGAAATGTTAGGCCAAGCTTGATGTATGATATGATGTCCCACTAGAGCATTTGATGAGGGCTTTGGTGTGGAGTTTATGTTATGGTTTTGATGCATGCAGGTCAAGCTTGGTGAATGAAAAAGTTTAAATTTTTTATGTAAATGTATGATCATGTATGGGATTATCAGGTATGACAGGTTGTGTGTTAGGCTTGCTACGGGTCCCAGCGACCTTAAGTCGATCTGGATCCCAGTGCCAGTAGCGGTCCGATTTCGGATCGTTACATAGTATGTAATGGATTAGAATTGTGTTTTGCCCTAGTTTATGTTTTTGATAATCCCAGTGAACATGTTTTTATGTAAAAGTTTTATAATGAGTTATGTTGATCCAAGCTTGATGTATATGATGTTTGACCATACTAGAGCATTTGATGAGGGCTCTAGTGTGGGCTTTATGTATACAGTTTATGATGAAGGCACAGGTCGAGCTTGGTATATGAAAAGTTTAAATTTTTATGAAAATGTATGTTCATGTATGGGATTTTTATCAGGTACACAGGATGCATAGTAGGCTTGCTATGGGTTCCGGCGACCTTAAGTCGATCTGAATCCTAGCGCCGGTAGCGGTCCGTTTTTCGGGTAGTTACAGACGGGATATCACTAATTGAGCTCCCTTTGCTTTTCGGAGCCTCCCTCAATAGAACAATGGGGCCGAGACACAGATGGGGCCATCGGAGGAGGAGCTTGAAGTAAAACCTCCACTAAGGGAAAGAGAAGAGGAAGTATGCTTGTTCATATTGAAGAGAAAAAGGAAACAGAAATTATCGTAGGAAGTATAAATGGAAAAGAAGTTGTGAATGAGTCTTTCAGAAAGAAAAAGAACACAGGAGAGATTAAAAATGGTATTTGGAAAGAATAAGGGCTCTTATAAAATGGTTTTGACGGTAGACTTTAAATGCGACACGATAAGCAGTGCTATAGTCATCATTGAGGGGGCTAGATAGGCGAAACGGCATGAGTAGCAAAAAACCAATCTCAAGAGGCCACGTGCCCCAGACCTCGAGAACAACTATCTCCTTTGAATCTGAACAATCAAAGACCAACGAGGGGACCTCTAATGTTACATAATAATTGCCCAAAGTAAGCCATGAGCTATCACCGCAAGACAGGGCTACGTGGCAAGGATTTGATAAATGGAAAATGCAATCCAACCCAAGGAAAGGAAGATCCGAACACTTTAACACCTGGTTCATCATCAAAACTCACCATTCCCTCGACAGGGCGAATCTCAGCTCAAAGTTACCGTTATTAGGCACAGTCCAGCGTATCTCCATTATGCCTTTAATCGCGAGATTACCAATCTATTAGTTGGCGACATCCCTTATCAAATAGTCGGCCACATCATCATTGAATTATCGAAAAATACTATATTTATCTTCACTTACAGTATGAAAGGAGGAGAATCACAGAGGCAAAAGTACGCTATTGTTTTATACCATTCAAATTCAAAAAAATTCATTGCATTTCCTCAATTCTTCAGATACTGACTTGAGCGTCGGAGTGGCTGCCATGGATACCCACCACTTCACGTTCTCTTCTTTGCAGGTCTACCTAATCACAGCGTAGCTCCATTCCGGCTACGTCATCAATCTAGTCTCTACTACATCAGACTTATTTTGAGAGGTCTCCTAGAGATAAGATAAAATTAAATAGGGTTATATGTTACTATAGTCTAAAAAATGAAAAGTGAATAATAATTTTGGAACAATTGAAAAAGAAAAGATAGACAAAAATTATAAATTGGAGGGAGTATATCAAGTAAATAATACACTCATTGGGATAAATATTTAAATTTGTTAAACAACGTTCAATTATAAAATTAACTTTAATTACTACTAAGATAAAAAAAAAATATTTCAATAAAATCATTACGAATTATAAATCTGTGTCGACAATCTTTTTATTAAATACGGATAATAATTTTTATAGTAATTTAGAAAAATAAATCTATCAATTGCAAATAGAAATAAATATAAAATTTATTATTAATTTTATCGATGAAAATATGTGGTCAGTAATTACCAACGACAATATTTGATAAATAATAATTAAAAAGAATAAAAGAAATTAATTTATCATAATATTGTTATTGTTATTTAAGAATTGATACAAGATAATAGAAAATTACAAAAAAAAAATTCACTAACATAAAATTATATAAGTATATAATGCACTCAATGGAATAAATAATTAAATTTGTTAAAGAATATTCAATTATAAAATTAACTTTAATTACTACTGATGTTACATAACAATTACTCAAAGTAAATTATGAGTTGTCACCGCAACACTGGCCACGTAGCAAAAATCTGATAAGTGGAAAATGCGGTCTAGTCTAAGGAAAGCCAGATTCGAATACCTTAATACTCGGTTTATTATTAAGACTCGCATTTCTCTCGATACAACGTGTTTCGGCATAAAGTTATTATTATCAGGCACAGCATATCCCCATTATGCCGGTAATCATGGAATTACCGATCTATTAGCTGGCGATATCCCTTATCAAGTAGTCGGTCACATCATTATCGAATTATCGAGAAACGCTATATTTATCGCCACCTTCTTACAGTATAAAAGGAGAAGAATCACAGATGCAAAGATACGCTATTCTCTTACACCTTTTAAATTTAAGGCAATTCATTGCATTCTCTCAATTTTTCAGTCTACTGATTTAAGCGTCGGAGTGGTTACCGTGGGCACCCACCACCTCATATTCTCTCCTTTGCAGGTCTAGCCAATCACAACATAATTCTATTCCGCTCACATCTTCAATCTAACCTCTGCTACATCAATTACTAAGATAAAAAAGAATATTCTGATAAAATCATTATGGATTATAAATCTGTATCAATAATTTTTTTTAAATACGGATAACTATCTTTAAAATAATTTTAAAAATACATCTACTAATTGCAAATAGAAAAAAAATAATGAAATCCATGATTAATCTTACGAATGAAATATTTGGTTAGTAATTATTAATGATACTATTTAGTTAGTAATAATTAAAAGGAATAAAAAAATTAATTTATCACGATACTATTATGTTGATTAAACAATTTATCTAAAATAAAATTAAAGTTTTCATTAAAATTAGATAAAAAAAATTATACAAATATATAATATATTTATGAAATATAATTATATATATCAAAAGACTAAAAATTAAAAAAGTAATTTTAATAATATTAAAAAGATAAAAAAATAATAATAACAAAAATATCACAGATTACATATTTTTACCGATTTTTTATGCATGAAATTCTAGGATCAATGTTGAAAATTTGTTTTAAAAAAAAATATGTTAACCAAATACAAATAAAAAAAATGTGAAAATTATCAAATAAAAATATCAATGAAAAATGTCGTCGAAAATTACCAACGATATAATTTCATCATTAATAAATAAGAAATTGAAAAACTTAATTTTTTTTATATAATTTTATAAAAAAATAGAAAATTACCAAAAAAAAATTCACCGTGAATTAAAAAAAAAAAATCTAAACGATTACCGCTTTTCACATTTTATCCCAACTTTAAAATTTTAGACCATAAAAATAATTCTTTTATATTTACTTCAATTTTAGCTACTTGCCTTAATCAATTCTGATAAAAACATTTGTAGTTCACGTGTTATGTCATATAAAATTATTTCTCAAAAAACCTATTGGATAAAAATATCAGAACATTTACTTTAATTCATATTTATATCTAAAACTTATAAATTTTAGATAATAAAACTAAACTTTTTTCGGTTTGTTACAATTATAACTGAAAATACTAAATTGAATATGAAAATTTTTTAAAAAATTACAATATAATTTTTGAAGTTTTATTTGACTAATAAAATAGTTTTTAAAATACATATTTTTATTTCAACAAATGTCTTTTTTGTTAATCTCATTATTTACTTCTTCTTCTCATTTTTTTACATATATTATAGTTTAACAAAAATTTAAAATATAAAAGATTTTAGTATAAAATATATAATAATTTATTTTATTTAATATTATCGATATAAAATACAGTTTTTTATCATATCAGTAAATAAATTAATATACATCACAAATTTACTTTTATATATGTGAATAAAATAAAAATATTGAATATCTCAAAGAGACGTGATTAATTTATCTAAATTTTTATAAAAATTATAAAAGAATGGTTTTACATACTAAAATATATAATATTTCATTTTATTTAATAGTATTAATATAAACTACAATTTTTCATATGGTAAACGTATGTACATAAGAATGGTGAATATAAATCTTTAATGATATTTTATTTAAAGAAAAATTTATTTGTAATAAATATTTATTTAATATTATGTACGATAAATATAAAATAAATGCGCTTTCAATATAAAATTTAAATTAAAAAATTAGAAATTATATTATAATTTATAATTAATTTTTTTATATTCAATTTAGTACTTTTGGTTATAATTATGACAAATTAAAAAAGATTTAGTTTTATTATTCAAAATTTAAAGTTTTGAATATAAATATGAATTAATATAAACGTTTAGATTTTTTTTATTCAATAGGCGTTTGGAGAAATAATTTTACATGGATTATAAATTTTTTAATTAAAATTAATTAAGATAAATTATTAAAATTGAGATAAAATGTAAAAGAATTGATTTTATTAACTTTTTTACTGGACAGCACATTATAAATTTTTTGATGAAAATTAATTAAAACAAATAATTAAAATTGAGATAAAAATGCAAAAGGATCGACTTTATTTACTTTTTTCACTTGGACAGCACATTAATTATAAGTAATTAAATTTAAGTTATTTTAATAAATTAAACGTAAGTAATTAGATTTTAGAATATTACAACATATATAGCATAGTATAATAAAAACGTTGAAAAGAAATAATAATACTCATAAAATTATTGATTTGTCCTTAATTTAAAATTATTATTTTTAATTATATGACTTAAATAAAATTATAATAATTACACAACAGAATTAGCCGTATAATAATAATAATAATTAAATTCACATAATAAAAATCTTATTAATTAATTAAATATATAAATAAAAATGTATGATAATAATAATTTCATTTATAAAAATAATAAATATAACTTATTTTAATAAAAATAATTATCATAAATTTAATATTATTAATAAAATTTTATAAAAAAATTATTATTGTAGTCATTTTAATTATCAAATCTAGGGTAATTAAACTGATAACTAATACATGAATGTTTTAAAAATCATGAAATAATAACCAAATTGAACTAAGTATACCTTAATTTAAATCAATCATTGAGTTTGATTTGATTATTCAATTATAATCAAATCATCTTTAAAAATATATAAATAATTAAAATTTAACATGACAACAAATAATCGATAAACATTAAAATTATAGTTTAAGTTAATAAAAGATTTATTATATATATTATGTATATACATAAATTCATATTTTGCGTTAAAATAATATAATTGAAATCAAATTTTAAGATAAATAAAATATAAATCATAATTTTATTAAAATATTTTTAACTGAAATAAGTGTCTAGCTATGAAATAATTAAAATTTATGCTAAAATGAAAAATATTTTTTTATAATTAAGAAATATAATCTCGAGCAACATTATTTTTTTTTTAAATCATCCATCATCACTATTTTAAAATTTTTGATCTATATACATATATAAAGCCAGTTAAATTAAGAATATTAAAATCGATATATACTTAATTATATAAATTATGGATAAACTTTAAATCTCTATAGATGAATTGTCTTTTCATTTGTAAAGTAATTATTTTTTATGAAAAATAAGTGGAATTATCAAATGTTTTTAATAGTTCTGCAAAATCATAATAACTAAAAAAATAAAAAATAAAAATAACTGAAAGATAAAAACATGTCAAAACAATACAATATATAAGTTTAATATTTATTATAATTGAATATATATAATTAAAAAACATAAAAATATATAAAGTAGATACTTAATGATAATTTGCTTAACATATAAAGTATAATATTTATTATATAATTTGATATTTTTTTATTTATTCTTTATGAAATTTAAGATAAATTACTCAATTCACCTCATTTTACCTATGTCTTAATGTAATAAGACATATTTAATGAATGAATTATATATCAAAAAATAATAAAAAATTATATTTAGTATACTCTAGGCTAATATATATTATATTTTTATTTCCATTTATAAAAATTTAAAAATAATTAAATAATAATTTACTTTATAAATAAATTTAAAATATTACTCTTGGGATCATGTTATTGCCAATATTTTGTATTTCAAAATGGTTTGTTATATTTTGAGTGATGTGTGATATTCCTCTTTCTCCATCAACAAAGTTATATATCATAAAATTTGAGAATTTTATTATACTCAAACTTGTTGACCAAGATATTTAAGTCTTTCTGTACAATAATTTCAATGAATCATTAATGTTTAATGATCATATTCAATGATATATAAATAGTTTATTGTATTTTTATAAAATTTCCAATTAAATTGATAATATTATCAAAATTTCAAGAATTTTATTTTATTTAAACGTATTGACTGGGATTATCAAAATTTCTTTTTCAGATAACCATCCCAATAATTCATTAATTTCTTAAATTAATATCAAATATGATCTAATATGTATTCAAAAATTTTTAATTACTATTCTGTGACCAAACTTTAATTACTACCACTATTTGTTTGGCATTCATATTTATTTTTTTTTTAAAAAATGCAACAAATATATTAATGAAATATATTTAAAAATATTTTCATATTAAAATTTAACATTTCCGTTTTAAAAAATAATTAAATAATAATTTACTTTATGAATAAATCTAAAATATTATTATTATAGAAAGCATATCTAAAATATTATTATTATTATAGAAAGCATATTGAAACACATATGCTTAATCTGTTCAAGTTAAAAACATTTCACTTGATTTCCAAATCTCAAATTCCACATAATTAAAAAAAAATTAACATATATATTTAAAAAGTTACCAAAAATTAAGATGAGTTTAAATTTGCCTAGAAATTAAAATTAATGTTATTATTTTAATTTCAAAGTGCTTTAAACTACTTAATACATGTTGTTATTATTATTTATCATTGAAATAATTTTAAACAATTTTAGGTTGTAATACCTGCACATCTTTTATCTCATTCTCCATCTTTAATTCTGTTTCATTTTTGGTAGATTACATTATTTTATTATGAATTTTCTATTTAGTGGTGTGTGATATATATTCCTCTCAATCAAGACAACTATATATTATTAAATTTTAAGAATTTTATTCTATCTAAATTTGTTAACTAGAATATTTAAGTTTTGCTTAACAAATAAAATAATAAGTATTTATAATTTAAATAATTAAATATATATATATATAAATGATTTTTTCCACTTACATTTATTTTAATTTCTAAGGACGTTTAGAATGAGATATTTTGGTGAGCCACTAGAAAAAAAAAATTATATTGACTTGATGTCAATTATATAGATAAATGATAGATAAATGATTTATTATATTCTCTCAAAATTTTTAATTAAAATAATAATATTAAAAAAATTTCAAAAATTTTAGTCTATCCAAACGTATTGACTAAAATCATTAAAAATTTCTTTTTAGATAAACATCACAATAATTTATTAATTTCAGTATTGTGGTCTACTATTCATTCACAATTTCCTAATTACCGACCAAACTTTAATTATGATTGTTTTGCATTATTATTTACCTTTTAAAAAAAATACAACAAATATATTAACGAAATATATTTAAAAATATTTCTATATTAAAATTTAATATTTTCATTTTAAAAAATAATTAAATAATAATTTAATTTATGAATGAATCTAAAATATTATTAGTATAGAAAGCAAGTTTAGACATCAAATGCAGTCCCATATTTATTCAAAATTTCTTAATTACCATTTATCATTCAGTAGCCAAATTTCATAATCAAAGCCAAATTTCATAATCAACTTCAATTTAAGTGGCCCACCCAATTGCATATGAGAAAATTGAATCCATCTCTAATATTAATTATCTAAACGAGATTAATTATATTCCATAAGAAATGAAATAACGATAAAATATATGAGTATAAAAAAAATACTAATTATTAGTGAGATTGAAGCATTTTATAAATTTCTTATCATTATATTCCATAAGAAATGAAATAACGATAAAATATATGAGTATAAAAAAAATACTAATTATTAGTGAGATTGAAGCATTTTATAAATTTCTTATCTCATAATTATTTTCTTTTTTTCTTGTTAAGTAATAGTTGTAAAACTCGTAAACTTATTATTTTTTAATTTATTAGTACTTCTAGAATTAGAATATATAAAATTGAAAAACAAAAGTAAAATCTAATGAATTTTTATTTTCAAAATTTTTTTCGTAATTTTATTTTTAAAATTTAAAAATAAAATAAAATTAATTTTTTAAAATTTAAATTTTTAATGAAAACTTAATATCTCTTTATAGATTCTTTACAATAAATTTTTCTTAAAAAAAAGAAGGAATCAATAAAAAAATCTAAAAATATATTTTTTAAGAGAAAAAATAGTTTATTGGAACTTTTTAAGAGAAAAAAAATACCTAGAAATTAAATTAATATAATTTCGAATAAAAAGTGATAGAAAAAATACAAAAGAAAAAAAAATCATAGCAGTAGACTTAGAATTTTATTTACAAACTTATTTTCTTTGACCATAAAATTATGGTATGTGAGAATGATTATTGACATATATAATAATCTATATGGTTCTTTTTTTTTCAATTTCCTTCGACCTCTTTCTCTTTCTTCATCGTTTTCGATCGTCTCTCCATGTCTTTTATCTTTCTCAAAATATTATAATTTCAAATCATCAATAATATTGTTAATATTACTTATCATTGTTAATATTACTTATTTCAGTGTTTTAATTCTTTTAAAAAATTGGTTTGACTAATCAAATTTCCACTCTTAGCTTATTCCGATTTCCTAATGAAAGTTTGGAATCAAATGGAGAATTATCACAAGAATCTCATATTACATATTCTAATGTAATCATCAATGGCCCAACAATCCTGAGATACCCACCTCAATTTAATTGGCCCACTCAATCTACATGATGTTTTATTCAATGTAGTCAAATCAGTTCAGCAATCTTAATGGCATCAACAAAGCATTGAAGGGAGATGGATTGAAGCTTTTTATCTTTCTTCTGTGACACTAAGCAATGAACCCTAAATCAATTGCAACACTAAAATAGGATTTGTGGAGTAAAACTTACGGTTATTAAACATTATAATAAGTATGTATGATGTTAGTGTATTAGTGAAATAGTGGACCAAGACATAGAAGTAGTAAAAATTTGAAATTGAGGAATTCGTATTTTCTAGTCCTACTCCTATCAAAATAAGGAAGTAACTAATGTGAAGGAAATCTTAGAAAATTTCAATCAGGTAAATAATTTTCATGCTTAGAAATGGATTAGGATGATTAAAGATTATTTTTTTTTTTTCCCTATATCTTTATCATTGTATAACTTCTCTGCAAACACACACTTCATTACATATTCTTTGGTTGATCCTGCCCTGAGTTGGACAGTTCCAGAATTTTTTTTGTTGTTGACAAGAAACCATTCTTAAGGCAATCAGTATTTCGTTGTTTATTTATCAAATGTCAATCAGTTCGGGTGGAAATAGAATGTAAGAAAGTGAGAGAGATCAAGTATTATTAGGTAAGTATGCTCAAAGGAAGGAAATTAATTACATACCTGTGAAGTGAAGTGAAGGGATCCAATCAACTCAAAGCCATTGATGAGTGTAAGCGATCCTCTTACAGCAATAGAGCACTAAAAATTAAACCCAAAAAGGGGGTTTATCAAGATAAACATTTCTCAGAATTTATTAATAAATTACATACCAAAAATAAATAAATTCATTACAAAGTTTTAGCATTGAATTATGCAAGAAAGCAGAAATCCGTAAAGGGCTTTTTCACATCAATCTTGCACCCATTCCATTGACCATTGAGCTTCTATGTGCACTACAAATATACAAATTTCTAAAGCTAGCAGCTGCATGCGTTTAACATATCTAACTGAAGCAGATTTAAAAGTTGCAAAGGCCATATCACTTGATAAATATGTACATAAAAGCATCTTCTAACTGTCTTTATTTGGGGAACATATAAAATAGGCTGCACCTTTACGTATGCAAAAACAGCCCTCCAATATATGAAATGCAAAGTATTAATATGTGAAGCTCAATCGCCTGAAAAACCAAAGTAATTTACATGACTATAACCCATTGCTTAAGATAAGAAGCCAGCTTAAACTGCAAATAATGAGGATGATAAAATACCTATACAAGGTACAAAATGAAATATGTGTTTCAAACTCCTCTGATCTATAATCAACATGTTACTACAGTATGTAACATATAAAGCTGCATAAATCTTAATAGAAATAAACTTACAGTATGTCGTCCATAACTCCATATATAATTCTGGAGACATGATTCAATTTAAGATGCTTCTCGTCTTTTTCTGATAATCACATTAGAGAAGAAGCATCCTGAAAGAAACAAAAGCAAGGACATTGAGCATATAAAATTTTGTTATAGGTAAGTCATGCATCCAATACACCATACCATAAGAACCAAATGTATTTGAAATATCTCCTTGCACACATTTAGCAGCAACTTACAACCAACAAAAAGTCTAGGCAAAAAATACATGACAAAAAAAAAAGACAGCACTGCATTTTAAAGGAATAACAATGGTAATGAATTGTGTAACTACACAAATATAACAAAAGTTTTGTTAGAGATTTTTCAGAAATTTCGCAAATTAAAGATAAATCAAGCCAGAATAGGTAAACTAAAGAGCAAAGACCAGAAGCATACACACACTAGATCACAGTGGAATAGAAATTTTGTAATTTTAATTAGTAGAACAACCACAAAAGCCGAGAAGAAAATGATGACGAAAGGAAGCATTAACTTAAAAATGAATATTAAACAACCCATGAACCTCTAAGGAAAAAGTAGATAATAAAACAAAAGAAAACTTAAAAATGTACGAAAATTAAAGATAAACGAAACCGCAGTTAAACGACTGAATGGAGGATAAAAAAACATGCAAATCATTCAAAACAAATAAAATAAGCAAACAATTAGAGAAGCATTAGTTACATCCTCAACTTACCTATCATAGCAGAATCTCCCAATCAAAACCAAAAATAAATCACAGCAAGACATAGAAAAGAAAAAAAATGAAAATCATAAATATAAATAAACTTAGACATAGAGAGAAAGCAAGAACAAAACTCGATTACCCATCAACATTAGAAAAATACTCACCAGCTCTCCACCATAAATCACGCCTAATAATGGAGCAACCAAGGGAAATGATGTTTATGAAGCATGAATGGCACCATCTGTACTAACCCACTTCTGAATTAGATGACAGTATAAGCACAGGGCTACCAGCATCCTCAAAAGAATTCCAAATCCAAACTGAACAGCACAATCATCCATGGCATAGAACCTATAATTTATAACACATGAATATTAGTTAAATGTAATTAATCCTAATGACAAAGTAACCCTACCAGAACATGTAGTATTTATACCTCAACATGCATAAACATATAGTAAAAGGTATGTTAACTGAACACACTAACCAAGAAGAGTGAAAGCAAATGGAATATAGCAAGCATATATACAACATAAAAAATTCAAAGTTCGCTTGTCCTTTTAAGAGTTTATTATGATAGCTTTTGTGACAAATTGCTCCAGATATAGCTCTGAAGAGCTAAAAGCATTCCAAAATACTAGCTCATACTGATTTTAAGATTTACATTATATATCAAAAACAAAATTGATTAAATGAACATTACATCTGATTTCACTTCATAACCGAGCTCTTTCAATGCTCTTCCTAAAACACAGTTCACAGTTTCATCAATTTCTCAAATCCAAATGACTCTTAGTACATTTAAACTGCATTTAGCCCAAAATGACTCAGAATCTAAATGAATTATGAAACTGAAAGTAAAAAATTCAAACAATTAGCAATCTAAAAAAATCAATATAGAAAAAGAGCATCCAGTTTATCAGTAACTGAATAGCCAAACGTACCGAGGAATTCATAATTTTTACAACTGATAAATGGCACCCGACTTGGAAGGGAAAAAGAGTTCCCGAAGTGTTGAATCCACCACTCGGCACCTCTAAAAGAGAAAACAACTCAATTTAACATCAAAACTAAAATAGCAAAGAGAAGAAAGAGATGGTGAAAATAGCATACGTGCATTCTCAAATCAAAGGAAGGAAAACTGAACCGCAGGAATCGAAGGAGAATAGGAAGCATAGGGCAAAACAATGGCCGATAAAAGAGACATAAATTGGGAGGAGAAAGGGAAGGAAGGGAAACGAACAAAGCTATGAAGAAAAACGCTGTTGTTTTACATCTATAGCGAGCGAGCAAGGGAGAGAATAAGAGTAGCAGATATAGGCTTTAAATGGAAGCAGGCCAGCCCAGAAAAGCTCTCTATACGGCCCAACTTTAGTTTAATTTTCAATTCGCTAAATGGTGAAATTTATATTCATAAGTGTCAAACATATTAAATTTATTTTTCAGTTTAAAAATATCCGTAAATTATCATTAAAAAATTAAATTTATTTAAAATAATGCAAAATAAATCAGATGGAGCATGATTTTCCTATTTGACTTTTTAACTATAGTTCAAAGGCATTTTTGGATAAAGAAATTAAATTTTATATTTTTTTATCTTATTAATAATTGAAAGATAAATTTGGCCTTTTTACTTTTTACAGTTATTAAACTAATTATAAAATTATACATTACAAAATAGGTTATGTACGATATTCTTTAAATTTTAAGTTTTGCTTATTTAAAAAAAATTCCATATTTTCTATCATTTAAAATGTTTAAATAATTTAGTTAATCGAAAATAGTGAAAGAAAGAAATAAGTTATTTTTAAAAAAATAACTTTCCTTCCTAAAAAACTATTTTTTACACTATTTTTATATATAAATTTATTAATAAATTTTATTTTTAAAATTAAAATTAAATAATAAAAAATAATTTATTTTGTTGAAAAATATTTTTTATAGAAAATATTTTTTTATTTTTTAAATATAAATATTTGTTTACAAACAAACGGTAAATAAGAGGTTAGAGCTAAGTGCAGTACGAAGAAAAGCAAAAATCTATGATATGACCGCTTTTCACAGTCTCGTATACGATAATTTGTAATTATATTTTAAATATTAAATTAAATATTTTATTTTTAATCATATTATATTTTTGTTTATAATATACAAAAATTATAAATTTATATTTTTGTATATATTATAAATTTATAAATTAATATACATAGTATTAAATTGAGTTACTAAATTAAATATTTCAAGTTGATTTTACATTAACTTTGCCTTCAAATTTTGAATAGAATGGATTAATCTTTAAAAATAATAATAATTCTGTAAAAAATTGGCTTCACTAATAAACATAATATTCAGGCTAACCTGATCCTTATAATAAGGTCCATTTCTAATGGAAATGAGAGATATTTAATAAAAAAATTTGGAAAATCAAATTGAGAATCATCTAAAAAAATCTAATATTACATATCCTGATGTAAGGGCCAACAATTCTTAATTTGAGTGACTTACCCAATTTCAAATAAGAAAATTTAGGCCATTGACATTTCAATTTCAATTTCCATGAGAATTTATTCAATATTCTATAAGATAGTTTCACCGGCCTGATTTATATAATTAATGGTTATTCTTTTACTTGTAATTCAGTTTTTAATATGATTTTAAGTATCAAAGGCATGCTTGATTAAAATTAGATTGTTCATATTAAACATTATGTATCTGGAGAGATATATATGGATAATCAATAGAGATCACTTTCACTGGAAGTTTAATTGTCCTTTTCAATATTATTTATAATGTGACTCGATAATCATATCAGAATTTTTTTAAAAAAAATAATTATATCAAAATATTTGAAAATAAATTAGTTGTTAATGATTATTGATTAGGCGAAAAGCATTTTCAAATAAATTTTTAAAAAAATTGCCATCCTTCTCCAATACTATAAAAGTAAAAAATCTTAAATCTGTAAAATACATTATGCTCCAATACTCATTAAATTCTCTAAATTCATTTTCTTCATGCTATTTATAAAGTGTCATATCCTATATCTTATTTGATTCAATTTTGTTTCTTTTCTTTAAAAATAAATATTGTAATATTGTTCCTTATTTTGTCCAAAGAAGGGGAGGGGAAATAATTAAGGGTTTGAAGCTTTTTGTCCAAATAATTACTTAAATTTTTATAAAAAATAAAATACAAATAAAAACTCATTAAACCTTAGATCTCAAGTTCTCAACCGAACAAATCATAATTTGGGCCGCTCAAATTTTAATATCGATTGGTAGCTAGGACTAGAGAAAGCTGGTTGACTAGTTAGTAACATTACATTGGGTGGGTGAAAATTTTGTGATTTCCCATACTTCTTTTCAAATTAAAGATTTTATAGGCATTTCAATACATTTTTTTTTTCAATATTCTGGATTAAAATGAGAATTTTTTTTTAAAATTATAAAAAATAAAAATTATAAAATCATATAAAATCTAAATTTTATTAAAATTAAGTTATTATACACAAAACTTTCATTTCATAAGAGTGCAATCACTCATAATTTATATATATTATGATCGCTTTGCTAATTATACATTATATATATAAATGTATTTTTATTTTTTTAAGTAGGAGATTGAGTATAGAAATTCAAACTTAAAAATTAATTTATTTTTTTAAGTAGGAGATCGCTTTGCTAATTAAAAAACTTCCCATAATTAAATAAAAAAAATTATGAATCATAATATAGCAAAATTTAAATTTTCAGTGAAGCATATTATCAATTAGACTATTATTAACTATTTTTTTCAATGAAAAAGGTATATTATTTTTTAATAATTGTTTTATTAACAATCAAAACTTTTATAATAGATGAATTATTGAAATTAAAAAGAAACCATTAACCTAGATTATAGATGGTAAGAACTCATTTGTTAATGAAATCAAATCTCAAATAATAAATTATTATTCATCAATTTAGTACAAATAATTTCAAAAAAATAAATATATAAATTGTTGCAAAATCATTCATGATTTTATTTCCACATATAATAAAAATTTCTTAAATTAAAAAATTTTTTAAAAAAATTATTCAATTAAATTTCTATAAAATTCGTGATTTTAAAGGGATATATGATTTCATTGCATATAATTTTTGGTATATGCAAGAATAATTAACTAGTGATGTAATATTTGGCAAGTCTTGATGGCATGTCCAGCAAACATTGCCATTGAGCTTCTATGTGCACTACAAATATACAAATTTCTAAAGCTAGCAGCTGCATGCGTTTAACATATCTAAGTATTAATATGTGAAGTTAAATTATTTCTCAGATTTAATTTGTTATGATTTTCAGTATTAACATTATTTTATTTAAAAAATAATAAAAATAAATTTTTTTTGCAATTTCTTACTTGCCCTGAGAAATTGACATGTCATTTATCATAAAATTTAAGTTTTTATACCATTTATATGTTAACTTAAATAGAATAAGTTGATCATTATTCATTTTATTAGTCTTGTTTTTAAGACTTATTTTGAAAACTAATGAAGTATGATACTTATTTAAATAATTGATAATACATGTTCTTTTAAATGAGTTGCTGTCTTTTGTTGAAAATGATTTAAAAGATATTATCTAGACTATATATTTATATGAAAATTAAAAGGTGTCATCAGAGAAAAAAAAAAAGAAAAAAATAATAGCAAAAGTAAAAAATTAGAAATAAGTATATTTCTAAAACATTAGAAATAAGTATATTTCTAAAAAATTAGAAATAAATATATTTCTATGATCCACTCCTTAATTGATTACCAACCCGATGGCTCAAGTAGCGCAGTACTAGGTGATTCCGTATGAAAACATCGGTGTTTGGGAGAGTATCACCCCTTTTGAGTCGTTTAAAAACTTGCCTCATATCTTTTAATCTGGTAGTCATGAGCGGAGCTAGTAGCCTCTGAGCTGAATAACCTGAGACAAGTGGCTCAATAACTATTTGTTTCACGTTCGCTTTATCAATTTCAGACAAGATATAGTAGAAAGTGTAAAAAAATAATAAATTCCCAAGTCTTTAAATTTTTTATGGTCTAGTCAAAAGAGTTCCTAAAATTCTATTCTTTCAAAATGGCTGTTTAATATTATATGCCATTCTAATATTTTATGTGCTTGAAATTGAATTGAAGACAACTTTATAATTTGAGAAACACGTTTTAAATATAAAACTTGTTGAAGTGAACTTTGGTAAAATTAAGCTATTTTTGTCTTCATCTTATTGCATGACAAATTTGGTTCTTTATTTTGAATAAATTAAATTTCAGAATGGTTGAGGATAAGGGCTGTGTTTCATTGTTTTATTTGAGTTTCTATACTTGAGGACAAGCAAAGGTGCAAGTGTGGGGAAATCTGATGAGTTTCTATCGCCCCCTCTCTCTTCTTCTCCATCTTATCTTTTCTTTTTCTTCTCCTTTTCTTTTAA
Source organism: Manihot esculenta (assembly GCF_001659605.2). Classification (NCBI taxonomy): domain Eukaryota; kingdom Viridiplantae; phylum Streptophyta; class Magnoliopsida; order Malpighiales; family Euphorbiaceae; genus Manihot; species Manihot esculenta. The sequence continues at coordinate 33,376,100 of NC_035178.2, read as the reverse complement.
CTTTTGTAATTTTATTATAACCCTTAAAGGCTAAACAATTATTTTCAGTTGAAAGTTAATTTAAATTAAGGTTTTATTCAAAGTGTGAGGTTATGTGCTTTAATTTTTTTTCATCTTATTTCTATTTTCTGTTAATTTCAGAATTCAAGGAATACAACTTCAGAGAATTCAAGGGGTCTATTGAATCTCTTGGGAGGACAACATATTGCTAATTAATCTAATTAAATCCATAATTGTTTAATTGGGTTAATAACAAGTAGCAATTAACATAATAGTTTATATTAAGAAATTAGTAGATTTGATTTAAATAAAATGGGTGTTTTTATTGATCAAGTTTGTGTTATTCTCTCTTAGTGCAGTTGACTAATTAAATCTACACGCGTGTTGGAATTATTAGTTAACTAGAAATTAATTTAAGCGCGAAACAGATTAATTTAAATATAAAAAAGAATCGGTGGAATTCTCGTGTTTGACTACAATAACTAAACAATAGATAATAAAATAAATTATTTTTCTTATCATGATCAACTGCAAAACACCTCAATTTGATTATTTTCCATTGAAATTTTTAATTAATTATTTGTTTCTCAATTTTCAATTACATTATTTATTATTTTTCTTGATTTGTTTAAGACAAAACCGCTTTCATCAAAAAATTCTTTTTCTTCTCAATTTTCTATTTTAATTGGTTATAATTAAACAGAATCAAGGTCTCTGTAGGATCGATACTCACTCACCCTATATACAAGTTCTCATCAATTAAGATAATGAAATTAAATTTTAAATTGACGGATTTGACATTCGTAAAAAATATTTAGAGCGACTAACAAATTTTAAAAAATTGACTTGTAGGGATCGTGTTAAGTGGTTGTGTTTTATGAAGGTATCGTGTTAAGTGGTTGTGTTTCATGAAGGTCTCCAATTTCTGCACTAAGTTGATAATGCAGCTCTTGTAAGAGTTGATACTTGTACTACATTGCAAATTCCTAAGGAAGCTGGCCTTGAAGTCCCAGCTTGAAATTTTCAAAGTATCATAATGCATGCTTGAAATTTGGCAGCTGAAAAGTTGTGTTCTTACAAGATCCAATTGGGGAATGTCCCAACCAGCTTATTATGAGAGAGATCAATGAAGTGAATGTCATACTGGTAGAGAAGAAATTAAGCTAGGAATTGTTCTAGATTCCAAATTCAAGTGGTGACAGTTGGAATAACCATTTCGTTAAAAATAATTGCTAATTTGCATAAGCAGTTCTAAGAACATTCAACATTAAAACTAAAAAAGAAAAAGAAAAAGAAGAACTAAGATTACTAATTTTGTGCCTTAAGAATAAATTTAATAAGTAACCAGATAAGAAAAATAATGAGCTGCTTTGTTGTTAGCTTGTTTACAGATCAACTAGAAAGAGAAATCAAAATGAATTCTTTGGCTAAGAAAAGCTCTGCAATCAGCAATAATTAAACTAAAGTTTGACCAATCCTCCTCCTCTGAAACAACTACTACGGATAACTCCAGTGAATCAACTTCTAGGTCTAACATTGCGGGCTCCGTGAAAAAATATTGTAACAAATTTGCATTTATTCCAGAATTATTGTGTAGAGCCGTCTAGAATCATCTTTAGATCTGTATAAATATCCATGTATTCTCATGACGAATGATACAAACAAATTCTCTAGTCTTCTGACCTTTCTCTGTTTTATTTGCTCATGGTATCAGAGCAATAAACATGTGTTTTCATATTGGCATTACCACCAATGGCCACCACCATTGCAAAAACCAAAACAGACACTGAAAATAGTATGCTGTGCCTAGAAAACACTAATAATCCTAATTTTGTACTCGTTACTACCCCCTTGAATGGAAAAAACTACCTCACATGGAATAGTTCTCCTTTATCAGGTATGATCATGCCAAGAATCATATCTTACTTACGGAGCCTCACCAAACCCGACATAACTTACTCAACTCAGCAATTGAGTCAGTGTATGTAGAGCTCACAAATTTCACATTAGAATGCACATGTATTGCAATACCTGAAAGGATACCCCTCCAAAGGATTATTCTTCCACATCAATTTTGATTTCCACATTCAAGCTTTCTGCGATGCTGATTGGGCATCCTGTTCCATGTCCCGAATATCCTTAACAGACTTCTGCATCTTTCTTGGATCATCCATGGTATCATAGAAATCAAAAAAAACAAAATACTGTGAGCAGCTCATCTGCTGAAGCTAAATATCGAAATATGGCAACAACAGTGTGTGAACTCCAATGGATAACTTATATATTGAAGGATTTTCAAATCTCATCACCATTACCGATCTTCCTCCACTATGACAATAAAGTTGCCTAACATATTGCAGTAACATATTTTCCATAAGTGCACCAAGCACCTGGACATTGATAGCCATATATTCAGAGATCAGATAACAATGATTTCATCAAAACCATTCACATTCCTTCACGACTTCAGTTAGCTGATCTCTTTACAAAACCCCTAGACACATCCATTTTTAATTCACTGCTCTTCAAGATGGGACTGTTTGATTTTCCTCCATCTCCATCTTGTGGAGGGGCTGAAAAATTATTGAAACGATGCATTGCACAAAGACGGGAGCAACCAAAAGTTCAATTTAGTAATGGGAGTAAATAAAACGGTGCGCACCAATAAAAGCTTTTCAGCTCAAATTAGCGATCGTTCTTCAGCTCAATCAGATACAGTGCTAAGCACACTAGCATTACCCACGTGAAGAGAAGAATTTGGTGACCTATGAGTTAGAATCTGTTGTAACAAATTTGTATTTATTCTAGAATTATTGTGTAGAGCAGTCTAGAATCTTCTCCAGATCTGTATAAATATCCATGTATTCTCATGATGAATGATAGGAAAAAATTCTCCATTCTTCTGACCTTTTTATTTGCTCACTCCGTGATTCAGAAGCCATGAGAACACCTCATGGCCCCTAGCATTCTTGCAGCAAAGTAAACCCAAGAACCATTCCTTTAAAATTGCATCAATCTAGAGATCTTTTCCTTCCTAAACACTAGAGAGCAGTATTCATATTTCCCTAAGGTTCTTCCATTTCACTAGACCAACATCCTTAGAAACCAGAATTCTACCAGAAGCAAAATAAGGGCAACATCAACATTAAAATTAAATGTATATATATTGTATTACAATGTGTCTTTCCGTCAGATTATTGCTTGAAATCAGTTCTGACAAACCCAAATGGAAATTGAATAAATACAAACATCAACATAATAAAACCACAACACGCGCCAATGCCTGTTGATGCGGAGGATTGCTGCCAACACCAATAGGATTGTGACATAGGCTCCACTGAAACTCCAATAGAACCACACCATATCAATACCCCCTTCATCTTCCTCTTCTACATCAGCAGATGGTGGTGGTGTTTGTGGAGCTTCATCACTTTTGCAGCTCTTATGAATGCATTGTCCACAGAGACCAGGATTACCTCTGTAATTGTTTTCATCGAAAGTTCCAAATTGCGCTCCATCAGGAACCCTACCTGATAAATTGTTGTATGAAACATTGAAAGTTTCCAAAAAGGTCAGCACAACTAGTTCACTCGGGATTTCACCACTTAAATTATTGTTGCCAAGATCTAAGCTCTCTAAACTTCTTAGATTTGAAAAACTGACTGGTATAGATCCTGTTATATGATTGTGAGACAAATTCAATGATCGAATTTCATGCAGGTCTCCAATTTCTTGAGGAATGCTGCCACTTAACTCATTGCATGATAGATCTATTCCTGCCATTGAGTTGATAATATCACCCTTGAGTTGTATCTATATTTCGTTGCAAATTCCACTTCCACAATTGCTGGAATATCATTTGCTTCCGTCATCCCAAATGATATATTATTGCCAAAAGAAATGTTACTAAAGCATGCAGGTACGGAACCAAAAAGTAAGTTGCGTGAAATATTCATTATATTCGCATTTCTTAATTCACACAACTGATTAGGAATACGGCCTTGTAATGCATTCCCTCCCAATGAAAGCACATGCAATTCAGAGAACTGACCGATCCAAGATGGAATATTTCCAGAAAAATTGTTATCCCTCAGATCAAGTGCCACTAAATTAGGACTTCTGAGAAGCTCATGGGGTATGGGTCCACTTAGATTGTTCTTTTGTAAAAACAGAAAGAGCAATGATGAAGAATTGAAGCAGGAAGGATAGACCCCATACAACCTATTTTTTTAGAGATCTAAAAAGACGAGATCGGTCAGATTACATAGAAGTTTGGGAATTGGACTGGATACCTTGTTATTGGATATGTCAAGGTTTGATAGGCTGCGGCTATTCAACAAGTCTGCACCTACCATCACACTGAAGTAGTTGTTTTTCATATCCAACACCGTCATGCTTCTCAAGTTCATACCCTGAGGAAAAACGTTCCCTTGAAAATTGTTGTTTGATAGAATCAGTGTACAATACATGGTACAATTTGCGAACAGACTTCTTGGCAATTCTCCCGAGAAATTATTATGGGATAAATCCAAAACAGATAGTGCTGGCGTCTCACTGATTGAAGAAGGAACATTACCACCGAAATTATTCCTCGACATGTTTATATATTCTAGTCTTGGGAGGACCAAGCCAAACTCCTTAGGCAGCATACCAGTGAGATTATTGCTCGAAATATCTAACTCAACTAGACCATGCTTGATATTGGGCAGTTGAAAAGTTCCTGTGAATGAGTTGTTTCTCAAATTCATAACTACTAACTTGGAATTATTTTGTAAGATCCAGGTGGGGAATGTTCCAACCAACGTATTATGAGAAAGATCAATAAAGCGTATGTCATGTTGGTAACGAAGAAAGCTAGGAATTGCTTTTTATACCAAGTAGCCTGCTATTTCCAGGAGAGAGTATAAATGCTTCAAGTTTTGAGTGGTTGGCCAAAGCGCTAAATGAGAATGAGCCTTCAAACTCATTGCCATGAAGATGCAAATACTTGAGGGATGTGAGTTCAGAAACAATAGATTGAATGTTTCCACTCAACTGATTGAATGACAGATCAAGAAATTGGAGGTTGGTCAAGTTGCCAATACATTCTGGAAGAGGGCCAGAAAATTGATTTCGTTGGAGATCCAACTCAACCAAACTTTTCAGTCCGCATAATCCTAAGATAGAAAAATATTAAGCAAATGAAAATTTCTTTTGAAGAAAAATTTAGAATTTAATTAGTACCCAAAATGTATTTAACTATTATTTTGTGTATGATATCATTGAAAATGTTATTATATTATATTTAATTATGCTATTATTAGCTCACCTAACTGAATATAAATAAATATTTTTTTTATATATTCTTTTATATATATATATATGCATATTAATAACGAAACTCACTTTTAAACCATATACATAAAATTTGATTTTAAAAAATTTATAATGTGATCATAAAACTCTACAATTTTTAGTGTTGTCTTATTTTAAAAAAATGTACAAAATAATATATAATTACAATTACATTATATTTTTAATTCATTAAAATTATTTAATTCATTAAAATTATTTAATTAATTTTTTTAAACATAACTATTCTAATAAATCTCGAGTTTTATAAGTAATATTAGTAAAAGAATAATATTTAATTTTATAAGTAATAAAATGTCTCCTATGTTAAAAGGGGCAGCATGGCTTTGTTTTGGCAGTATACAGTTTTTGGAATTCCTAGCCCAATCAAATAATTATATTGGAATCAAAAAGACAATTGATGTTATAAGAATCCAACCGATTCAAATGAAATTTATATTTTGTAACTCCATTACTTTTAAAATATAGTGGAATATCAGCTTTAAAAATATGTATCATATGTAAAAATGAGAAATTTCATTATTTTCTTTAGTGTAGATTAAAAAATCAGTTAGGAGTGTTATACAATTAAAACAGTTACGTTGTAATTTATATTTAAATAAAAATAAAATAATTAGATTTAATTGTGAATTTTATTAAAAATTGGAGGCTTGTAATTTCATTATTAAAGACTAATATGCCTATTTTTTTTCCAAGAATTTATAAGAGATATTAATTTTTTTATAGATGAATAACAACCGTTTAAAAATCCTTATATCTGTTTCTATAAATTTATAAATGCACAAATAATTGATGTTGTGGTAGAATGAATGTAAAAAAAATAATTTTAAAAATCAAACATACTTTGGATAGGAAATGAACCTCCCAATGATAATAATATGCTTTTATTGAAACTATTCCAACTGATGTCTAACTTCTTTAATTTTTCAAAACCTGTAAACCATTCAAGGATAATGAGAAAAAAAAATAGTCTAACTTATTTTCTCAAAATTACAATTTAATCTAATAATTTTAATTTTCATAATTTACTAACTTATACTTCATCTTATATTTCTCATAATTTACTAAATTATCAGAAACTAAAATTTTATACTAACAGTATTAATTTGAAATGTTAATATTAATTTCTGTTACTATATATTTTATTTAAAAAATCTCAATTTAAGCATTGATTTTGTGAATTATATAACAATTTATAAAAATTATTAGTTTATAAATGCAAATACAAATTACACATTACTTTAAAACGATACTTAATTTTAAACAAATAGCAAAAAGTATAAATTTATAATATAAATATATAAAATTTTATATAAATTCACTTATAGTTGAATCCAAAAAATTCGATTTAAATAAATATTTTTCTATATTTTTATATATATATAAAGGGCATGGTTGAGTGGGTTTAACTAACTATGTAAAGCTAATAACTTCAAAGAGTCAAAGAACTTTGAAAATATACTTAAAATTTTATGTAATTTTTAATTATGTGTATTTTTAATTCACATAACAAATAATAAATATTTATTGATTTTAATATTTTTAATTTAGCTTGCTTTATATATTTATATTAATTGAAAATCTTAACATATAAATTAATAGCGATGATGAACGATGTTAAAAAAAATAATTTATCAATTAAATATAAAAAAATTACTTTTCTTTTTAGCATAAACTTTAGTTATTTTGTAGCTAAACACTTATTTCATTCAAAAATATTTTAATAAAATTACAATTAAAGTTAATGTGATGACCACTTTATTCAAATTTATTATTAACTGTAATTTAAATAATAAAAAATAATTTTAATTATCTTTTAAATTTTATTTTGTCAATAAAATAGCATTTTAATTAAATTTTTTATTTAATTTAAAAATATAATATATGTTATGCTTAGAGTATAATAAATAAAACATTTTTATTATTTTTCACTATGAGTTACACATTAAATTTGAAAGAATAATTCTATTAAAATATTTATATATATAATTTATTCATTAAATATGTCTTAATATAATAAAAAAATAGGTAAAAATGAGGTGAATTGAATAATTCATCTTAAATTTTTATAATTTAAAAAGCAGCGTGATTCGCATTACTTATTTATGCAAATAAATAAAAAATATCAAATTATATAAAATAAATATTTTCTCTCTCATAATTTTTGTCCATATTTTTTATTGTCATAAAATTATTATTAATTTTTTTTACACTATAATAATATTTTTTATTGTCTGAAAATATCCTTTAATATTTAATAAAATTTAATATATTTAAGAGGTGTATAATTGAAAAGTTTATAAAAACACTATTTTTTCTTAATAAGTGTGAAAACAAAAATAGGCAAAAATTGTAGGAGTAAAAAATTATCAAATTAGAGTTTCTGGAAAATAATTTATATTTTTTAAATAATATTTTTTATATAATAATTTATTTTTTATTATTTAATTCTAATCTAAAAAAAATAGTGTGCTCTGCATTATAAACAATAGATTACTGCTTATTTTCTTAAAAATTAAATTAAAATAAAAAATTTATCAAAGTGTACAAACAAGTTAAAAAATTCAAATTAACTAATGTATTAATTAATTTGATGAAGATTTTTACAATAAATAATGAAAATTTTAACATTCCTATTTAAAATGTATTTTATTTCAAAGACTCATATATATTCAATAGGTATATAAATTGTAAATGAGAAAAAAATATAATCTGTTTTATAATTTTTTTTAATTTATTTTTTCACACATATTAAAAAAGTATAATTTTTTTATTAACTTTTTAATTATATCCATTTTAAATACATTAAATTTTATTCTAACTTTCTACACTTAAGATTTTGTAGTATTTCACTATTACGTTCTGTATATAAGTCTAAATCTCCAATAAAATGAGATATAATATTGTAGACTAAATAAGCTAAGACAAAAGATTGTGGTTGTCCTGTAGTTGTATCCATGACTGGTTCTCCTGTTCTACTATCAATTCTTCTTGCATTTAATATATTAGTTTTTATCTCATTACTTAATAATTTGTCCCACCATGTTCTAAGTTCTCTTGTGAATCCTAGTATTATATTTTCAGCGGCATCTTTTTCTGTAATGCCTACGCGTTGTTTATAAATATTTCCTACAATTACCATTTCTTTGGTTATTTGTATTATTTCTGTTTCAGATAAATCATCTATATTCCATTCGTAAATATTTTTTGCATTATAGTGTTTTTGTTTTCTATCTAATATTTTTAAATCATCTGGTCTCTTTTCGTATTGTCTGCCTATGGTATTTACAGGAATATCATCACTTTGGTTAGAGTATGAGTCTTCTAAGGGATTATAGATGGTATCTTCCTCGGAAGAAGAAGTGTCATTATATTCTGTTAAAATAGTTATTTTATTTTTATCTTTGCTAGTACTTTCACTTGATATCTTACTTTGTGTAGGTTCTTTTATTTTAATGCCTCCTATAGGTTTTGGGGAAGTACCTTGTTCTTTTATAATGTTTTGTAAGAATTTTGACATATCTTGTAATTCTGTTTTTGGACTTATTGTTACTATTTCTATGGGGTTTTGTGATGAAGGTATCATTTTTGTGAAAGGTTGCTTAATGGGGTTTTATAGCTGGATCTATTAGATCATATGGTTTTGGATTACTATATCGTTGGGATAGATATATAGTGTTTGGTTTTGGTATCAAAGGAGATGGTGCCTGGGGTGTTTCTATGTGTTCTATATTTGTAATGTCTTCGTGATTTCTATCTATCTTTTCTTCTATCCTATCTAATTGTTGGCCTATGATATGTAATGATACATTGGTCCAATTGTTTTGTAGGCTGATGTCTCTTATGTGGTTTTCTTCAATATTTTCAGTTTTTACTATGGGTTGCATTCCGTGAGATATTTGGTTCTTTTTGAAAAATACTATGTCAAGTGGTGGTTTTTCACATTCATGGGCGAGATCACTAACTCCTCCTTCATTATTTACTTTGTGCCATTTATGTATTTTCTTTTCCAATACATTTAATTTCTTCTCATGAAAATATTTTAAATATGTAAAAAAATGGTATAGTTTTTTCTACTTGTTCACAAAATGTAAAGAATTGTTTTTTAATTAAACTTTGTTCTTTTCTGGAATAGGTTTGCAAAAAGAGGTCCCTTTTCCCCCGGTTTTGATCGGACATATAGTCAGCTTGAATTTGGTCCTTATCAAGGGTGAAAGGTTGGTTTAAGGTATTTATAGTAAAATCACTATCTTCGTAAGGTTGACTAAATTGTCCCTGTCGAAGGACACCTTCTTGTATTTTAATACCTTGCGTAGTATGTTGTGGTTTTGTATGTTGGTCAAATGTTTCTTCTATTGGTTTAGTTCCAGAGGTTTCTCCTACAAAAGGTCCTTGATAATTAGGAAGAGGAATAGTAGAATCTTCTGATATACTATTATCTGGTGGTATCTCTATACTATGTCTTCTACGAGATGTATCTAAAGAATGTCGAGAGGGTTGATATATACTAGGAGTTGTTTGTCTAAACGAGTTTGATCTTTTATACTTTAATTCTAATGATCCATCATCATTTTGAATGATATAGTCTATTTCTTTATTTTCCTTAAAAGGTTTGTTAGGAATTGTCTTGACTGGATATTTCCAGCTTTCTGGTAAAGTTACATCTTTCCATTGTATAGTTCTGGGGATGGTTATATTTGCTTTGGATTGATCAATTTCCCAAAATATTGTTTCTCCGTCTGTCCTTTTATGATTTATAGCATTAGGACATAAACCTGTATTCATTATTTTATAATTCAATCTATAAAATACTTCATATATGTGAGATCCTTTTAACATATTATAATTATGAGTTAGAATATCTAATGTTAAAATTTTCATTATATGAGGGTCTGTTAATGATATGGTAAAATTTGGAAAACAATTTGAATAAATTGGTCCATTTGTTAGACTCGTTTCAAATAATCCTAATAATGAATCTTTATAATTCATATGTCTACAATCACGTAGAGCTACATGCATGCTGGTATTTAATCCTTCAACAGTTAATGGTTTTATAGCAATTTGTACTAGGCCTATGTGCATAAATTTATAACCTTGGTTTAGATATTTTAATATCGTTTTTTGACTTAATAAACTCATAGATTGTTTATCAGCATATAAGGGTATAACTTTTTCTTTTGTTTTAATTGCTCTAGCTGATTTGAAATCTAATATACCTGTTTTATAAATTGTCTCTACTGGTGTCTTTGGAGGTTTCCAATTTGTTAATTGTTGGTCATTCCATATATTTTCTCTTGATAATATTGTTTGATTATGATCTATGTTAATATTTAAATCATTTATGAGTTCGTCGTCCGGTCTCCTAGATCTAGAAGATCTATTTCTCCTAAACATATTCATCTTAAATTTCTAGGGTCTTCGCATACACTTCCTTCTCTACTCACACTGCAGGTCTTACCACTCTTTGCCTGACTTATGGTTTTCGTGACACAGTTCCAACCCTAAAACTTTAATTTGAATTGTTCAAGCTCCATAGAGTCTTCACTGGCTCTGATACCATTAAACGCTCCCAGGTATGACTTAAATATTTTTAATGTATCAAAAACTTAAATATTTTTAATATATCAAAACAAATTTAAAACGTATAATACCAGTAATTAAAACAGAATTCATATAGTATATATACAATGGTCCATACATACATCATTCCAGATATGTATAAAAATATATAAAAATGTGTACAATTACTAGACATGGTTTAAAAATTATTATTACTCAATAATATTTCAAGATACATAAGCATAGAATTAAATAATTCTAATGTTCTTTCTACTTCTCTACAATCACAATATTCATTATGGTTGATGGTATGGTAATCGCTAATAAATCTGCCTTGTTGAATTAAACAATTTTTAAAACTTATTACTTCTTGTCTATTGGTTAAATCAATTAAACTTAAATTTTCTAATGCTGATTTTATAAATCTCATGATAAAAAATCCACAGATAAACACAATAGTCAAACAGTAATTAAATCAGTAAATAATAATAAGCCAAATTAAGATGATAATCCGCTAAATTTAAATAGTAATCTGCTAAGTTAAACTGATTATTAATTAAATAATTATAACCTATTTGTAAATATCCATCAGCGATATAACAATTAATTATTACTTGATTAAACATTTTAATATTGATTTTAATGCAGTCGAATGAGCAACACACTTTCTGATGTGGAAGATCGGTATAAACCGCAACCACAGAGCATACTTATCATGAAAGCAATTGATTTTAATTGGTTAAGGTTCCTGCAACGTTATCCTGGATTGCCCAGAAATAACTCAGAGTGATGATCGGAGAGAGAAAGAGAAATAGGTGCCGTCAACACGGACTTATACGGTAGCAGTTGGTAAAATATAATTGTATTAAAAATAAAATACAATGTACTACCTTTTGTACTACTTATACAATCACTGGTACTACTGCTACTACCGAGTTATTATAAACTTCGGTATCCTTACATGAGAAAGATAAACTGGAATACATTTGAGAGAGAAAATTTTTCTTCGAAATTTTTCGGTGTCCTCTTCATGGTTCAGAAGTTTCCTTTTATAGACGCGGACTTCAAATTTTTATGGAATTTGGTTGAGCGGTCCGTCCCCTGTTAGTGCTGCATTATTGATACGTGGGTCCCGCCATTATCTCTTGTTTGGTGAATCATTGGTTACTGTTTTTGTCTTTTCTTCTTTTTGCTTTTCACTTTGTCTGCCACTATCTCTTGTCTGGATACGTGGGTCCCGCCATTATCTCTTGTCTGGTGAATCATTGGTTACTGTTTTTGTCTTTTCTTCTTTTTGCTTTTCACTTTATCTGCCACTATCTCTTGTTTGGTAGTGCCTTGTGACATCATTGCTTGCTTTAGAATTTTGTCTTTGTTGGCCACTTGTCTGCCACTTTGTCGATGCTGAGTGCTTTTATGGGTCCTACATTTCTGCTTGTGTGAAGAAATCGTCATTGTCGGTGGATAAATCCACTGGAGAGGAGACAGAACTTCTTGTTTCTTTTATTTCTTCGAGCAATTTGTCATATTCTTCTTCGGAGACACACTTGGCCATTTGGGCCATTATTTGTTGTTTCTTGGCTAAAAAGGTTTCTTGTTTGGTAATCTGGATTGGGCTTAATGTTTTGACATATTGGGGTTGTGAATCAAGAAAATGCTCAACAGCTTTGGAGCCGCAATTGGCTAGATCAGTCTTCGGCCACCATTTAATTTTGTGTTTGCGGACTAAATTGGGTATTTGGAAATTATTTAAGGTATAGTCTTTAATTTGGTATTCTGACATATAAATCCAAGGGATGTGGAAAAGGTGAGAATAAATCAGCCATTTAGGCGATAAGAGGATGGTTTCTGGTAATTGAGTATTATCGAAGAAGTGGTCTTGGGCTGAGATAATTTGTTCTGGTATAATGGTGGAATCAATACCGAACTTATGCCACCAGTGATGGAACCAATATGGTACTGGGTAAGAAAAATCATCAGAAATATAAAAGAAAAATGAAATTGATAATTGGTCATTTTGTTTTAGGAACGTACGTTCCCAAGCAAATTGATAATCGTAATAATTAAATTTGGTTATTTGTCCATTTGGTAAAGAAATATCTTTACTTTTATGCGGTTCTTGTCCCCAATCAGAAATGGTAAATACTTTGATTATTCTGACTTTACAATACCTGATTTTATGTTTAATATGAGGATCAAAATTATTATACATAAGAATAGAATTTGTTTGGACAAGTATGGTCTCATAAAAAGATTGGTTTTTGGCGAAATTGTCAGGGATATAAAAATGGGTTTTTGAAAAAATGGACTCACAAAGTTGGTAAACATTAAGGTTTGGATTTTGTGACCAATATTCTGGTTCAATAGTTAAAATAGTATCTTCAATGGACTTGTAACTATACTCCGGCTGGGTTATTTGTAATGGTTGTGTTGGTGAAGATATTGGGCTTGGACTTGAGCTTTGCCCAGTGACAGCTTGTTTAAAGGTCGAAGGGGTTATTAATTTTTGGGGTTGTAAAGGAGAGAATTTATTTAACAAGTTAACTTGTGGACTTGGAGATCTGGATTGAGGAGAACTTGGTCTTGTAATAAGGGCACTGGACATTGGACTAAGAGGTCTATTTAGTATACTTGTGCTACTAGTAAACATGGGCCTATGCATGTATGCATTTTGTCTAGGACTTTGTCCTGATGATGATGATAATGATAAGTTTAAATTTGGTCGAGGACTTTGTCCTGAAAATAAATTTACATTTATTTTTTGTGCCTCATTGGTCTTTTGTCTTAATGAAATCTTAGATGCTTCTTCTGCTTTGTCCTTGCCTGTATTCATGATGTGCCCTGCAAAAATTCCCTTGTTAGAAAATCAGCAATAGAATTGTCAGTGCTTTTAATATGTTCTATTTCGAAGTCAAATATAGATAAAAAGGCTTGCCATCTAGCAAAAATGTGTTTAGCAGCTAGGTTTTTGACATCCTTGGTTAATACATCTTTAGCTGCTTTACAATCAACTCTAATTGTAAATTTTTGGTTTAATAGGTCACTTTGAAATTTTGTTACACATAAAACAATTGATAAAATTTCCTTTTTAATGGTAGAATATTTTTCTTGTGTAGGATTCCAAAATCCTGAATAATATCTAATAATATAATCTTTACCATTTATGTTTTGTTTAAGAATACCTCCGTATCCTTGATTGGATGCATCTGTTTCTACTATTTTAGGAAAATCAGGGTTACAAATATTTAAACATGGTAGCTTCTTGACATATCTTTTAATTTCTTGAATAATTTTTGTATGTTCTTCTGTCCATGGTTTAGGATTTGTTTTTAACCTATTATATAATGGTTTACAAAATATTCTTAAATGTGGGTAAAAATCAGAGATGTAATTTAATGATCCTAAAAATCTTTGTAGTTGGTTTTTATCTTTAATTTCATCGGGAAATTTGTCGGCAAACTCTATACTTCTTTGAATGGGTACTATTGTATTTTTATATATTTCATGTCCTAGAAATCTAATTTTTGTCTGAAATATTTTCATTTTTGATTTGCTTAATACTAGTCCATTTCTTTTTATTATTTTGTAAAATATTTGTAAATGTTTAATATGTTGATTAATATTCTGGCTAAATACTAGAACATCATCTATATAGGTTATGATGAAATCATATGGTGTGAAAATGTCATTCATAATTTTTTGAAATTCGCTTGGTGCATTTTTTAATCCAAAAGGCATTATATTCCATTCATATTGTCCAAATGGTACTGTAAATGCAGTTTTATATTTGTCTTTTTCCTCTATTTGTACTTGCCAGAAACCTGATTTCATATCAAAATTTGAAAATATTTCTGCTTTGTAAAGTCTGTTTAACAGATCTTGTTTATTTGGGATGGGGTATCTTATCCATCTTAGAACCTTATTTAAGGGTTTGTAATTAATCACTAATCTAGGTGCACCTCTTTCTATTTCAGCATTTTTATTAACATAAAAAGCTACACATGACCATGGTGATTTACTTGGTCTAATTAAATTTTTGTTTAATAAATCTTGTATTTCTTTTTTACAAAATTCTAACATTTCTTGGTTCATCTGTATAGGTCTTGCTTTAATTGGTATATTTTGTTCTTTAAAGTCTGGTTCATATGGTAAAGTTACTATGTGTTGTTTCCTATTCCAAAATGCTGTTGGTAAATCTGAACATAGGTCTTTTTCAAATTGCTCTTGAAATGTTTTAATTTGTTGTTTAATATGTGGATTTTCTAACTGTTCTTCTATTCTAATGGAATTTAAATCTTTTTTTAAAAAGTTTATTTGATTTTCTAAATTATTAATTTTACTTATGTTTTCTTGTTGAAATAAATTAACATCATGGTAATTAATTGGTGTTAGGAATTGAAATATAATATCCTGTCCTAATACATTGGTTTCTAAACCTAATTGTGTGACTTTAAAGGGGTATAACATTTGTAAAAATGGATTTCCGAGGATAATTTGTGTATTGAGATTTTTAATTAACATGAAACTGGTTTTAAAACATATCCCATTATTACAGATATGTGCTTTTGGTATTTTATAATCTATTTTTACTTTTGTAGAATTTGCTGCTGATAGGGTCTGTTTTGTTTTATGAAAATATTTACTAGGTATGATACCTTGGTCTATACAGTTCATATCTGCACCTGAGTCTAACATTGCTATAGTTTCTAGTGTAAAGTCTTTTATTGTCAAATTTATTTTTACATACCATTTTTGGTATCTTATACTTGTAATGTCATTAAATTTTAATACTGTTTCTCCTTCACTTTCTGACGTTATTTCTGTTGGTTTCTGTTCTATGTTTACTTTATCTTTTCCTGAACTTTGTCCTATTTCTACATTTTGCATTAATTTTTGATTTTGTTCTAAATAATCACATCTTAATTTTAATTGTCTTACTTCCAATTTTAATTGTCTTATTTCAGATTGTAAATCCATAGAGGAAATTGTTGTTACCGATTTTTTATTTTTAAACAGTTGTTCAATATCTTCAAATTTGGTTGGTGGTACAGTGTCTTGTTTTATTTCTTCATTAAGTAATTTTGTCAATTTTTTAAACATTTTTCTTTTCAAATTGGAATCTTGTACTTGTTCTATTTGTTCTAATACGTGTTGATATTCTGTTAATACATTTACTTTATTATTACAATGACATATCTCTCCTTGACAATTATGATTATTATCTGAACTACTTATTGTTTCTGCTGAATTATCACTACTATATTCATCATCTAATTCTGAAGAAGATAACTTATCTTGGTCAATTTTTTCTAACAATTGTTCTATATTGTCTATTTTTAATTCTAAACCTAATTCATGTATTTTTCTTCTTGCAGGATACTCCTTTGCATAATGTCCTTTTTGGTTACACAAATAACAAGTTATATTAGTTTTATCATTAGATCTTTTAAAATTGTTTTTCTTATAATTATTTCTTTTAAAAGGTCGCTTTGTAAAAGGTTTTTTAGTCATCTGTTTATTATATCTATTATATGACTTTCTAGGGTACTTATATTGTTTATAAATTTTATTTTTAAAAGGTTTATATCTTTTATGTTTTTGTTTCTTTATGGTTCCAAATCCAAATTGTTCACACCAATTTCCTAATTCTTTTCGAGATTGTCTATTTTCCATTTTTAATTTTTGTTGTAGTTTCATATCTCTACATAGTCTAATGCCTGTTAAATTTACACAGGTTATTAGGTCGCCGTATGTTAAGTCATCATAAGAAATGTGTCCAAATTTTTGTTCAATTGTTTCTTTTACTTTAGTTGCAAATAATCTTGGTAATCCTGTTAAAAATTTTTCTTTCCAATGGTAGGCATTTGGGTCTGCTAATGCATAAACTCGTTTTAAGAAATTGTCTTTATACCATCTAAAATTTTCTAACTTTCTACACTTAAGATTTTGTAGTATTTCACTATTACGTTCTGTATATAAGTCTAAATCTCCAATAAAATGAGATATAATATTGTAGACTAAATAAGCTAAGACAAAAGATTGTGGTTGTCCTGTAGTTGTATCCATGACTGGTTCTCCTGTTCATTATTGGTATTTTGTAATTTAAATCTGTTTTATTTTAAATCTGTTTTAAATCTGTAATATTTAAATCATAATATTTAAATCATACCTGGGAACGTAAATCATACCTGGGATCGTAAAATGGTATCAGAGCCAGTGAAGGCTCTATGGATCTTAAACAATTCAAATTAAAGTTTTAGGGTTGGACCTGTGTCACGAAAACCGTAAGTCAGGCAGAGAGTGGTAAGACCTGCAGTGTGAGTAGAGAAGGAAGTGAATGAGAAAACCCTAGAAATTTAAGATGAATATGTTTAGGAGAAATAGATCTTCTAGGTCTAGGAGACCAGACGACGAACTCATAAATGATTTAAATATTAATATAGATCATAATCAGACAATATTATCAAGAGAAAATATATGGAATGACCAACAATTAACAAATTGGAAACCTCCAAAGACACCAGTAGAGACCATTTATAAAACAGGTATATTAGATTTCAAATCAGCTAGAGCAATTAAAACAAAAGAAAAAGTTATACCCTTATATGCTGATAAACAATCTATGAGTTTATTAAGTCAAAAAACGATATTAAAATATCTAAACCAAGGTTATAAATTTATGCACATAGGCCTAGTACAAATTGCTATAAAACCATTAACTGTTGAAGGATTAAATACCAGCATGCATGTAGCTCTACGTGATTGTAGACATATGAATTATAAAGATTCATTATTAGGATTATTTGAAACGAGTCTAACAAATGGACCAATTTATTCAAATTGTTTTCCAAATTTTACCATATCATTAACAGACCCTCATATAATGAAAATTTTAACATTAGATATTCTAACTCATAATTATAATATGTTAAAAGGATCTCACATATATGAAGTATTTTATAGATTGAATTATAAAATAATGAATACAGGTTTATGTCCTAATGCTATAAATCATAAAAGGACAGACGGAGAAACAATATTTTGGGAAATTGATCAATCCAAAGCAAATATAACCATCCCCAGAACTATACAATGGAAAGATGTAACTTTACCAGAAAGTTGGAAATATCCAGTCAAGACAATTCCTAACAAACCTTTTAAGGAAAATAAAGAAATAGACTATATCATTCAAAATGATGATGGATCATTAGAATTAAAGTATAAAAGATCAAACTCGTTTAGACAAACAACTCCTAGTATATATCAACCCTCTCGACATTCTTTAGATACATCTCGAAGAAGACATAGTATAGAGATACAACCAGATAATAGTATATCAGAAGATTCTACTATTCCTCTTCCTAATTATCAAGGACCTTTTGTAGGAGAAACCTCTGGGACTAAACCACTAGAAGAAACATTTGACCAACATACAAAACCACAACATACTACGCAAGGAATTAAAATACAAGAAGGTGTTTTGCGACAAGGCCAATTTAGTCAACCATATGAAGATAGTGATTTTACTATAAATACCTTAACCCAACCTTTCACCCTTGATAAGGACCAAATTCAAGCTGACTATATGTCAGATCAAAACCGGGGGAAAAGGGACCTCTTTTTGCAAACCTATTCCAGAAAAGAACAAAGTTTAATTAAAAAACAATTCTTTACATTTTGTGAACAAGTAGAAAAAACTATACCATTTTTTACATATTTAAAATATTTTCATGAGAAGAAATTAAATGTATTGGAAAAGAAAATACATAAATGGCACAAAGTAAATAATGAAGGAGGAGTTAGTGATCTCGCCCATGAATGTGAAAAACCACCACTTGACAGAGTATTTTTCAAAAAGAACCAAATATCTCACGGAATGCAACCCATAGTAAAAACTGAAAATATTGAAGAAAACCACATAAGAGACATCAGCCTACAAAACAATTGGACCAATGTATCATTACATATCATAGGCCAACAATTAGATAGGATAGAAGAAAAGATAGATAGAAATCACGAAGACATTACAAATATAGAACACATAGAAACACCCCAGGCACCATCTCCTTTGATACCAAAACCAAACACTATATATCTATCCCAACGATATAGTGATCCAAAACCATATGATCTAATAGATCCAGCTATAAAACCCATTAAGCAACCTTTCACAAAAATGATACCTCCATCACAAAACCCCATAGAAATAGTAACAATAAGTCCAAAAACAGAATTACAAGATATGTCAAAATTCTTACAAAACATTATAAAAGAACAAGGTACTTCCCCAAAACCTATAGGAGGCATTAAAATAAAAGAACCTACACAAAGTAAAATATCAAGTGAGAGTACTAGCAAAGATAAAAATAAAATAACAATTTTAACTGAATATAATGAAACCTCTTCATCAGAAGATGATACTATAGACAATCCCTTGGAAGCATCAGACTCTGACCAAGAAGACAATATCCCTGTAAACACTATGGGAAGAAATTATGATAAAAGACCAGATGATTTAAAATCTTAGATAGGAAACAAAAACAATATAATGCAAAAAATATTTATGAATGGAATATAGATGATTTATCAGAAACAGAAATAATACAAATAACAAAAGAAATGGTCATAGTAGGCAATATTTATAAACAAAGAGTTGGCATTACAGAAAAAGATGCCGCTGAAAATATCATATTAGGTTTTACTGGTGAACTAAGAACTTGGTGGGACAAATTATTAAGTAATGAGATAAAAACTAATATATTAAATGCAAGAAGAATAGATAGTACAACAGGAGAACCAGTCATGGATCCATCTACAGGACAACCACAATCTTTTGTCTTAGCTTATTTAGTCTACAACATTATATCTCATTTTATAGGAGATTTAGATTTATACACTGAAAGAAATAGTGAAATATTACAAAATCTTAAATGTAGGAAGTTAGAAAACTTTAGATGGTATAAAGACAATTTTCTAAAACGAGTATATGCATTAGCTGATCCAAACGCATACCATTGGAAAGAAAAATTTCTTACAGGATTACCTAGACTATTTGCAACTAAAGTAAAAGAAACAATTGAACAAAAATTTGGACACATTTCTTATGATGACTTAACATATGGAGACCTAATAACCTGTGTAAATTTAACAGGCATTAGACTATGTAGAGATATGAAACTACAACAAAAATTAAAAATGGAAAATAGACAATCTCGAAAAGAATTAGGAAATTGGTGTGAACAATTTGGATTTGGAACCATAAAGAAACAAAAACATAAAAGATATAAACCTTTTAAAAATAAAATTTATAAACAATATAAGTACCCTAGAAAGTCATATAATAGATATAATAAACAGATGACTAAAAAACCTTTTACAAAGCGACCTTTTAAAAGAAATAATTATAAGAAAAACAATTTTAAAAGATCTAATGATAAAACTAATATAACTTGTTATTTGTGTAACCAAAAAAGACATTATGCAAAGGAGTGTCCTGCAAGAAGAAAAATACATGAATTAGGTTTAGAATTAAAAATAGATAATATAGAACAATTGTTAGAAAAAATTGACCAAGATAAGTTATCTTCTTCAGAATTAGATGATGAATATAGCAGTGATAATTCAGCAGAAACAATAAGTAAATCAGATAGTAATCATAATTGTCAAGGAGAGATATGTCATTGTAATAATAAAGTAAATGTATTAACAGAATATCAACAAGTTTTGGAACAAATAGAACAAGTACAAGATTCCAATTTGAAACGAAAAATGTTTAAAAGATTGACAAAATTAATTAATGAAGAAATAAAACAAGACACTGTACCACCAACTAAATTTGAAGATATTGAACAACTATTTAAAAATAAAAAATCGGTAACAACAATTTCCTCTATGGATTTACAATCTGAAATAAGACAATTAAAATTGGAAGTAAGACAATTAAAATTAAGATGTGATTATTTAGAACAAAATCAAAAATTAACGCAAAATGTAGAAATAGGACAAAGTTCAGGAAAAGATAAATTAAACATAGAACAGAAACCAACAGAAATAACGTCAGAAAGTGAAGGAGAAACAGCATGAAAATTTAATGACATTACAAGGATAAGATACCAAAAATGGTATGTAAAAATAAATTTGACAATAAAAGACTTTACACTAGAAACTATAGCAATGTTAGACTCAGGTGCAGATATGAACTGTATAGACCAAGGTATTATACCTAGTAAATATTTTCATAAAACAAAACAGACCCTATCAGCAGCCAATTCTACAAAAGTAAAAATAGATTATAAAATACCAAAAGCACATATCTGTAATAATGGGATATGTTTTAAAACCAGTTTCATGTTAATTAAAAATCTCAATACACAAATTATCCTCGGAAATCCATTTTTACAAATGTTATATCCTTTTAAGGTCACACAATTAGGTTTAGAAACCAATGTATTAGGACAGGATATTATATTTCAATTCATAACACCAATAAATTACCATGAAGTAAATGTATTTCAACAAGAAAATGTAAGTAAAATTAATAATCTCGAAAACCAAATAAAATTTTTAAAGAATGATTTACACTCTATTAGAATTGAAAAACAGTTAGAAAATCCAAACATTAAACAACAAATTAAAACACTTCAAGAACAATTTGAAAAAGATCTATGTTCAGACTTACCAACAGCATTTTGGGATAGAAAACAACATATAGTAACTTTACCATATGAACCAGAATTTAATGAACAAAATATTCCAACCAAAGCCAGGCCTATTCAAATGAACCAAGAAATGCTAGAATTCTGTAAAAAAGAAATACAAGACTTATTAACCAAAAACTTAATTAGACCTAGCAAGTCACCATGGTCGTGTGCTGCTTTTTATGTAAACAAAAATGCTGAATTAGAAAGAGGACCTCCTAGGTTGGTTATAAATTATAAACCATTAAATAAAGCTTTACAATGGATTAGATACCCTATACCAAATAAACAAGATTTATTAAATAGATTATATAAAGCACAAATATTTTCTAAATTTGACATGAAGTCAGGATTTTGGCAAATACAAATAGCTGAACAAGACAAATATAAAACTGCCTTTACAGTACCATTTGGACAATATGAATGGAATATTATGCCCTTTGGACTTAAAAATGCACCAAGCGAATTTCAAAAAATAATGAATGATATCTTCAACCCATATGAATTCATAATTACTTATATTGATGATGTTTTAATCTTTAGTCAACATATAGATCAACATATAAAACATTTAAATATTTTTTACAAAGCAGTAAAAAGAAATGGGTTAGTCTTATCCAAACCAAAAATGAAATTGTTTCAAACCAAAGTAAGATTTTTAGGTCATGAAATCTATCAAAATACTATAATACCAATTCAAAGAAGTATAAATTTTGCTGATAAATTTCCAGATGTAATTAAAGATAAAAATCAATTACAAAGATTTTTAGGCTCGTTAAATTACATTGCTGATTTCTTACCAAATTTAAGAATTTTATGTAAACCTCTATATAGTAGATTAAAAAAGAATCCTAAACCATGGACAGAAGAACATACAAAATTAATACAAGAAATCAAAAAACATGTAAAGACTTTACCATGTCTAAATATTTGCAATCCACATATGTCTAAAATTGTCGAAACAGATGCTTCTGACCAAGGTTATGGTGGAATATTAAAACAAACCATTAATAATAAAGATTATATTATTAGATACCATTCAGGAGTTTGGAATTCTACCCAAGAAAAATATTCTACTATAAAAAAGGAAATCTTATCAATTGTTCTATGTGTAACAAAATTCCAAAGTGATCTTTTAAACCAAAAATTTATTATTAGAGTTGACTGCAAAGCAGCCAAAGATGTTTTAACTAAAGATGTAAAAAATTTAGCTGCTAAACATATTTTCGCAAGATGGCAAGCATTTCTATCCATATTTGAATTTACTATTGAACATATAAAAGGGACTGATAATTCTATTGCTGATTTTCTAACAAGGGAATTTTTGCAGGGCACATCATGAATAAAGGCAAGGACAAAGCAGACAAGGACAAAGCAGAAGAAGCATCTAAGATTTCATTACGACAAAAGACCAATGAGGCACAAAAAATAAATGTAAATTTATTTTCAGGACAAAGTCCTCGACCAAATTTAAACTTATCATTATCATCATCAGGACAAAGTCCTAGACAAAATGCATACATGCATAGGCCCATGTTTACTAGTAGCACAAGTATACTAAATAGACCTCTTAGTCCAATGTCCAGTGCCCTTATTACAAGACCAAGTTCTCCTCAATCCAGATCTCCAAGTCCACAATTTACCTTGTTAAATAAATTCTCTCCTTTACAACCCCAAAAATTAATAACCCCTTCGACCTTTAAACAAGCTGTCACTGGGCAAAGCTCAAGTCCAAGCCCAATATCTTCACCAATACAACCCTTACAAATAACCCAGCCGGATTATAGTTACAAGTCTATTGAAGATACTATTGTAACTATTGAACCAGAATATTGGTCACAAAATCCAAACCTTAATGTTTACCAACTTTGTGAGTCCATTTTTCCAAAAACCCATTTTTATATCCCTGATAATTTCGCCAAAAACCAATCTTTTTATGAGACCATACTTGTTTAAACAAATTCTATTCTTATGTATAATAATTTTGATCCTCATATTAAACATAAAATCAGGTATTGAAAAGTCAGAATAATCAAAGTATTTACCATTTCTGATTGGGGACAAGAACCGCATAAAAGTAAAGATATTTCTTTACCAAATGGACAACTAACCAAATTTAATTATTATGATTATCAATTTGCTTGGGAACGTACGTTCCTAAAACAAAATGACCAATTATCAATTTCATTTTTCTTTTATATTTCTGATGATTTTTCTTACCCAGTACCATATTGGTTCCATCATTGGTGGCATAAGTTCGGTATTGACTCCACCATTATACCAGAACAAATTATCTCAGCCCAAGACCACTTCTTCGATAATACTCAATTACCAGAAACCATTCTCTTATCTCCTAAATGGCTGATTTATTCTCACCTTTTCCACATCCCTTGGATTTATATGTCAGAATACCAAATTAAAGACTATACCTTAAATAATTTCCAAATACCCAATTTAGTCCGCAAACACAAAATTAAATGGTGGCCTAAGACTGATCTAGCCAATTGCGGCTCCAAAGCTGTTGAGCATTTTCTTGATTCACAACCCCAATATGTCAAAACGTTAAGCCCAATCCAGATTACCAAACAAGAAACATTTTTAGCCAAGAAGCAACAGATAATGGCCCAAATGGCCAAATGTGTCTCCGAAGAAGAATATGACAAATTGCTCGAAGAAATAAAAGAAACAAGAAGTTCTGTCTCCTCTCCAGTGGATTTATCCACCGACAATGACGATTTCTTCACACAAGCAGAAATGTAGGACCCATAACAGCACTCAGCATCGACAAAGTGGCAGACAAGTGGCCAACAAAGACAAAATTCTAAAGTAAGCAATGATGTCATAAGGCACTACCAGACAAGAGATAATGGCAGACAAAGTGAAAAGCAAAAAGAAGAAAAGACAGAAACAGTAGATAGTGGCAGACAACGTGAAAAGCAAAAAGAAGAAAAGACAGAAACAGTAACCAATGAGTCACCAGACAAGAGATCATGGCGGGACCCACGTATCAATAATGCAGCACTAACAGGGGACGGACCGCTTAACCAAATTCGATAAAAATTTGAAGTCCGCGTCTATAAAAGGAGACTTCTGAACCATGAAGGGGACACCGAAAAATTTCAAAGAAAAATTTTCTCTCTCAAATGTATTCCAGTTTATCTTTCTCATGTAAGGATACCGAAGTTTATAACAACTCGGTAGTAGCAGTAGTACCAGTGATTGTATAAGTAGTACAAAAGGTAGTACATTGTATTTTGTTTTTAATACAATTATATTTTACCAACTGCTACTGTATAAGTCCGTGTTGACGGCACCTATTTCTCTTTCTCTCTCCAATCATCAATTTGAGTTATTTCTGGGAATTCCAGGATAACGTTGCAGGAACCCTAACCAAAATTAAAACATTGCATTTATGATAAGTATGCTCTGTGGTTGCGGTTTATACCGATCTTCCACATCAGAAAGTGTGTTGCCCATTCGATTGCATAATCAATATTAAAAATGTTTAATCAAGTAATAATTAATTGTTATATCGCAGATGGATATTTACAAATCGGTTATAATTATTTAATTAATAATCAGTTTAACTTAGCAGATTACTATTTAAATTTAGCGGATTATCATCTTAATTTGGCTCATTATTATTTACTGATTTAATTATTGTTTAACTATTATATCATGAGATTTATAAAATCAGCATTAGAAAATTTAAGTTTAATTGATTTAACCAATAGACAAGAAGTAATAAGTTTTAAAAATTGTTTAATTCAACAAGGCAGATTTATTAGTGATTATCATACTACCAATCATAATGAATATTGCGACTGTAGAGAAATAGAACGGACATTAGAATTATTTAATTCTATGCTTATGTATCTTGAAATATTATTAAGTAATAATAATTTTTAAATATGAATAAGAGCCAATGAAGGCTCTATGGATCTTAAACAATTCAAATTAAAGTTTTAGGGTTGGAACTGTGTCACGAAAACCATAAGTCAGGCAGAGAGTGGTAAGACCTGCAGTGTGAGTAGAGAAGGAAGTGTATGCGAAGACCCTAGAAATTTAAGATGAATATGTTTAGGAGAAATAGATCTTCTAGGTCTAGGAGACCAGACGACGAACTCATAAATGATTTAAATATTAATATAGATCATAATCAAACAATATTATCACGAGAAAATATATGGAATGACCAGCAATTAACAAATTGGAAACCTCCAAAGACACCAGTAGATACAATTTATAAAACAGGTATATTAGATTTCAAATCAATTAGAGCAATTAAAACGAAAGAAAAAGTTATACCCTTATATGCTGATAAACAATCTATGAGTTTATTAAGTCAAAAAACGATAATAAAATATTTAAACCAAGGCTATAAATTTATGCACATAGGCCTAGTACAAATTGCTATAAAACCATTAACAGTTGAAGGGTTAAATACCAGCATGCATGTAGCTCTACGCGATTGTAGACATATGAATTATAAAGATTCATTATTAGGATTATTTGAAACGAGTCTAACAAATGGACCAATTTATTCAAATTGTTTTCCAAATTTTACCATATCATTAACAGACCCTCATATAATGAAAATTTTAACATTAGATATTCTAACTCATAATTATAATATGTTAAAAGGATCTCACATATATGAAGTATTTTATAGATTAAATTATAAGATAATGAATACAGGTTTATGTCCTAATGCCATAAATCATAAAAGGACAGAGGGAGAAACAATATTTTGGGAAATTGATCAATCCAAAGCAAATATAACCATCCCCAGAACTATACAATGGAAAGATGTAACTTTACCAGAAAGCTGGAAATATCCAGTCAAGACAATTCCTACCAAACCTTTTAAGGAAAATAAAGAAATAGACTATATCATTCAAAATGATGATGGATCATTAGAATTAAAATATAAGAGATCAAACTCTTTTAGACAAGCAACGCCTAATATATAACAACCCTCTCGACATTCTTTAGATACATCTCGTAGAAGACATAGTATAGCGATACAACCAGATAATAGTATATCAGAAGACTCTACTATTCCTCTTCCTCATTATCAAGGACCTTTTGCAGGAGAAACCTCTGAAACTAAACCCATAGAAGAAACATTTGACCAACATACAAAACCACAACATACTACGCAAGGTATTAAAATACAAGAAGGTGTCCTTCGACAGGGACAATTTAGTCAACCTTACGAAGATAGTGATTTTACTATAAATACCTTAAACCAACCTTTCACCCTTGATAAGGACCAAATTCAAGCTGACTATATGTCAGATCAAAACCGGGGGAAAAGGGACCTCTTTTTGCAAACCTATTCCAGAAAAGAACAAAGTTTAATTAAAAAATAATTCTTTACATTTTGTGAACAAGTAGAAAAAACTATACCATTTTTTACATATTTAAAATATTTTCATGAGAAGAAATTAAATGTATTGGAAAAGAAAATACATAAATGGCACAAAGTAAATAATGAAGGAGGAGTTAGTGATCTCGCCCATGAATGTGAAAAACCACCACTTGACAGAGTATTTTTCAAAAACAACCAAATATCTCACGGAATGCAACCCATAGTAAAAACTGAAAATATTGAAGAAAACCACATAAGAGACATCAGCCTACAAAACAATTGGACCAATGTATCATTACATATCATAGGCCAACAATTAGATAGGATAGAAGAAAAGATAGATAGAAATCACGAAGACATTACAAATATAGAACACATAGAAACACCCCAGGCACCATCTCCTTTGATACCAAAACCAAACACTATATATCTATCCCAACGATATAGTAATCCAAAACCATATGATCTAATAGATCCAGCTATAAAACCCATTAAGCAACCTTTCACAAAAATGATACCTCCATCACAAAACCCCATAGAAATAGTAACAATAAGTCCAAAAACAGAATTACAAGATATGTCAAAATTCTTACAAAACATTATAAAAGAACAAGGTACTTCCCCAAAACCTATAGGAGGCATTAAAATAAAAGAACCTACACAAAGTAAAATATCAAGTGAGAGTACTAGCAAAGATAAAAATAAAATAACAATTTTAACTGAATATAATGAAACCTCTTCATCAGAAGATGATACTATAGACAATCCCTTGGAAGCATCAGACTCTGACCAAGAAGACAATATCCCTGTAAACACTATGGGAAGAAATTATGATAAAAGACCAGATGATTTAAAAATCTTAGATAGGAAACAAAAACAATATAATGCAAAAAATATTTATGAATGGAATATAGATGATTTATCAGAAACAGAAATAATACAAATAACAAAAGAAATGGTCATAGTAGGCAATATTTATAAACAAAGAGTTGGCATTACAGAAAAAGATGCCGCTGAAAATATCATATTAGGTTTTACTGGTGAACTAAGAACTTGGTGGGACAAATTATTAAGTAATGAGATAAAAACTAATATATTAAATGCAAGAAGAATGGATAGTACAACAGGAGAACCAGTCATGGATCCATCTACAGGACAACCACAATCTTTTGTCTTAGCTTATTTAGTCTACAACATTATATCTCATTTTATAGGAGATTTAGATTTATACACTGAAAGAAATAGTGAAATATTACAAAATCTTAAATGTAGGAAGTTAGAAAACTTTAGATGGTATAAAGACAATTTTCTAAAACGAGTATATGCATTAACTGATCCAAACGCATACCATTGGAAAGAAAAATTCCTTACAGGATTACCTAGACTATTTGCAACTAAAGTAAAAGAAACAATTGAACAAAAATTTGGACACATTTCTTATGATGACTTAACATATGGAGACCTAATAACCTGTGTAAATTTAACAGGCATTAGACTATGTAGAGATATGAAACTACAACAAAAATTAAAAATGGAAAATAGACAATCTCGAAAAGAATTAGGAAATTGGTGTGAACAATTTGGATTTGGAACCATAAAGAAACAAAAACATAAAAGATATAAACCTTTTAAAAATAAAATTTATAAACAATATAAGTACCCTAGAAAGTCATATAATAGATATAATAAACAGATGACTAAAAAACCTTTTACAAAGCGACCTTTTAAAAGAAATAATTATAAGAAAAACAATTTTAAAAGATCTAATGATAAAACTAATATAACTTGTTATTTGTGTAACCAAAAAGGACATTATGCAAAGGAGTGTCCTGCAAGAAGAAAAATACATGAATTAGGTTTAGAATTAAAAATAGATAATATAGAACAATTGTTAGAAAAAATTGACCAAGATAAGTTATCTTCTTCAGAATTAGATGATGAATATAGCAGTGATAATTCAGCAGAAACAATAAGTAGTTCAGATAGTAATTATAATTGTCAAGGAGAGATATGTCATTGTAATAATAAAGTAAATGTATTAACAGAATATCAACAAGTTTTGGAACAAATAGAACAAGTACAAGATTCCAATTTGAAACGAAAAATGTTTAAAAGATTGACAAAATTAATTAATGAAGAAATAAAACAAGACACTGTACCACCAACTAAATTTGAAGATATTGAACAACTATTTAAAAATAAAAAATCGGTAACAACAATTTCCTCTATGGATTTACAATCTGAAATAAGACAATTAAAATTGGAAGTAAGACAATTAAAATTAAGATGTGATTATTTAGAACAAAATCAAAAATTAACGCAAAATGTAGAAATAGGACAAAGTTCAGGAAAAGATAAATTAAACATAGAACAGAAACCAACAGAAATAACGTCAGAAAGTGAAGGAGAAACAGCATTAAAATTTAATGACATTACAAGGATAAGATACCAAAAATGGTATGTAAAAATAAATTTGACAATAAAAGACTTTACACTAGAAACTATAGCAATGTTAGACTCAGGTGCAGATATGAACTGTATAGACCAAGGTATTATACCTAGTAAATATTTTCATAAAACAAAACAGACCCTATCAGCAGCCAATTCTACAAAAGTAAAAATAGATTATAAAATACCAAAAGCACATATCTGTAATAATGGGATATGTTTTAAAACCAGTTTCATGTTAATTAAAAATCTCAATACACAAATTATCCTCGGAAATCCATTTTTACAAATGTTATATCCTTTTAAGGTCACACAATTAGGTTTAGAAACCAATGTATTAGGACAGGATATTATATTTCAATTCATAACACCAATAAATTACCATGAAGTAAATGTATTTCAACAAGAAAATGTAAGTAAAATTAATAATCTCGAAAACCAAATAAAATTTTTAAAGAATGATTTACACTCTATTAGAATTGAAGAACAGTTAGAAAATCCAAACATTAAACAACAAATTAAAACACTTCAAGAACAATTTGAAAAAGATCTATGTTCAGACTTACCAACAGCATTTTGGGATAGAAAACAACATATAGTAACTTTACCATATGAACCAGAATTTAATGAACAAAATATTCCAACCAAAGCCAGGCCTATTCAAATGAACCAAGAAATGCTAGAATTCTGTAAAAAAGAAATACAAGACTTATTAACCAAAAACTTAATTAGACCTAGCAAGTCACCATGGTCGTGTGCTGCTTTTTATGTAAACAAAAATGCTGAATTAGAAAGAGGAGCTCCTAGGTTGGTTATAAATTATAAACCATTAAATAAAGCTTTACAATGGATTAGATACCCTATACCAAATAAACAAGATTTATTAAATAGATTATATAAAGTACAAATATTTTCTAAATTTGACATGAAGTCAGGATTTTGGCAAATACAAATAGCTGAACAAGACAAATATAAAACTGCCTTTACAGTACCATTTGGACAATATGAATGGAATATTATGCCCTTTGGACTTAAAAATGCACCAAGCGAATTTCAAAAAATAATGAATGATATCTTCAACCCATATGAATTCATAATTACTTATATTGATGATGTTTTAATCTTTAGTCAACATATAGATCAACATATAAAACATTTAAATATTTTTTACAAAGCAGTAAAAAGAAATGGGTTAGTCTTATCCAAACCAAAAATGAAATTGTTTCAAACCAAAGTAAGATTTTTAGGTCATGAAATCTATCAAAATACTATAATACCAATTCAAAGAAGTATAAATTTTGCTGATAAATTTCCAGATGTAATTAAAGATAAAAATCAATTACAAAGATTTTTAGGCTCGTTAAATTACATTGCTGATTTCTTACCAAATTTAAGAATTTTATGTAAACCTCTATATAATAGATTAAAAAAGAATCCTAAACCATGGACAGAAGAACATACAAAATTAATACAAGAAATCAAAAAACATGTAAAGACTTTACCATGTCTAAATATTTGCAATCCACATATGTCTAAAATTGTCGAAACAGATGCTTCTGACCAAGGTTATGGTGGAATATTAAAACAAACCATTAATAATAAAGATTATATTATTAGATACCATTCAGGAGTTTGGAATTCTACCCAAGAAAAATATTCTACTATAAAAAAGGAAATCTTATCAATTGTTCTATGTGTAACAAAATTCCAAAGTGATCTTTTAAACCAAAAATTTATTATTAGAGTTGACTGCAAAGCAGCCAAAGATGTTTTAACTAAAGATGTAAAAAATTTAGCTGCTAAACATATTTTCGCAAGATGGCAAGCATTTCTATCCATATTTGAATTTACTATTGAACATATAAAAGGGACTGATAATTCTATTGCTGATTTTCTAACAAGGGAATTTTTGCAGGGCACATCATGAATAAAGGCAAGGACAAAGCAGACAAGGACAAAGCAGAAGAAGCATCTAAGATTTCATTACGACAAAAGACCAATGAGGCACAAAAAATAAATGTAAATTTATTTTCAGGACAAAGTCCTCGACCAAATTTAAACTTATCATTATCATCATCAGGACAAAGTCCTAGACAAAATGCATACATGCATAGGCCCATGTTTACTAGTAGCACAAGTATACTAAATAGACCTCTTAGTCCAATGTCCAGTGCCCTTATTACAAGACCAAGTTCTCCTCAATCCAGATCTCCAAGTCCACAATTTACCTTGTTAAATAAATTCTCTCCTTTACAACCCCAAAAATTAATAACCCCTTCGACCTTTAAACAAGCTGTCACTGGGCAAAGCTCAAGTCCAAGCCCAATATCTTCACCAATACAACCCTTACAAATAACCCAGCCGGAGTATAGTTACAAGTCTATTGAAGATACTATTGTAACTATTGAACCAGAATATTGGTCACAAAATCCAAACCTTAATGTTTACCAACTTTGTGAGTCCATTTTTCCAAAAACCCATTTTTATATCCCTGATAATTTCGCCAAAAACCAATCTTTTTATGAGACCATACTTGTTCAAACAAATTCTATTCTTATGTATAATAATTTTGATCCTCATATTAAACATAAAATCAGGTATTGAAAAGTCAGAATAATCAAAGTATTTACCATTTCTGATTGGGGACAAGAACCGCATAAAAGTAAAGATATTTCTTTACCAAATGGACAACTAACCAAATTTAATTATTATGATTATCAATTTGCTTGGGAACGTACGTTCCTAAAACAAAATGACCAATTATCAATTTCATTTTTCTTTTATATTTCTGATGATTTTTCTTACCCAGTACCATATTGGTTCCATCATTGGTGGCATAAGTTCGGTATTGACTCCACCATTATACCAGAACAAATTATCTCAGCCCAAGACCACTTCTTCGATAATACTCAATTACCAGAAACCATTCTCTTATCTCCTAAATGGCTGATTTATTCTCACCTTTTCCACATCCCTTGGATTTATATGTCAGAATACCAAATTAAAGACTATACCTTAAATAATTTCCAAATACCCAATTTAGTCCGCAAACACAAAATTAAATGGTGGCCTAAGACTGATCTAGCCAATTGCGGCTCCAAAGCTGTTGAGCATTTTCTTGATTCACAACCCCAATATGTCAAAACGTTAAGCCCAATCCAGATTACCAAACAAGAAACATTTTTAGCCAAGAAGCAACAGATAATGGCCCAAATGGCCAAATGTGTCTCCGAAGAAGAATATGACAAATTGCTCGAAGAAATAAAAGAAACAAGAAGTTCTGTCTCCTCTCCAGTGGATTTATCCACCGACAATGACGATTTCTTCACACAAGCAGAAATGTAGGACCCATAACAGCACTCAGCATCGACAAAGTGGCAGACAAGTGGCCAACAAAGACAAAATTCTAAAGTAAGCAATGATGTCATAAGGCACTACCAGACAAGAGATAATGACAGACAAAGTGAAAAGCAAAAAGAAGAAAAGACAGAAACAGTAGATAGTGGCAGACAACGTGAAAAGCAAAAAGAAGAAAAGACAGAAACAGTAACCAATGAGTCACCAGACAAGAGATCATGACGGGACCCACGTATCAATAATGCAGCACTAACAGGGGACGGACCGCTTAACCAAATTCGATAAAAATTTGAAGTCCGCGTCTATAAAAGGAGACTTCTGAACCATGAAGGGGACACCGAAAAATTTCAAAGAAAAATTTTCTCTCTCAAATGTATTCCAGTTTATCTTTCTCATGTAAGGATACCGAAGTTTATAACAACTCGGTAGTAGCAGTAGTACCAGTGATTGTATAAGTAGTACAAAAGGTAGTACATTGTATTTTGTTTTTAATACAATTATATTTTACCAACTGCTACTGTATAAGTCCGTGTTGACGGCACCTATTTCTCTTTCTCTCTCCAATCATCAATCTGAGTTATTTCTGGGAATTCCAGGATAACGTTGCAGGAACCCTAACCAAAATTAAAACATTGCATTTATGATAAGTATGCTCTGTGGTTGCGGTTTATACCGATCTTCCACATCAGAAAGTGTGTTGCCCATTCGATTGCATAATCAATATTAAAAATGTTTAATCAAGTAATAATTAATTGTTATATCGCTGATGGATATTTACAAATAGGTTATAATTATTTAATTAATAATCAGTTTAACTTAGCAGATTACTATTTAAATTTAGCGGATTATCATCTTAATTTGGCTCATTATTATTTACTGATTTAATTATTGTTTAACTATTATATCATGAGATTTATAAAATCAGCATTAGAAAATTTAAGTTTAATTGATTTAACCAATAGACAAGAAGTAATAAGTTTTAAAAATTGTTTAATTCAACAAGGCAGATTTATTAGTGATTATCATACTACCAATCATAATGAATATTGCGACTGTAGAGAAATAGAACGGACATTAGAATTATTTAATTCTATGCTTATGTATCTTGAAATATTATTAAGTAATAATAATTTTTAAATATGAATATTACCATGTACGCATTTTTATATATATCTGGAATGATGTATGTATGGACCATTATAGTTATACTTTATGAATTTTGTGTTAATTATTGGTATTTTGTAATTTAAATCTGTTTTATTTTAAATCTGTTTTAAATCTGTAATATTTAAATCATAATATTTAAATCATACCTGGGAACGTAAATCATACCTGGGATCGTAAAATGGTATCAGACATAATAAAAATCTTATTAATTAATTAAATATATAAATAAAAATGTATGATAATAATAATTTCATTTATAAAAATAATAAATATAACTTATTTTAATAAAAATAATTATCATAAATTTAATATTATTAATAAAATTTTATAAAAAAATTATTATTTTAGTCATTTTAATTATCAAATCTAGGGTAATTAAACTGATAACTAATACATGAATGTTTTAAAAATCATGAAATAATAACCAAATTGAACTAAGTATACCTTAATTTAAATCAATCATTGAGTTTGATTTGATTATTCAATTATAATCAAATCATCTTTAAAAATATATAAATAATTAAAATTTAACATGACAACAAATAATCGATAAACATTAAAATTATAGTTTAAGTTAATAAAACTCATCATCTACCCTCATAAAAGTTAAAAAAATAAAATAAAATAAAATACTTTCTACCTATTTCTTAATTATAATGTTTTTCAATAGTGAAATTGAGAGTTAGATTTATTAGAAAATAATATTGAAGATACAATTGGCTAATCTATACTACTTGTTCTTATTACACGACTATATTTTTTCTATTAAGGACTAAATTAACCACGGTTATAAGAGTTTGATGATCATAAACTTTAAGCTTTTGCACTTCCACTTATATTTTTGCATCAATTTTGATGATCTGAGATCCAGAAAATAGGGTTTTACAATGAGTTCTGTAAAACTGGAAAAAACTTAGACCTAGAGGAGAGTATTTCTCCTTTTATATGTTTCCTTTTGTCTGCTAGTAACGTGTTAACAGAACGTATATCATTGGACCACCTGTTCCTGCTACGTTGATACGGGCGTACGAGGGAATCAGATCTCTGTCCTATGCGTAACGGCCCCTGATTCTCCTCGGGAGCGCATGCATATGGACCCACATGACGAACTGGTGGGTCTCCCTCCTGATTCCGGACTGGACCGGAAGATAAGTCACGGGCTGAGCCCAAGAAGGATCTATTCATCGGGCCCAAGAGGTTAAGCCGACCTGATTGAGGAAATGGGTTGGAGTCCGATCTGGAGGGGAACGGGCTGGACTAGTCTCTCGAGGAAGGCCTTGGACCCACCTCCCCTAAATGATGGGCTCACGATATGGGCCTGGCCCCAGTCCGAGGTGGAGAAATCCAACGGTCATCAATTGCCCCTTTACCTTCTCATCAGTTATTGCCCGACTGATGAGGGGGTAAATACCGAAGATCATTATGACTGCGCCGCCTAAGTACAGTCTGTCCCAAAACATCTTTTCATCTCGCTACTGTTTCAAATTTCAAATTTTCTCTGTCCTTTCGAAACCTTTGCTCTCTTTGGTCTTTTGCGTTGTCTTCATCGTTCTTCTGCCTCAACCACTTTCAAGGTACGCTCTTCTCTTCGTCCTCCCATGGATAGCCCAAAGATTCTCGACGTTTTTAGAGTAAAGTCAAATGTTACTCCTTCCTCTCTGAACAACTTCTTTTCCAGGGAGTACTTAGATACCCCTCTTTTTCGTATTCGGGCTCCATACCCAAATGAGAGGATCATTCTTCCTGATCCTCCCCCTTCTGACCTAATCGATCCCCAAAAGGATCTTAGCCTAGTCTTTTTCGCTAAACAAAGGGAGTTTGGCTTAACCTTCCCCTTTTCTCTTTTCTTTACCGAGGTCTTCCGGTACTTCAGGATAACCCCTCGGATGTTAGTTGTAATACCCGGCTAAACTCCGGTATCGGAATTCCTACCGTCCGGTGGAATCTCGGATGTCGGAAGCCTCTAGTAGGGTAGAATCATGTTTTCATAAAATGTTTTAAGGTATTTCATGGTTTTAAGTAAAATGGAAATGAGTTTTTGCATGAAAACAACCTTGAAGGAAAACTCAGGTTCGGCTGCCGAACCTCAAGTTCGGCTGCCGAACACACATGCCTTCGGGAGCGCCTTTAGGCCCCCGAAAGCATAAGTGAGGAAAGTCCAGGTTCGGCCGCCGAACATGGCATGCATGCGGAGGCACGTTCGGCCCCCGAACGTGGCCTGGCCAGCCACTATAAAAGGGTCCCTTAGCCGAAAACGGGCGAGCTTTTTCCCCATTTCCGGCCAAGGTGAGTTCTCCGCCACCCCCTCACCGATCTTGAGTCTTTTCCTTCAGATCTTTCGAGTTTTTCACTAGTTTTCATCTTGTTTTGAAGATTTCCGAGTTTTAAGCAAGTTTTGGAGCTTTGAGGTCCAAGAACTCAAATCTCTTCCAACTCCAAGTTTGGTCGCCTCTACTCTCGATCTTCAAGAGGTAAGAGTCGATCTCTAGCTTATATTATGTTTTAAGCAAGTTTTATGCAAGTTCATGGGGTAGAAAATGCATGTGTAGCTTATGTTGAGCTTATGGGTTTTTGATGTGATTTTGAACAATGTGAGTTGCTTGTGTGTTGTAGTTGGGGTTTTTGATGGTTTGATGCCCCTAGGAACTTGTATGTTTGCTTATGCATGATTGGGAATGTTGTAGAATAGGTTTATGCATGTTGGTTTGAGTTTGGAGGCACAAATGCATAGGGGAGCTGAGTTTCTGCCATTCTAGGAGAAACCAGGTTCGGCAGCCGAAGGCACTTTCGGCCGCCGAATATGCTTGTGGAGGCAGCCTTCGGCTGCCGAAGCTTGCCCCCGAAGGGAGACTTTCGTCTCTGTCTGGGACTTTTGGCCGCCGAAGGTGCCGCCGAACATGCATGAGTTTCGCCTCTGTCTGGGAGTTTCAGCCGCCGAAGGTGCCGCCGAACCTGCCTGACTTTCGGCTCTGGAGGGACTTTCGGCCGCCGAACCTGCCACCGAAAGTGCCCTGTTCAACCATTTCTTGCATGTTTTTCTATGATTATTCCATGATGTTTTAGGGGGTTTTTGGGGGATAGTTTAGAGTTATGTTCACGTATGTTTGGTCCCTCATTTGAGTCCACCTGTGTAGGTTCGGACCCGAGGAACCGAGGACCACAGCAGTGAGTCTGTTGCCCCAGTGTCTGGTCAGAGCTATCCAGAGGTGAGTGGAATAAACCTTTATGTTTTTAAGTAAATCGATTATACAGTTTTGAGCATGTTCATGCATCATGGATGCCATGTGATGTTTAGGTTGCTTGCATTAGAATTCACGAATATGCTGCATTACGCATTTTGATGTTGATGTGGATGAATGCTGAATGATTCGTAGCCCTCGATCTATGATATGACGATATGATATGTACGGTACGGAAAGTAAGACCAGTGGGACCCATTCTACGTTCGCTGGCACTATGTAAGGGAAAGACCAGGACCCATTCTACGTTCTGGCACAGTTGGACCATGTTATGTTATGATATGTAAGGGAAAGACCAGGACCCATTCTACGTTCTGGCACAGTTGGACCATGAAGGGGGCTATTGGTGACAGGTTCATCCTTGATGTGATTAGCTGTGATGTGATGCATTTCATGTTATCATATGTTTTAAATGTTTTATTATTCTGCTCACTGGGCTCTAGTAGCTCACCCCTCTCCCAATTTCCCCAGGATTGCAGGTACAGGGTAGACCAGGAGGTTTACAAGAGTAATGAAGTCACGTGTATGTAATAGTTAGTGTGGACATGATAGATGTATTAATGTTATGTAAAAGTACAGTTTCAGTCATGTAATGATATTGAGGATTAGATATTGTGCTTGACATTGTGTATGAGGTATCCCTTTTATTACATGATCAAAATGTTTTATTATGTTCATGATAGCCAACTCATCTTATGATATATCGCCCATTGGGGTATTGATGAGATCCCACAGAGGGATCATGATTATGATTATAGCTATGTGTTGTGCATGTTCAGGTTGAGTTGGAAGTTTGAAAGTAAAGTTTCAAATTTTTATGCATTTTCTTGGTCATGTATGGGATTAAACAGGTTTTCAGGATGTATGTTTGGCTTGCTACGGGTCCCGACGACCTTAAGTCGACCCGGATCCTAGCGCCGGTAGCGGTCCGATTTTCGGGTCGTTACAGAATGGTATCAGAGCCTGGTTCATAGGATCGGACCTAGAGTGTCGGGCTCATAGATGTTCTAGAAGGTCAAGCACAATAGGAAAGATCATGTCCACTAGGATAGGATGTGGAGTCCTGTCTTGTATGATGATGTGTAATGCCATGATTATATGCATGAGCATTAATGATATGATATGAATGATGTATATGTGATGAGGGTTCATGTGTGCCCACATGAACCATATGATGCTAATGTTTGTATGATGTGTACTGTTTTTCAGAAAACAGGATGAGAGGAACCCGTCGATCGGCAAGATTGACCGGAGTACCACCTGAGGATGAGGGCACGAGCGCCCATCCTCCTACATTGCCTAGGGCAATGTCTTGTAGAGCCAACAGAGAAAGAGTGTCAAGGGACCCTAGAAGGTCTTTTGACGCTAGTAGAAGGGGGACAGATAGAGGAAGAAGTTCTTCAGATGTGAGGGAGGTTACGGAAGAGGAGCAGAGGAGGGATGGGAACCTGGATGTGAGCATGGAGGAAGAGGGGACAGGGGAGTCTCAAGGAGGCGTTCAGGCCTCGGGGTATGGTTTTCCACCTCATTATCCACCCTTCCCACAGGGTTCAGGGTATCCGATGGGAGGTACATCGGATTACTCCAGCTTTAACCCCTACCCTACCTACATGCCTTATCCACCTTTCTATCCACCTTACGAACAGTACCCAGCTTATCCACCCTCACCCTTCTATCCAAACCCGGCAAACCCCACCTCGGGGAATGCTGCACCCCCACCTCCACCACCCACAGAACCAGCAGCCCCAGTTACTCAACCTCCCAGACCTAGCTCAGCCGATGGGAGCAAAGTAAAGATGACAGATTACCTCAAGCTGGATGCTCCCAAATACAAGTCAGGGGATGACCCCTTTGAATATCTGAAAGTAGTGAAGACAATAACTGATGAGCTAGGGGCGAATGATAGCAGGGCCATTCAGATGGCAGGGTTCACTTTAAAGTGCAAGAAGGCACGGGAATGGTTCAAGTGTTATGTGGACCCGAGACTAGACGGCATGACATGGGAGGAATTTGCGAATGAGTTCGCTGGATGGGCTTTTCCAGACAGTTCCAGAGAACTGAAAATGATTGAGTTTGAACAGTTGAGGCAGACAGAGCACATGAGCGTGGAAGAGTTCACGGATAAATTCTTGGAGCTATTGCCTTTTTCAGGGCAAGCTCTAGATTCAGATATGAAGAAAGCCAAGAGATATGTGATGAAGCTGCATTCTAGGTACTCCTCACTGATTCAGTCAGTTGAGAGAGAAAGTTTCCACACTGTGGTGGATATGGCTCGAAGGATGGAAGCGAGTGCTATAGTTGAGGGGTTAGTGAAGCAGTCAGTGACCCAGTCTTCAGGGGTTAAGACCCCCGGCAGAGGAGGGCCAGGTCTCTCTTCTCAGAGCTCAAGTAAGAAGAGGTGGGATAACACCACCAAGAAGCCGAAGAAGAATAAGTTTTGGAATAAGTTGAAATCCGGTCTGGGTTTTGGCGGTGGCTCGAGTTCAGGCTCAGATGGTACAGAATGCTAGAGGTGTGGAAGGCCGCACAGGGGAGTGTGTCGAGCTGGGACTAATGCATGTTTCAGATGCGGACAGGAGGGACACATAGCTCGGGAGTGTCCTAGAGCACCTTTTATGGGCCAGCCCCAGCAGACAGCTTCTGGTAGTGTGGCACAGCCAGCAGCTCCAGCCACAACTCAGGGCAGTGGCAGAGGTAGAGGGAGAGGGGCAGCCTCTTCTTCTGGTTCCCGAGGCGAAGGTCCATCAGCTCCAGCCAGGATCTTCACCATGACTCAGCAGGAGGCTAACACATCCAACACTGTGGTGTCAGGTAATCTCGTCATTGGGTGTTCTGATGTGTATGCATTAATGGACCCGGGTGCATCTCATTCATTTATTGCTCCGAGAGCCGTTGAGAGATTGGGTCTGATAGTCTCTGGGTTAGAGTGTCCCCTATGGGTCAGTGGACCCAAGTGTGACCCGTCAGTGGCAGTGTCAGTCTGCCAGTACAGTCCAGTTTTTGTTGAGGG
Organism: Manihot esculenta; assembly: GCF_001659605.2. Classification (NCBI taxonomy): domain Eukaryota; kingdom Viridiplantae; phylum Streptophyta; class Magnoliopsida; order Malpighiales; family Euphorbiaceae; genus Manihot; species Manihot esculenta. The sequence continues at coordinate 33,335,894 of NC_035178.2, read as the reverse complement.
AAGATGCCTCTCCGCCGACCTTGTGGTTCTAGATTTGACAGACTTTGACGTCATTGTAGGGATGGATTGGCTATCTACCCATGGTGCTACCTTGGACTGTAGAGACAAGGTAGTCAAGCTCAGAGATCAGAACGGGTCAGAGGTCGTCTTCAGAGGAGACAAGAGGGGCACACCTAGAGGTCTGATATCAGCTCTTCAGGCTCGTAGGTTGCTTAGAAAGGGATGTCAGGGGTACTTAGCTCATGTGAGAGAGCTAGACAGTCAGGTCAGGGAGCCAGCCTCGGTGCCAGTTGTCAGAGAGTTTCAGGATGTCTTTCCAGACGAGCTTCCAGGTTTACCACCTGCTAGGGAGATAGAGTTCGAGATAGAGTTGGTGCCTGGAGCTAGACCGATCTCTATCCCTCCCTACAGGATGGCCCCAGCCGAGTTGAAAGAATTGAAAGAACAGTTGCAAGAGCTGGTAGAAAAGGGCTTCATCCGACAGAGTACCTCACCTTGGGGTGCTCCGGTCTTGTTTGTGAGGAAGAAGGATGGATCCCTTAGACTTTGTATCGACTACAGGCAGTTGAACAAAGTCACTACCAAGAATAGGTACCCTCTGCCAAGGATCGATGATCTATTCGACCAGCTAGCCGGAGCGGGTTGTTTCTCCAAAATAGATCTGAGATCTGGGTACCATCAGCTGAGGATAAGGGAAGAGGACGTGCCAAAGACAGCTTTCAGGACCAGATATGGGCATTTTGAGTTCCTTGTAATGCCGTTCGGGTTAACCAACGCCCCTGCAGCATTCATGGATCTCATGAACAGAGTGTTTAGCCAATACCTAGATCACTTCGTTATCGTCTTCATAGACGATATCTTAGTGTATTCTAGGAATGCAGAGGAGCATGCCCATCATCTGAGGATGGTTCTACAGACCTTAAGGGAACATGGCTTGTATGCCAAGTTCTCCAAGTGTGAGTTCTGACTTAGGAGCATTTCGTTCTTGGGGCATGTAGTGTCAGAGAATGGGATTGAGGTGGACCCCAAGAAGACAGAAACTGTGGCTAACTGGCCTAGACCCACTTCAGTGACGGAGATCAGAAGTTTCTTGGGTTTGGCAGGTTATTACAGGAGGTTCGTTCAGGACTTCTCAAAGATAGCAGCTCCTCTGACCAGACTAACCAGGAAGAATCAGAAGTTTCTGTGGACCGACCAGTGCGAAGAGAGTTTTGAAGAGCTTAAGAAGAGGTTGACTTCAGCACCAGTTTTAGCTCTGCCATCTAGTGATGAGGACTTTACAGTCTTTTGTGATGCGTCCCGTGTGGGACTGGGTTGTGTACTAATGCAGAATGAGAGGGTGATTGCTTATGCTTCTAGGCAGCTGAAGAAGCATGAGTTGAATTACCCCACACATGACCTGGAGATGGCAGCAGTAATCTTTGCACTCAAGATGTGGAGGCACTACCTCTATGGGTGATTGTGGACAGACTCACTAAATCTGCTCACTTTATCCTTGTCAGGAGTGGCTATTCTGTGGATAAGTTGGCGCAGGTGTATGTAGACGAGATCGTCAGACTGCATGGGGTTCCTGTTTCGATAGTGTCAGATAGAGGGCCCCAGTTCACCTCCAGGTTTTGGCGGAGTCTGCAGAATGCCATGGGTACTAGGTTGGATTTCAGCACTGCCTTCCACCCCCAGACTGACGGACAGTCAGAAAGGACCATCCAGACTATCGAGGATATGCTTAGAATGTGTGTGCTGGACTTTGGCGGTTCTTGGAGGCAGCATCTACCATTGGTGGAGTTTGCCTACAATAACAGCCATCATGCTAGCATCGGGATGGCTCCATATGAAGCTTTATATGGGAGGAAGTGCAGATCGCCTGTTTGCTGGGAGGAAGTTGGAGAAAAGGCCTTGGCAGGGCCTGAACTAGTAGAGATCACCAGCAGGGTGGTACCCATAATCAGAGAGAGGATCAAGACTGCTGCAAGCAGACAGAAGAGTTATGCAGACATCCGCAGAAGACAGGTAGAGTTTCAGGAGGGGGATCTGGTATTGCTCAAGGTGTCTCCAATGAAAGGAGTGGTTCGCTTTGGGAAGAAAGGTAAACTAGCCCCACGATACATTGGACCCTTTGAAATCTTGCAAAAGATTGGGAATGTGTCGTACAAGCTGGATTTACCTGCTTCAATGGAAAGAATCCATCCGGTTTTCCATGTTTCGATGTTGAGGAAGTTTGTGTCAGATCCAAGCAAGGTTCTTAGTGAGCCTGATGTGGAGGTCCAAGAGGATCTCACTTATGTTGAACAGCCAGTACGGATCATAGACACCCAGATCAGAAAGTTAAGGAACAAGGAAATCCCGATGGTGAAAGTCCTGTGGAACCACCACAATTTGGAGGAATGCACTTGGGAGACACGGGAGTCTATGCTCCAGCAGTACCCTCATCTCTTTTGAGGTTAGATCTCTATGTGTTTATTTGCTATGTATGTATGTATGTTATGTTTTATGCCATGCTATGTGCTAGTTGAGGAACATTCGGGGACGAATGTTCTTAAGGGGGGGAGAATGTAATACCCGGCTAAACTCCGGTATCGGAATTCCTACCGTCCGGTGGAATCTTGGATGTCAGAAGCCTCTAGTAGGGTAGAATCATGTTTTCATAAAATGTTTTAAGGTATTTCATGGTTTTAAGTAAAATGGAAATGAGTTTTTGCATGAAAACAACCTTGAAGGAAAACTCAGGTTTGGCCGCCGAACCTCAAGTTCGGCCGCCGAACACGCATGCCTTCGGGAGCGCCTTTAGGCCCCCGAAAGCATAAGTGAGGAAAGTCCAGGTTCGGCCGCCGAACCTCAAGTTCGGCCGCCGAACATGGCATGCATGCGGAGGCACGTTCGGCCCCCGAACGTGGCCTGGCCAGCCACTATAAAAGGGTCCCTTAGCTGAAAACGGGCGAGCTTTTTCCCCATTTCCGGCCAAGGTGAGTTCTCCGCCAACCACTATAAAAGGGTCCCTTAGCCGAAAACAGCCGAAGGCACTTTCGGCCGCCGAACATGCTTGTGGAGGCAGCCTTCGGCTGCCGAAGCTTGCCCCCGAAGGGAGACTTTCGTCTCTGTCTAGGACTTTCGGCCGCCGAAGGTGCCGCCGAACATGCATGAGTTTCGCCTCTGTCTGGGAGTTTCGGCCGCCGAAGGTGCCGCCGAACCTGCCTGACTTTCGGCTCTGGAGGGACTTTCGGCCGCCGAACCTGCCGCTGAAAGTGCCCTGTTCAGCCATTTCTTGCATGTTTTTCTATGATTATTCCATGATGTTTTAGGGGGTTTTTGGGGGATAGTTTAGAGTTATGTTCACGTATGTTTGGTCCCTCATTTGAGTCCACCTGTGTAGGTTCGGACCCGAGGAACCGAGGACCACAGCAGTGAGTCTGTTGCCCCAGTGTCTGGTCAGAGCTATCCAGAGGTGAGTGGAATAAACCTTTATGTTTTTAAGTAAATCGATTATACAGTTTTGAGCATGTTCATGCATCATGGATGCCATGTGATGTTTAGGTTGCTTGCATTAGAATTCACGAATATGCTGCATTACGCATTTTGATGTTGATGTGGATGAATGCTGAATGATCCGTAGCCCTCGATCTATGATATGACGATATGATATGTACGGTACGGAAAGTAAGACCAGTGGGACCCATTCTACGTTCGCTGGCACTATGTAAGGGAAAGACCAGGACCCATTCTACGTTCTGGCACAGTTGGACCATGTTATGTTATGATATGTAAGGGAAAGACCAGGACCCATTCTACGTTCTGGCACAGTTGGACCATGAAGGGGGCTATTGGTGACAGGTTCATCCTTGATGTGATTAGCTATGATGTGATGCATTTCATGTTATCATATGTTTTAAATGTTTTATTATTCTGCTCACTGGGCTCTAGTAGCTCACCCCTCTCCCAATTTCCCCAGGATTGCAGGTACAGGGTAGACCAGGAGGTTTACAAGAGTAATGAAGTCACGTGTATGTAATAGTTAGTGTGGACATGATAGATGTATTAATGTTATGTAAAAGTACAGTTTCAGTCATATAATGATATTGAGGATTAGATATTATGCTTGACATTGTGTATGAGGTATCCCTTTTATTACATGATCAAAATGTTTTATTATGTTCATGATAGCCAACTCATCTTATGATATATCGCCCATTGGGGTATTGATGAGATCCCACAGAGGGATCATGATTATGATTATAGCTATGTGCTGTGCATGTTCAGGTTGAGTTGGATGTTTGAAAGTAAAGTTTCAAATTTTTATGCATTTTCTTGGTCATGTATGGGATTAAACAGGTTTTCAGGATGTATGTTTGGCTTGCTACGGGTCCCGGCGGCCTTAAGTCGACCCGTATCCTAGCGCCGGTAGCGGTCTGATTTTCGGGTTGTTACATTAGTTCCCAATTTCATTCTGTTCATGTCTTCTTTTGAATCTGTGTGCTTGAGTTGGGGGTTCACACCCATGGTGCACTTATTCGTATCCTTCTTCCGGCTAGTCAGAGCAACCCAAGGTCTTTATTATTTTTTCCCTCGTGGGGGGCTTTCAATCTTTTCGGGTCATAAAGACTCAATAAAGGGCTGGATGGAGGGCTTTGCAGTAGTGGAGCTCAAGAAGGAGTCCGGGCTCATCTGGAACCTAGAGCTTTCTTAGGAGGATGTTTCACTGAACTGCAATGACCTGCCCCAGCTGAGCCTTACCAAACAAGTTGGGTATATTCGACTGACTTCTGTTGAAAAGAAGTATGATGTCGAGAAATGTATGTTTGTATCAAATCTCCGTGATATTAGAAACGCGGGTATTTTACTTCATCTAGCCGTGTTGTTTTATCCTTGTGAATTTTGTGGCACGTTGTCTTACTTTGCGCTGATTTTGGATTTTTGCAGCCTCCGATGTGAAGATGGACCAGATCAAGCCCCCGAAGAACCTTATATTGTCTCGCGAGAGCATGAACGCGGCTCTGGACGCCCTCCGGGCCGGGCAATCGGTGAAAGAGGCTACCTAGGAGGTGGCCAAGACTATTTCTATCACAACGGTGGGTAAGCCTCTTGCTCCACCCTCCTCCCGAGCTTCCCAACCGAGTATCCGGGGCGCCAGGTCTTCCAAGCTTTCCAGCCGCAGCAGGTCGAGCTCAGCTCCCCAATCTTTCCAAACCTCCATGCCTCAGCGGGCTTCTAGTGCAAACACGGAGGGGGCTCCGAAGGCTGTTGCCAAATCAACTGAAGACTCCGAGCTCATGAGGACGGATGATCTTCAGTCCTCTACTGATGTCTCCATGGAGCTTCTGGAGATTGCCCCCACTGATGAGGGGAGCCCTAGGAACACAATTGAGGCCGTCCCAAAAGGACAAAATGCCCAAGAAGTTTCTCCTGGGGTCGTCCCTACAAGGGGTGTTGAATCTGAGCCAGCGGAGAGGGCTCCTCCTCAAAGGGAGACAGCAATTGTTTCTCGGGGCGCGACCAAGGAGGTCAGGGGTAAGCGTCCTGCTCCCTCTGACGCTCTTGCCTCTATTGCTAAGAAATCCCGAGCATCTAGACGTACTGCCCCTGCCCTGCCTCCGCTCGAGAAGAAGAAGACCTCGGTGGTGCCCCTGCTTTCTGCTCCCGACAATGATATCCTGAACGCAGAGGACATCACCCATCAGTCTCCAGCGACCGTGGTCGCTGAAATAATCGGGGAGCGAATGTTCGGTGGAGTCACACAGGCTTTAGATCCTCGTTTGTTGGCTCTTTCTGGCCATCTGGCTAGCTCTACTCAGGAGCAGGTGGCCTTCCGGGCTCAGTCTAGGGAGCAGCTGGGGAATATTGCTAGGGAGATGCTCCTGATGGTGAGTCTTGTTTGATTCCCTTCTTGTTCTTAATTTGTTTCTGCCTTTCCTTACCCCCTAGCCTTATTTGTCTTCCCTTTTACCAGGTCACTGGCCTATTCATGGAGATAGATGCCCGAGACCACACTCTCAGGGACTCTGTGAACCGTCGTGTCGAAGAGGCGCGCCTTGAGGAAAATTTATCCGCGACCAGTGATGCCCGGGGCAATCTTGCCGCTGTCAAGGAGGACTACAGGTCCCTCCAGTTTGACTTGCGCGCGACCTTAGAGGCCCGTAAGCAAGCTGAGGAAGAGGCTGGTAAGGTGCAAAAGCATGCCCAGTCCCTGGAAGCAGAGTTATCTTACGGTCAAAAGGTTCTTAAAGAGTCTGATGAGAGGGCAGCTGCAGCAGAGGTTCGCTGTGAAGAAGTTTTAAAGCAGCTGTCCTCCATGGCGGAGGCCTTTCGTGAAAGGGATGAGGCCGTGAGCCAGAGGGAGGAGGTCCAGCATCAAAATGAGCAGTTAAAGGCAGATTTTGATGCCATGCTGACTCAAAGGAATGAAGCTCTAGCTCGGGTTGTGGTTCTGGAGCAGGAGCTGAGCAAGCAAGTTAACAACGTTAAGGACTTGACTTTGGCAGCAGAGAAGTCTCACCTTTAGAACCAGCAGCTCTGCCAACAAGTCGAATCCTTGGAGAAGAAGTGCTCGGCCCTGCTCGAAGAAGCCAAGCTGGCTGAAGATAGGACCCAGCTGGAGTGTGAGAGGCGTTTGATGGAGTACAGGGCGTCGTCATGGGGCATTTGAACGCCTTGAGCATCCTCTAGAGAAAAAGTAATGGCCACTGGAGAGTGCTCAACGACCTGCATGACCTCGGCGCCACTGCCTTCCCCCTCTCGACTCCTCTTCTTTCCTCTACGGCTCATCCGACCTCCTGTTCCCCCCACAATCATGTTAATGGTCCCACTAGACCCATCATTCACTGCTCCTACTCTCCTCGGCGCTTGGATTGCCTGATTGGGCTGGGGTCTCTGCCCTTCCGGTTTCTTCACGAAGTTCTTCAGGTGTCCTCTTTTTATCAACCTCTCGATTTCTGTGATCAACTGGAAGCAGTTATTGGTGTCATGGCCATGAGTGCGATGGAACTGACAGTATTTGTCAGGATTTCGCTGGTCGGCTTCTGTTCTCAGGGGTCTGGGCCACTGTAAGAATTCCTTGTCTTGGACGGCCATGAGCACTTCAGTTCTAGAGGCATTAAGTGGGGTCGGCTTCTCTGGAACCCACGAAGGGGGTGGCTTCTGTTCTGAGACCTGAGGAGGGAGAGGTCTTTGGTCCCTTTGCTCCCAGGGCTGTCTGTAAGACTCAGGCCTTTTGCCATGTTTCTTCTCGTGCTTCTCCGGCCTCCTTTCCTCCGGGGCTTTCTCCTTACCTGCCACTCCCTTGGTGAATCGGCTTGTCACCAAGGCATCATCCTGCCTTATATACTTCTCAGCCCTTTTCATCAGCTCGGCCAGTGAGGTCGGAGGCTTCCTGCTTAATGAGCTGAAGAACTCGGCAGAGGTCGTCTCCTTTTGCATGGCCTCCACCGCCCTTCCCTCATCGAGCTCGGGAATCTGCAGGGCCTCCGTATTGAAACGAGCGACATACTCCCTGAGCGATTCGTCTCTTCTCTACCTGATTGTCTTCAGGTAGCTTGTCTTCCTATCTGCGGGCACTCCAGCAATAAACCGGCTGATGAAGCGAGTGGCCAGATCTCCAAAACTGCTGATACTTCTAGCCTCAAGGTTATTAAACCACGCCCTTGCTGGCCCCGAGAGCGTCATTGGGAATGCCTTGCACATCAAGGCATCTGACAGAGTCTGCAGCTCCATGAAAGTCTTATAGTTGAGGACATGCTCTCGGGGGTTTCCAGCTCCGTCATAAGCCGCCATCGATGGCATCATAAACTTCTTAGGAACAGTCTCCTGCTGCACCCACTTCGAGAAAGGTGAAGAAGTGGGCAGGAGGGTTTGGCTCTGATCCTTCTTTCCCAGCTCGGCCAAGAGCTGCTCTCTCAACTTCTGCAGCTTTTGGTCCACATTCTCATCTTCCTGCCTGGGTTTCTTCTCCAGGCGGTATTCCTCCTCCTCTGCTTCACTTCTCGTCCACTTGGTTGTCCCGGCTGAATAGTTGTCAGCTTTATCATTCTCTATCATCTCCCTCACCCTCCTTCCATGGACTCGGGCCTCCGGTTCTTCCTCTTCCCCGGCTCTTCTCCCTCTTTCTCCGGTACCGCGGCTGCTGGTTTGAAGGCGGTCAAGGGCAGGTTAGGGCTCATTGGTTTGGGGTTCTTCTACCACTGGGAGTATACTCATCGGGGTGCTGAGGCCCCTTTGTTGCATTATCTACTCCAACCAGTGGGCGGTGTTCTGTAGTTGGAGGGCCATGGTTTGAAGGTCCTGGTTAGATAAGGTAGCGGTGGGAGCATTCTCTGCCAAGCTTGGCAAGGGATTGAGAGAAATAGGTGTTTGGTTATTTAGTATTGTAGGACTAGAAAAGGAGAACTGCTGCCCCTCTTGGGCAGAGCTCAAGTCATTTGGGATGTTAAGGTTGCTTTCATTGTGATTAGCCATCGTGGATCTCAGTGGGTTTTGTTAAGAGTGGAACTCCGGTGATGAAAAGATCTCCTTCGTTCCCACAGACGGCGCCAATTGATGATCTGAAATTCAGAAAATAGGGTTTTACAATGGGTTCTGTAAAACGGGAAAAAACTTAGACCTAGAGGAGAGTATTTCTCCTTTTATATGTTTCCTTTTGTCTGCTAGTGACGTGTTAACAGAACGTATATCATTGGACCACCTGTCCCTGCTACGTTGATACGGACGTACGAGGGAATCAGATCTCTGTCCCACGCGTAATGGCCCTTGATTCTCCTCGGGAGCGCATGCGTATGGACCCACATGATGGACAGGTGGGTCTCCCTCCTGATTCCGGATTGGACCGGAAGATAAGTCACGGGCTGAGCCCAAGAAGGATCTATTCATCGGGCCCAAAAGGTTAAGCCGGCCTGATTGAGGAAATGGGTTGGAGTCCGATCTGGAGGGGAACGGGCTGGACCAGTCTCTCGAGGAAGGCCTTGGACCCACCTCCCCCAAATGATGGGCTCACGATATGGGCCTGGCCCCAGTCCGAGGTGGAGAAATCCAGCGGTCATCAAATTTAATTTGCAATCACAAAATTTCAGTTATCCATAATACTACAATTTAATTGATTAACTTAAAAGATAATTGTCCAAAAACTTTTTGAGCTTTATCTATTTCTTTTTTACTATAACTTTGACAGATTATTGTGTTTATAATTATCAATAAAAACAATCTTCTTGATCAGCATATTGATGTTTAGAATTTTTAGATGACAAATAGTTTCAGTAGTTTTTTTTATAGATTCTGTTTTATAATATATGATATTTAAACTCTATTGTTTGTAGAAAAAATATATATATTTGTAAAATATTTCTCATAAAATAATATTTTTGTGAAAAATATTTTCCTTAAAAAATATTTTCGAACGAAATAATTTATTTTCTATTACTTAATTTTAATTTAAAAAATAAAATTTATTTAATAATTTCATTTTTTCAAAAGAGAAATTATTTTTCTTAAAATGATTTATTGTTTCTTTTTATCAGAAAAATATTTTTCATTGATTAAATTTTTTGAGTGTCTTAAACACCAAAAAATATAAAAAATATTTTCTATAAAATAAATAGAGTTTTAACATTGTTTAAAAATTTGAAACTTAAAATCACTAAGTACAAATATAAGCTAACATTTATTCAAAACATAATTATGGATGAAATAAATTATCAAAATTTCATCATAAAAATATTTGATCCTTGTGGACTTGCACAATTTACTATTGTCAATGAAAATGGATTATTTGGTATCTAAATTCACTTTTTTCATTTCAATTAATTTTGCATGATGCAATTGCTCAAAAATTAATTTTATAGTCTATTTATAATGGCAAAAAATTAAGAAAATTGAGATTTATTATACAAAATTAAAAGGTTTAAGTTATAAGTGTGACAAAACATAAAGCATTAAATTTTTGGTTCCATAGATAAATGAACAAATTAAACTATATATAATTCATATCTTGAAGAGATAATAATTTATACTACCTAGTTACTACTCTCTCTGTCCCATATTTTTTATTCATTTTATTTTTTTACTCATATTAAGAAATGTATTTTTTTAGGCCTATTTGCATAAAAAATTCAAAACTTTATGTCTTTTTGTGATTTAATCTAAATCTATTAAAATTGGTATAATTGTCCAGAATTGCAAACTCTTTCACAACTGTATCAAAATTTAGAACAGAAAAGGAGAGGAGTGTGTCTCGATGATATGGATATCCACATGAATATTTTTTTTATTTTTTTTATTAAGCCCTTATGACACCTAAATTTACTCACATGAATACAGTTACATGTCTATCTAACCAGAGTTAAGTAATTCAAAAATTAACAACCTAAGTAAACAAACCAAAATAAAATTCCTATACCAAAATTATTTTTCCAAATCATAAAAACAAAAGATCCCTAATTCTTCGAAAGGGAGAACGAAGTGAAGAATCTGAAGAAGTGAATGAAAGGGAGAACGATAGAATGAAAGGAAGAAGCCGAGGTGAAGAATCCTTCAACTTAAAAATAGAGGGACAAGGTTCGACGTTTGCAAGCAAGTACTTTGTGATAAAGGATTCGTTTATCTCTACATGCAAGCAACTGGAATCGATAATGGCGGCCAACAGTGCGTTGTCCTCCACAGATAAAACAACTCAAATATATTGCCCAGTCCACCCAGAATTTCCTGCGTCATTATTAACATCATTTACCAGAAAAAGCCCAAGAAGGAGATTTTACTGTTGCCTATTGAAGAAGGTATATTATGCTTTTAGTTTAACTTGTTTTGAACTGAAGATGTGATTCTTATTATATGGGTTGTCTTTGATAGAAAAATAATTGTGATTTTTTCTTATGGTATGATGATGAGCTAATTCCTGAATAAAGGGACAAGTGTATTTTTGATGTCATATTTGACAAAATGGAGAAGGTACAAACTGCATTATCAAACAAAGAATAACAATAGATTGAGCTGAAAAGGAAGTTGAAATTTGTAGAGTCAAAGATGATGAAGAAGAAGGAAAAAGTGTTGAAACTTAAGGAAGACAAGTACTTCTTACAATCTACAATCCAGAAAATGCAAGCTGATCAGTGGAAAATGAGAAGCATTTTGATTGCTTACATGATTGTTATGTTCTTTTTATTTATTAATGTAATGAAGTAGTTCCTCAAATTGATCAATAGGATAAACATTGGTAGTTTCTCTTTGTTGTTTATTAATGCAAACTGATCAATAGTTTCTCTTTGTCATCGGTAATGTTTTTTATTTGACTATGTGATAAGTATTCTTGATGGTATATGAGCATTCTTAATGGTTTCAGTTTAAGTTACTGTGCAACTAACAAAATAACATTAGTCTACTTAAATTAACAATATTGTAAGAACTTTCTACGGCAAAAAAAAATAAAAAATTCTTTCATTCAATTTGATAATGACTAGTAGCATGTACAAGATAGTTCACATTCATCAAACTGACCAATATACCAACTAAAAGAGTCATGTTAGATAATCAACATTGGCATAATACTGTATTAATTCTAAAGAGACAAGTTACTATTCTTCTATCTCTTAAAGCCATATTTCTTGAAGGTGCAATCTATTGGTGTCTTTGTATAGCAACTTCACTTGTTTGTTTCTTTGGTCTTTCTCTTTTTCTCTATATTAATAAATAATTATATCTTAATTTTAAAGTAACAAATTCCATACATTTGCACACAGTTCCTAAATTGTTTTCCATTCTCAAATACCATACTAATAACAAAGTCAAAATTAGTGTGATCAAATGTAGGGTTATACAAAACCTGTTTCTACCTTTTTCTTTGGATAAGTTTACCTAGCTTGTTCTTATTAGCACTCAATAGACTATCAAAATCCTCATCTCCAGATTTTTCATACTCACTTAGTCATTTGAAATAACCACATTACTATTACCCATATCAGGAAATAAATTATTAAAATGTTGTATGGTCATATGCATTTTCTACCCTAACGGCCTTCTTATTTTGTATGGAAATCAATTGCTCTTCATCGTCAGTTTGTGATTCATCTATAAAAGACTCATCACTAGAAATAGAATCACTTGAATTTAAAGGGATAAAGTCTTCATCTTCACCACTATTACTAAAAATAGGTGCATCATAAATAGGCAATTCAGTTTGAATTTCTTGACTGTTAACATTCTCCTCACCTACACTTCCTTCATGTAAATTTTCTTCATTGACACTTTCATTACTATAATCTTTAAACTCAATGTATAATTTGAGAAACCCAAAATTAGCCCCTTCTTCCCACATTTTACTAACATCACTATCATTAAAAATCATTTTTTGAATGTCTCATTTTCTTCTAGGATGATAATATCCTATTTTAGACACTTCACCAAACCCTTCTTCTTTACATCTTTTCACTATGTCACCATAACTCATATCACAACAGTTACGCCAACCACTCTCTCCCTCCAATATATGCAAAAAGTGGTCCCATAGTAAATTTTTCACCTATCCAAACCTCAACAGGGCAACTGTATAAAGTTTTACATTGCAATAAATAGTTTGTATTAACTATTATCAATTCAAACAATAAAAATAAACCCTAATCTTGCGTGAAAATAAACCTCATGACTTATAAATGTAATACTTTATACACTACATGACAAATACGAAACAAACAAACATAAGAAATAAACAATTACCTCTTCTTCTTTTTATGTTTTACTTGCTTCAAACCACCACTTTTTGTCTTCATCGTGCTTCTAAAAGTTTAGGCAACTTATAAAGAGTGCTCTTTCTTATATCGTGTAGACCACTTCGCAAGACCTCAGTTTCTTCACTAATAAACGAATCCCTTATTATAGAGTACTTGATTGCAAATATCGAACCTCGTCCTTCTATTTCCAGATCAAAGGATTCTTCACTTCAGCTTCTCCCTTTCATTCTCTCATTCTCCCTTTCGTTTACTCGTTCGGATTCTTCACTTCATTCTCTCTTTCGGTGAATTAGGGATCTTTGTTTTATGATTTGGGAAAGTAATTTTGATTTTGGGATTTTATTTTGGTTTGTCTAATTAGATTTTCAATTTTTTAATTACTTAACTCGGGTTAGATAGACGTCTAACTGTGTTCTTGTGAGTAAATCTGGGTGTCATAAGGGCTTAATAAAAAAATAGTAAAAATATCCATGTGAATATGCTACATCATCAAGACATACTCCTCCCTTTCCTATTTCAAATTTGGATACAATTCCAAAAAAGTTTGCAATTCTGAATAATTGTACCAATTTTGATAGATTTTGATTAAATTGCAAAAAAAAATCGTAAAGTTTTAGATTTTTTATGCAAATAGGCCTTTTTTATATTAACTTTCTAATTATATCCATCTTAAACAAATGAACTTTATTGAATATTAAGAGATATTTTGAAAGGTTTCTTAGAAATAAAAAAATTAAATAGGGTTATAATAGTAAATTTATATGTTACTAGTATAAAAAAGAAAAGTGCACAATAATTTTGAAACAAAAAAAAAAAAGATGAACAAAACTTATGACACTGAGAGAGTATTATATTATTTCAACTTACTATAATAGTGTCAAAATGTGGTCTTAAAAATCATAAAATTACCTTTAAAGTTCTAATTAAATAATCTTAAGAACAATATAAGCTCCAACTCATTTTACTTCCAATAAAGATAGATATAAAAAAAATTATTTTTTTATTTAAAAAAATAAAATCCATCATAATAATATTTAAAAAAAAATTATTAAGCTAAAAGAATAAGAAAGACAAGTTCAACAATATTTTTTAACTAAACAAAATTTTCGATTATTCAGATTTTACTAAATGAAAATGCTTCATATATATGTATTTATATATATTACATAAAAATAATTATAATTTATCTATAATATAAAAATAATTAATCAAATTAGAAAATTTTTCTATGACTAAAAATAATTAAAAAGTAAGGATAATTTAAATGGTAGGTTATAATATTTTTAAAATTTAATAGAGTTTAAGAATTTATAATTTTAAAAATTGAAAAATATTTATTAAAAGTAAACCACGAAAAATATTAAAAAGTTACAATAATTATAAAATATAAATTATTGAGATTTTTTTAGATAAGCCTATTTTTTTAAAAAAAAATCTGCATTATGTCACACTCATAATCTGACTTTATAATTTTATATAATAAAACCTTATATTTTTAATTAATTGTATTTATAGCATGACCTTTTTGATATATTATAAATGAAATTATAAATGTACTGTATCAAATAAATTTTTTGTCATTTAATTTGAGACATTATTAGATACTTTTTTATTAAATTACTATGTATTATAATTTAATTATATTATATTTTAATTAACATTAAATTAATTTAAATATGCATTTAAAAATATTTTATTTTACTATCATTAGTTTCCTTTAATATTTCACTGTGGATGTGGCAGATACTTTACCATGTGACAATTCCATAAGATGCAACATATCACATAAGAGTAGTCTAGCATAAAATAAAGCAAGTCTAAGAAAGAGAATAATCCATTTGATGTATAAGGAGAGTAGTCTAACCTAAAATGAAGCCAAGAGTAAGAATAAGACAAGATACAACATAACACATTTAACTTTAATTTTGAAAGTTTGTCTCCAAAATTTTTAAGAACTGCCGTTATTATTTTATTTAATTTTAAATTTTAATTTTACTTTATTTTTTTCTTACACATGGTATGTGTCAATAAAACTTTTTTTTTTTTGGTTTTTTTTTTATGATTTGGTGGTTTTTGTGAGTACTGAAATGGAAAAGTAGTTGACAAAAATTTTTATCATTGAAGATTAAAATAATATGAAAAATAATGTTTTCATTGTAAAAAATACTATTTTATCCAAATAACTAAATTTTAATTTAACTCATTAACTGTGGATAAATAAAATAATTTAATAGTAATTTTAATTTTAATTACAGATATATTATATTTAAATTAAATAACCTTATCTAAACTAATTTTATAAAAAAAATTAAAAATTGCAGCTATTATTTTATTTAATTTTAGATTTTAAAAACTGCAGTTATTTTTTTTTTTAAATTAAAACTAGGAATGATTATAGAGTCCATTTTAACCAACTTCACAGTGGGTTTTGTTTCTTTTTTTTTACTTATCACAATACACGTGTGAGGGTGACCGTCTATCAAGCAGCTTTTTTTTGGGTTTTCTCCCAAATTGGTTTGGTGGGTTTGTGATATTTAAATGGGAACAATATGATGAAGACTATAAAACTGGTAGGGGAAGTGGTTGGAAAAATTTTCATTAAAGATTAAAAATAACATAATAATATTTTCATAGTAAAGATGTTTTTTTTTTTTTTTTTGAAATGGTTCATAGTAAAAATGTTGAGTTTAAATTAGAATTTAATTTAACTCATATTAACAATAGATAAATAAAGTAAATTAAAATTAATTTAAATTTTAACTGTTATATTTAAATTAAATAATTTTATTTAAACTAATTGTATAAAAAAAATTAAAAGAGAACATTTAATATTGTTTAAAAATTTGCAATTTAAAACCACTAAATACAAATTGAAGCTAATATTTCACATTATGGATGAAATAAATTATCAAAATTTTATCATGAAAATATTTTATCTGTGTTTATGTAGACTTTCATAATTTTACTAGAGTTTATGAAAACATAGTATTTGGAGCCTGAATTTATTATTTTTCTATTACAATAATCATGACGAAATTAATCAAAATCAATTTCATGATATGCTTATAATTGTAAAGTATTGGAAGGGTCGAGTTTTATTATATAAAATTAAAAGGCAAAGTATTAGTCTTTTTAATTTAATGGATAATTCATTAAGATAAAAAAAATATATAATTTATATGTTGATGAAATAATAATTTATACCAGTACATTACAGTTATATCGATTGAAACTATAATAGCATTGCAATGTAGTTTTAAAAATCATTAAATTAACTATAAAATTTTAATTAGATAATTTTAAAAACAATATAAACTGATAACACAATAATCATTCAAAATAAGTTATGAGTTATCACAATAAAATAGAATCACGTGACAACAAACACGATAAACTGATGCACGGTCCCACCTGTAGAAAGGAAGACCTGGACACCATAGCACCCGGATCTTCACTAAAACTCGCTCTCCTCTGAATAGTCGAGTCTTCATATAATGTTACCGTTAGCAGGAACAATCCATCAAATTTTCATTACGCCTATAATCACGGGATCACCAATCACTTAATCGATGGAATCTCTTATCAATTAGCCGACACCAAGCAAATTTTCAGGAACTGTCATAATTAATTCCATGTTTTTACAGTATAAAAACCAATGATCCCAGAGACAAAGGTATGCAATTCTTACACAACTACTATTAAGTTCTAAGAATTCCTTATACTCGCCCTATTTTTCAGTTTATTGATTTAAGTGTCGGAGTGGTTGTCGTAGGTACTAACCACCTTACCTTCTCTTTCTTGCAGGATTGACCAATCACAACAACTCCATTTTGGCCACATCATTTAGTTTTATTACCGAGAAAATTCATTGAATTTTCTCTGTTCATTTGGACTAAAACCGGTCCCTTATTCCCTTTCTCTTAAAAAGAAGTTTTTTTTACTCCCTCTCGAAATGGCTGGTAATTCACGAGCTACTGCTAAGGTTGCTACCAATGAGGGCGCTATCATTTTTTTCACTCCTGGCAGTGGATAAATCACATCTTCTATAGCCAACGAAACTGATCTCAATAATTTGAACAATGAGCAAATGCTCCAATATATCAAAAGATTGCAGGCTAATCTCGAGCAGTACAAAGCTGGAGGGGAGGCATCTTTCACGACTCCTAAGGAAAGGGAGGAAGCTTCCATCGATACCCCGAGGACTCGGGCAGAGGAAATTCAAAAATGGTCTAAAGGAAAGACCAAGTTCAAGGAAGAAGAGTCATCAAGCAATGCTCCAAAGGACGTTGATTGGAAGCTGGTATGGGTCGTTCAAAGATACCAGAAGGAGCAAGAAGAGGACTTCGGCCTGGATAATGCCTCGCCTCTTTCAAAAGAGATCTTGGTAGAAACATTCCCCGCTAAGTTTAAAATTCCTATTTTAGACAAGTATGATGGGACAGTAGATCCTAGGAGTCACCTGGCGATATTTAGGACGACTATGCAACTTCAAGATGTCAATGACTTTGTGTTATACCGAGTGTTTCCCTCAACACTCATAGGTTTAGCTTAAAAATGGTACCAACATCTCAGTCCAGGTTTAATTTAAAGTTTTGCACAATTCACTATGTTGTTTAAGTCTAGGTGGAGGGTTTAAATCATGAGATAGCATCTGATGTTAGGAAACCCAGAGATTACTCTGTTACGAAACCTAGAGATTACTGCAACCCAAACACGCAGCGAAAAAATTAAAAATCTCTATTTTTCTTTCCAAGATCCGTGTGCTTCGTTTAATTCGAAAGGAAGGATAGGCTACTAACCTGTTAGACTCGATGAGAAGATACAATCCCGGACTCAAAGTGCTGCTTTTCAACGAACACCCGCTATGGTATCCACACGAACGTCTTTTATCCTTCTAGAGTACTAGCTCTCTCAAAGATGGATAAGCTATGTGCTTTTCCAATCTGCAGCTCAAAACAAATTCTCTAAAACTTTCGCCCCCACAATTCGCAGCAGGAGTTATATACGTTTTAAGTCTTTTACTTTTCCCAAACTTCTTTTCATAAAAGAGTTGTGTGCATAACCCACTATCACAATCTCACAGATACTCAAATATCTTACGTGATAGTTTGTTTTGATAAGAAAAATCGAAGAATCTTTTATCTGTAACAGTTACAGATAGACTGCAGATCTTTTTAAATATTATTATCTCATAATAATAATTAATATTAATAATAATAACATCTTTATTATTATTAATTATACTAATGGGCTTTTAGCCCATTAATATAGCACATCAACAACGTTCTTTTGTGTGTGACCCAATAGGCTCATATTAATTGACAATAGGCCTAGTCCGACAAGGCCCATAAATCATAAGCGGCCTCTAGCAAGACATTATAACTACCTAATTAATATGAGGATCGATAGTCCGATAAAACCTAATAAATAGAACATGCATTAATCCCTTTGTCACACGATATCTAGTTTGAACATAAGTCATGGTCAATGTCAAACTTATAATGTTCAAACTTATGATTTCTAGATCTCTAAGTAGACTGATAAAATCAAATGATATTGATTACACTATCAATTCATTTGAGCACGGCCATGCATTTCTCAGTCTCACTTATCGAGGGGCCCAGAAGATATCTCTCTCAAAGAGAGGGACAAATTCTATCTTGATTGTTCAATATCCTCTACATAATTTCTATTATGCTCAATCATAACCTTTATGATTGTCTGATTAAAGACATAATAGTCCTTATGTTGGAAACTATGACAATCTCAAGTCAAAGGATTAAGACATAACTACTTTGAGATTCACTTATGACAATAATCCATATAGTGATCTCAATGCTGGTCCATCCAATATTTTGTTCTCTAACAAGTATCTATGATTATTGAATTATATCAACATATACATAATCATCTCATGATTATCAATCAATAACCATACTAGTTATATTTTATTATTATCAACTTAATAATAAGTAACCAGGGATGTTAATCATTATTATATAACATGCAAACAAATAATAATGATAGTAAAATCTCTTTTATTAATAACCAAAACGACATACAAAATAGTCCAAGATAATGGCCTAGGGCAAATACACTAACATCTGAAGCCTTGAAGAAAGAAACCCATAATGTCAAGTTTATGGATTCCCTAATCAAGAACCAATCCACTATGTATCAACAGCTAATGGACAAAGCCCAAAAGTACATCAGGCTGAATGATGAAATCTAGACATTAAGAGAGGACAAAAAGACGAGTTAAAAGCAAAGCCAAAAGCTAGAAAAGCGAGGATATGAAGGAGACCACAGAAACTACCCAGTCTCCCAAAGGAAGGATGACCAGAGTAAGTATAATAATGATACTCTGTTGAATGACTCACAAATACGTATTCTAATGTGGATCAGAAAAAATAACAAAGAGGTCAGGTGGCCTCAACTTTAAGAGAGTCGAAGGGCGAGATAAGATCAAGTATTATCGTTTTTACGAAGACCACGGACACACAAGAGAGGAGTGCCGGCAGCTGAAAGATGAGATCGAGAGATTAATAAGGGACGACACACTTTGAAAGTTTACCAAAAAGGATAGAGAAGAGAGGAGGCTTGATCCTGAGGTAACAAATCTTGAAACTACACCTAAACAGAAGCCTGTAGGGGTTATACATGTAATTACAGGAGGATCTAGTGATGGTGAGGAAAAGAAATAAGCGGGTTACAGAAGAAGTCTCGAGTGTTCAATAAGAAGAGTCGAGTTGTAGGAAGCTTAGCCTTTAGAAGGGTAGATGTCACATGTGGTATGACCTCGTTTGGTAAGTTGGGCAAAAAATTACCATTTAGGGTCTCAAGGGTTTTTCATCTAGGGTCTTGTAAGTAGGCCAATTTAGATGGCCGAGTCTTTCTCTATGGGTAGAAAATTCGTAATCTAAGAAAGTTCTATCAATAGGTAATGATGTATTTTCATGTGTTATGTTCTTCAGTAATAAGGAATGTTGCGGTTACCTTCTTCAAAAGATTAAAGAGCATCCATTAAAGGCCCCAAGGTGGGTTATGTCAGGCCATAATCTAAGTGTTAGTCTCACTAAACAAGACATCTTATGCCAAGCCACAAGGCGGGTTCCAACAGGCCATAATATGGGTGTTAATCTTGCTAAACAAGGCATCTTATGCCAGGCCACGAGGCGGGTTCCGCCAGGCTATAATCTAGGTGTTAATCTGGCTAAACAAGACATCTTATGCTAGACCACAAGGCGGATTTTTCCATGCCATAATTCGAGTGTTAGTCTCGCTAAATAAGGCATCTTATATCAGGCCACAAGGCACAAGGCGGGTTCTGCTAGGCCATAATCCGAGTGTTGTCTCGCTAAACAAGGCATCTTATGCCAAGTCACAAGGCAGGTTCCGCCAGGCCATAATCCAAGTGTTAGTCCTACTAAACAAGGCATCTTATGCCAAGCCACAAGCTGGGTTCCACCAGGCCACAATTCGGTTGTTAGTCTTGCTAAACAAGGCATCTTATGCCAGACCATAATTCAGGTGTTAGTCTTGCTAAACAAGGCATCTGATGCCAAAGCCACAAGGCAGACACTCACCGGGCCATAATCCGAGTGTTACTCCCGCTAAATAAGGCATCTGATTCCAAGGCCATAAGGCAGACATTCCGCCAGGCTCAATAACCGACTGCTGGTCCCAGTTTTACAAAGTTTCCCAAGTTATTTATTTTATGGCTATGAATCAAGTTAGTGACTGAGTGTTATGATCAAGTAATAACCCATTAACCATCTTTTAAAGAGATTTCTTAAGTCCTGTTCGACGATGGTTGGATGAGAGTTATGAGCAAGTACGAAACATATAAACATTCAATAAAAGCAAAAGAGATGTTTTCATTAAAAATACGAAAGAATTACATAGCAGGAAGATCTTCAAATCCCTTCTCTCGAGTCTCAACTACATCATTGTTTTCTATATCTATTACGTTATCTACAGAGACTCGGCTTGTGGGATTTTCCTTAGCTTGCCCTTCCTCCTCTTGCTCGCCCTCATCTCCTTCCTCTAGAAAGATGTCATCTATCCAGGTAAAGTTTTTTGAAGGGAACTTTTTCACCACCTCCTTCTTGATTGAGTCTTGGCCTTCGACGAACATCTCCCCTCTTCGAGCCACCGTCTCCTGAAGCTCAGCCTCTAGTTTAACAATTCTGTTAAAGGCGGCCCGATTCTCCTCCACTTGAGACTACAGCTCTTGGACATGGCACTGAAGCAGGGCCACTTAATCCTCGATTGCTTTTGCCCGATTCTCAAGGGCTGAATTTGAAGTGTTTGCTTGATTTAGGTCAGCCTAGGGCCTACCCATCGACTTTAAAGTCTCTCTCATGGTGCCCTCCACCTCCTCAACCTCAGCCTTTAGCCTCGAGTACTCCTCCTGAAGGAGATTTCTATCCATTTCATGAACCTTGAAATCTCGCCTTAGAGCCTTATTACGCTCCTTGCCATGTAGGCACAAAAAGAACTCTACATCACAGAATGGATAATATTGTCGTAGAGACCATCGGTTGTGATAGCTTTCAGACGATGATGATCCCCGGGCCTCAGAGCGTTCTTGGCAATAAGAATAGAGAGGCTGGGCTCTTCAAAAAGGGAGGTAGTCTGAGTTAGAGCCAATGCCAGGTGTTGGATACCTCGAGGCCATGCTACTCCAACATCAGCTTCTTTGGGAGCACCAGCTTGAGTAGGCGCTGTAAGAGGAGTACCCCTTCTAGAAGACTCGGGCTGAGTAGGAGTCATTTCTTCAGTTATGGGAGGGGGAGGGGGAGGAGAAGGAGGAAGCAGGATAACCTCCTCAGCGCGATGAAGCATGCTTAAGTGGAGGCGTGATCGCTCCAACAATGACCTTGCCCTTCGTAACACCCCCTATTCGGTTATTTAATTAGACGAACTGAAGACGTCGCATTCTGTGGAGGTTCTCTTATTATATATTCATCTAATTTAATATTTTTTTCTATTCATCATAATTACACCATATCTCACTTTTCTTATTCCTTTAATTTCTATTTTTATTATCTAATCTAATATATTTTTTTATTTATCTTATTTGTTAGGAAACCAAGAGATTACTGCTGTAACGATCCGGAAATCGGACCGCTACCGGCGCTAGGATCCAGATCGACCTAAGGTCGCCGGGACCCGTAGCAAGCCTACTATACACCCTATAATACCTGATAAATCCCATACATGATCATACATTTCCATAAAAACTGAAATCTTTTCATACACCAAGCTTGACCTGTACATGCACTAAAAATGAAAACATACAAACCCCATACTAGAGCCCTCATCAAATGCTCTAGTTGGATCACATATCATATGTCAAGCCTAGTTCAACATAATTCAACATTAAAACATTTCATATAGATCATGTACAAAAAGGGATTAACCATACATTAGGGCCAAGCATAATTCTAATCCTCATTACATCACTGTATGATAGAGCATATTTTAGTCCATATTATCATGATCTTATTGATGTTTATTTACACCTTTTCTGCCTAATTTTGTGGTTTTAATCATGTTTTGCAGATATTAGGTGTAAAGAGACAATCTGGAGAAAATGCTCTTCAAACTGCCAAAAAGTGCCAAATATGGAAAGTGCCAAAAAAGGAAAGTTTTCAAATATGGAAAGTGCTAAATAAGGAAAGTTTTCTGATAAGGAAAGTGCCAAAAAAGGAAAGCGCAATCAACAGATTCTTTGAAATTCAAATTGCAGATTCTTCTTTCCTTATTCAGAAGGTGAAGCCAATTATGGAAAGTGTCAAATAAGGAAAGTTTTCAGAAAAGGAAAGTCCTCAAATAAGGGAAGTGCAGAAGCAAAAGCAAATAAGGAAAGCTCAGTCAGAAGATTATTTGAAATTCAAATCGCAGATCTTTCTTTCCTCATTCAAAGATATACACACACTGCAGCAGTCAAATCTTCTTATTTAGGCAGCAAGATCTCATGAAGACGCATTTGCCTCTTCTGCGTTCAGCATTCAAAATTCAAACGAAGGGTCCACCTAAAAAGGAAAGACTGGACAGATTCACTTTCCCTTCTGCATTCAATGACTGCGCTCCACTTCCTCTTCTGCAATCCGCGCGCATCCTTCTTCTTCTGAAGCCTGATCCGCGCGCCTCCTTCCTTCCGGAGAATTTGCAACGCGATTCTTTCCTTTTCAGCACTTTGGATAGCCTCTTCACTAATTAGGAAGCAAGTATGACCTAGGGTAGCACTTTCAACTATAAAAAGACACATAAGGAGCCTCCACACAACCTTTAAGCCCCCTTGGGAGGCACCTACGAGATTCACATCTCTTCTTCTACCTTTCTTCTTTTCTTTTATTTTTGGTTTTGTTTCAGCCATGAGAGGCTGAAATCTTTTATTTTAGTTGAAGATTAGGTGATGCTTTAGTTGTTTTATGGATTGGGAGACTTGATCAAACATTATTCAACTTTTGGTTATTCAATATTTGTGCAATTTCATGCTTGATTTCAATATTGCTTTGTTGTTTAGATCTACATTGATTCTTAATTGCAAAGTAATAATATGTTAGTTTGGATGATTTAAGTCCGTAATTGCTTGGATTATTCAAACATAAGAACACTTGGTGTAAAAACTAAGAAAATTATATGATCTAACGACATCTCATGCGTTTGAGTAGTTAGGATTGGATCTCTCTCTTTCTTCATGCAATTAACAATTGTTTGATGCCTAAGGCCTAAGGACGTTCCTTGGTAATTTATTAATTAGTAATTAATTAGAGGATGTTCCCTAATTGGTTTAATCATAAGGAGAGACATGGTGGTGAGAAGCGTCTTCCATCTCCATAACTAATCTATTGAATCAATCAAAAGAAACTAAGTGTCAATGATCAATCCCAACAACTGAAGTGGATCCAATTCTTCAACTAGAGCTTTCTTATTATTTATTTCTCTTTTATTTTATTATTCGCTTATTTTAATTGCTTTCAGTAGTTTATTAATCAAATCAATCTCAAAACCCCCTATTTTACTTTTACTGCAATTTATTTTTATTCCGCTTTTAGTTTATCTCGTTTACAGTTTATCTCGTTTTCAGTTTTATTCCGTCTCAGTTTATTTTGCTTTCCGTTTATTTGTCTTTCAGTTTTATCTCGTTTCAGTTTATTTCTCTTTCAGTTATATTTGCTTTCAGTTTATTTCTTTTTCAGTTTATTTTTATTTCAGTTTATTTTATTGGTCTTGATAAGGAAAATAGGTAAGTTCTCAATTCCCTGTGGATTCGATCCTTTCACCACTATCTGCAGTTGTAAATTGTTGATAACCAGAAAGGTTATTTTTGACCGGCTTGGACAACAGTGAGTCAAAAATTGGCACCGTTACCGGCGAGTTGATTTAAGTTATTTGTTTTTCTTTCAGGACCAAATTAAAAAAAAAATAAAAAAAAATTGAAGACCACCTTTGCGCAAGAGCACCTTCTGCAACACATTCGGCCGCCGAACTTCATCAACTTTTGGTCGCCGAACCTCATCCTCATTTTGCCGCCGAACATCTCACCAAGGCACAGTCACCATCGCAGATCTGAATCATGGATGAGGTAAGTAGATATGATTTTTCTTTACTGACATCTTTTATGAAAGAATTTGCCATAGGACTAGTTCAATAGGTTCAAGCATCCCAGCCACCAAGACCATGTAGGATCCGTGGATATGTGGGACATCCAACTGATCAATGTCCCACACTTTATCAGTATGACCAACCAGTGCATACATTTGGAGGATTCGATAGCCAGCCTAGACATGCATATGGAGGATTCTATGAACAGCCAAGACATGATCCCTACCATAACACGTACAATCCAGGTTGGGGAGACTATCCAGACTTCAGTTATGCAGAGGCTAACGACTACCAGGACTATCAAGGATATCAAGCCCAACCAGTACCTCTAAGTTCCATCCAGCACCTTGAAAAGATGATGGAAACAATGGCAAGTTCTATATAAACCTCCAACAGCGGGTGGAACAATTTGCCACCGCATCAAATGCAAACATGTTGAGAAGAGAGCAAGAGTTTCAAGATGATGAGACAGATGATAAAAGTTGGCAAGTACAAGAACAAGCTGCTGAAGAGACACAATCAAAATACTGTTTGTCCAAACAAACTGATCAAACAGAACCTGTTGATAGTTTAGATGTCATTGATTATTTGAGCAAAGATATTTTTTTATATAAATCAAGATGATATACTAAACAATGATCCTTGCAGGGAAGAGAGCCAGAAAGAGCCAGAATTGAAAGAAACTGACTGTTGCATCCAATAGGTGGACTGCAAACATGTGCAGAACAAAGGAGAGCCAATCGCACCTCTTCAGAGCAGCCTTGCGCAGACTGAAACCACCCCCTTTCGGCCGCCGAACTCCACCACCTTCGGCCGCCGAACCTCTCACCACGGCTTCCATCGCCTGAAACTCCTTTCAGCCTTCCAACACAAATAGTCCATGCTCACAAGGAACAAATGGTATTCCAAGCACCTAAACCAAAGGACCATGCAGATCAATGCCTTCCCAAACCTCTGGATAAGATAGAATTTATTTTGCCTGAACTTAATGCCAAATTGCAGCCACCTATGGAGAAATATCAATTGAAGTTGGAAGTGCTAAAAAATGCAAACATAAGGGCTAGAGGCACACCTCATCTAAAAGAAGAGAAGCTAATCATGTTACTTCATGAATACATGGAAAAAGTAGGATGGGTTATGACCAAATCAAAAGGAGTGCTACACTTTCTACTCAATTCAGTTGGGACCCTTTTCCCTTCCCCAATTACTTGAGCCTTGATCAAGTGGATCACACCATGCACACCACATCCAGGGGAGTACTCAGTTTCTTTTACATTTTAATATTTCCTATACATTGAGGACAATACATGATTTAGGTGTGGGGGTGCATATTTCTGACTTTTAATTTTTAATTTTTGCTTTAGTTTTCAGTTTGAGTTTTTGTTTTCATTTTGAGTGTGATTTTTTTTCATTTTTTTTCATTTTTCCACAGCTTCTCGTTTGTGTTTTGATTTGCTATGCTCAAACTCATGAACTATGCTGGATGAGCTTTTCTTTCCATGACCCTATTGATGTGATAACTCTTTAAACTTATGTTGAATCAATTGCAGTGAGTTATATTCATGCTTGAAAATTGCCTTTTGAATTGAATCTTTGAGCTTGCCATGGTGAAAAATGTATTGATGACACTCATTAGAGAGAATGAATTTAAATTGTGTGAATGAACTTAATGTGACTTGTTTTAGCAATTGGTGTTGATTTGCCCAAATCATTGAGAGAAAGAAAATTCAGCAAAGGCAAAGACCTCAAAAGCATAAAGTAAAAACTGTTCCAATGGTCAAAAGACTATGAATAGAGCTAGTAGCCACTTGGACAGGTGACCAACTGAGTAACTGGGGGTGGGTATCACCAATATGTACCTTCACGTCAAAAGGTTGGTGACTTTTTCAAGCAAAACTTAAATGCAAAAGGCTGAATATGGTACTTCAAGGTAAGGGCAAATCACTCTGAAAGCTAAAAAAAGTCTTATCTGAATAAATAATATGTGCATGTGTGATCTCTCTCTTGAGTAAAACAAATCCTAGTCATGGTAAGTAAAGGGAAACAAGGAAAGAAGGTGAGTAATCTTCATGCATATATTCTTCACTGCTGTAACGACCCAAAAATCCGGACCGTTACCGGCGCTAGGATCCAGATCGGCTTAAGGCCGCCGGGACCCGTAGCAAGCCTAACATGTAACCTGTAAACCTGTTTAATCCCATACATGATCAACAATATACATAAAAATGAAAGCTTTTCTTTCATACATTCTAACATACACCAAACTCAACCTGTGCATGCACTAAACATAGTCATAATCATAAACTTGACCCCTCTGTGGGATCTCATAAATGCCCCATGGGCGATACATCATAAGTTGAGTTGGTTAAACATAATCATCAATAAACATTAAGATCATGTATCAATAAGGGATTACAATAAACTATGGTCAAGCACACTTCTAAACCTCAATATCATTATACATAACATAACTATTCAATTTTACATCATCTTACAATTTATCATGTCCACTTTCTAACTATTACAATTACAAGACTTTACTCTTCTTGACTTCTCTGTCTAGCCCGTACCTGCAATCCTGGGGGATTAGAGAAAAGGGGTGAGCTACTAGAGCCCAGTGAGCAGAATAATAGAAAACAACATTTAAAAATCTCATGCCATCATGTAATGCAACACATCACAACAAATCACATCTCGGATGGTATTGTCACCAATAGTCCTCTACATTCCAAAGTGCCGGGACGTAGAATGGGTACAACCGGTCTTTCTCTTAACATAACATATCATAACATATCATAACATTCCAATGTGCCAGGGACATAGAATGGGTACAACCTGGACTTTCTCTTACATAGTGCCAGGGACGTAGAATGGGTACAACCTGGAATTCCATACCATATCATGCCGTAACATCATCATACCATATGAGGACTAAAGGATCATCCAATAACCAATCCACATCAACATCATAAATGCAATGCAACATATTCGTGATTTCTAATGCAAACAACCTAATTCATCACATGGCATTCATGATGCATGAACATGCTCAACTGTATAATTCATTTGCTTTAAAACATAAAGGTTTATTCTACTCACCTCTTGGCTAGCTCTGACAAAGACTGATGCAGCTAACTCACTGCTGGGGTCCTCGGTTCCTCAGGTCCGAACCTACACAGGTGGACTCAAATGAGGGACCAAACAACTAGAACATAACTCTAAAAACATCCCCCAAAACCCCCCTAAAACACCTCAAAACATCCATGCAAAACATGCAAAGAAAGGCTGGACAGGGCACTTTCGGCGGCAGGTTCGGCGGCCGAAAGTCCCTCCAGAGCCGAAAGTTAGGCAGGTTCGGCGGCACCTTCGGCGGCCGAAACTCCCAAACAGAGGCGAAACTCATGCATGTTCGGCGGCACTTTCGGCGGCCGAAACTCCCAGACAGAGGCGAAAGTCCTCTTTCGGGGGCAAGCTTCGGCAGCCGAAGGCTGCTCCCACAAGAGGGTTCGGCGGCCGAAAGCCCTTTCGGCTGCCGAACCTGGTTTCTCCTGAAGGGCAGAAACTTGGTTCAAACATGCACAAATGCCTCCAAAGTCATACCATCATGCATTTAGCTCAACCAAAACATGCATACAAGCTCCTAGCGGTCTCAAACTACCTTAAACCCCAACTACAACACATCAAACATACATTTATAAGCCACATTGTTCAAAACTCATCAAAAACCCATAAACTCAACATAAGCTTACTCATGCATTTTCTACCCCCATGAACTTGCATAAAACTTGTTTAAAACATAATGTAAGCTAGAGATCGACTCTTACCTCTTAAAGATCGAGAGTAGAGGCGATCTAACTTGGAGTTGGGAGAGATTTAGCTCCTTGGGCCTCCAAGTCCAAAACTTGCTCAAAACTTGAAAATCTTCAAAAGAAAGCAAAAACTTGTGAAAATCTTGAAAGATCTGAAGGAAGAACTCAAAGATTGGTGAGGAACGACGGAGAACTCACCTTGGCCGACAATGGGGAGAAAAACTCACCCATTTTCGGCTAAGGGACCCTTTTATAGTGGCTGGCCAGGCCACGTTCGGGGGTCGAACGTGCCTCCGCATGCATGCCATGTTCGGCGGCCGAACTTGAGGTTCGGCGGCCGAACCTGGACTTTCCTCACTTATGCCTTCGGGGGCCTAAGGCACACCCGAAATGCCTGCATGTTCGGCGGCCGAACTTGAGGTTCGGCGGCCGAACCTGGGTTTTCCTCCAAAGTTGTTTTCATTCAAAAACTCATTTCCATCTTGCTTAAAACCATAAAACACATTAAAACATTTTATGAAAACATGGTTTTACCCTTCTAGAGGTCTCCGACATCCGAGATTCCATCGGACGGTAGGAATTCCGATACCGGAGTCTAGCCGGGTATTACAACTGCAATGATTCAAAATAGGGGTCTAAAGTAAGAACTTAAGTGGAAATAAAGATCTAGAGTAAGAAAGCTTGTTTGACTATGTTTATTTGCTTGAGGACAAGCAAAAGGCAAGGTGTGGGGGTATTTAATAAAGCATGTTTTAGTCCATATTATCATGATCTTATTGATGTTTATTTACACCTTTTCTACCTAATTTTGTGGTTTTAATCATGTTTTGCAGATATTAGGTGTAAAGAGACAATCTGGAGAAAATGCTCTTAAAACTGCCAAAAAGTGCCAAATATGGAAAGTGCCAAAAAGGAAAGTTTTCAAATATGGAAAGTGCTAAATAAGGAAAGTTTTCGGATAAGGAAAGTGTCAGAAAAAGAAAGCACAATCAACAGATTCTTTGAAATTCAAATTGCAGATTCTTCTTTCCTTATTCAGAAGGTGAAGCCAATTATGGAAAGTGTCAAATAAGGAAAGTTTTCAGAAAAGGAAAGTCCTCAAATAAGAGAAGTGCAGAAGCAAAAGCAAATAAGGAAAGCTCAGTCAGAAGATTATTTGAAATTCAAATCACAGATCTTTCTTTCCTCATTCAAAGATATACACACACTACAGCAGTCAAATCTTCCTATTTAGGCAGCAAGATCTCATGAAGATGCATTTGCCTTTTCTGCGTTCAGCATTCAAAATTCAAATGAAGGCTCCACCTAAAAAGGAAAGACTGGACAGATTCACTTTCCCTTCTGCATTCAATGACTGCGCTCCACTTCCTCTTCTGCAATCCGCACGCATCCTTCCTCTTCTGAAGCCTGATCCGCGCGCCTCCTTCCTTCCGGAGAATTTGCAACACGATTCTTTCCTTTTCAGCACTTTGGATAGCCTCTTCACTAATTAGGAAGCAAGTATGACCTAGGGCAGCACTTTCAACTATAAAAAGACACATAAGGAGCCTCCACACAACCTTTAAGCCCCCCTTGGGAGGCACCTACGGGATTCACATCTCTTCTTCTACCTTTCTTCTTTTCTTTTATTTTTGGTTTTGTTTCAGCCATGAGAGGCTGAAATCTTTTATTTTAGTTGAAGATTAGGTGATGCTTTAGTTGTTTTATGGATTGGGAGACTTGATCAAACATTGTTCAACTTTTGGTTATTCAATATTTGTGCAATTTCATGCTTGATTTCAATATTGCTTTGTTGTTTAGATCTACATTGATTCTTGATTGCAAAGTAATAATATGTTAGTTTGGATGATTTAAGTCCGTAGTTGCTTGGATTATTCAAACATAAGAACACTTGGTGTAAAAACTAAGGAAATTGTATGATCTAACGATATCTCATGCATTTGAGTAGTTAGGATTGGATCTCTCTCTTTCTTCATGCAATTGACAATTGTTTGATGCCTAAGGCCCAAGGACGTTCCTGGCAATTTGTTAATTAGTATTTAATTAGAGGACGTTCCCTAATTGGTTTAATCATAAGGAGAGACATGGTGGTGAGAAGCGTCTTCCATCTCCATAACTAATCTATTAAATCAATCAAAAGAAACTAAGTGTCAATGATCAATCCCAACAACTGAAGTGGATCCAATTCTTCAAATAGAGCTTTCTTATTATTTATTTCTCTTTTATTTTATTATTCGCTGACAGGAGCGGTTGTCGAAGCCGGTAAAAAATAACCTTCTTGGTTACCTACAATTTACAACTGCAGATAGTGGTGAAGGATTGTATCCACAGAGAATTGATTACCTATTTATTTTTCTCAATCAAGACCAAGAGAACTAATTGAAAGCACAAGTGAAAGCAAGTAATCAAAGAGAAATAGAAACAAGTGCAAGGAAAGTAAAAAGGGGGGGTTTTGAGATTGATTTGTCTAACAACTATTGAAAGCAATTAAAACAGCAAGTAATCAAAATAAAACAAGAAATCAATATGAGAGAGGTCTAGTTGAAGATATGGATCCACTTTGGTTGTTTGGGTTGATCATTGAAACATGGTTATCTTGATTGATTCAATAGGTTGGTTATGGGGGTGGAAGACGCTTCTCACCACCATGTCTTTCCTTATGAACAAATTGATTAGGGAACGTCTTCTAACCAATTACTAATCAACAAATTGCCAAGGAACGTCCTTGGGCCTTAGGCATCAAAACAATTGCCAATTGCATGAAGAACAAGAAAGATCCAAACCCTAACTACACAAACGCATGAGATGATGTTAGATCATACAATTCCTTGGATTTTTACTCCAAGTGTTCCAAGATCAGAATATTTCCAGCAATTACAGACTAACAAATATCCTAATCAACAATCAATTAACTTTGCAATCAAGAATCAAATGGCCAATTTGATTAAAACAACAAAGCAATCTTTAGAAATTAGCACAATTGCATGAATATTGAATAAACCAAAATCAAACACTTTATGTTCAGATCTCACAACCTTTTAAACAACCTTAGTTTCAACCAAACTTCAACTAGAAAGAGGGTTTCAGCCACTCATGGCTGAACCAAAACAGAAAATGAAAGAAAAGAACAAAAGATGAAGAACCGGTGGTGGCGAAAGTGGTGGAGGAGCAGCGGCCAAACCTTGGAGAGGTTGGGAGATTCAAAATCTGCCTTTCTTGTCTTCTTGAAGCCTTTAAATAGATCTTGAGAGACTCCTTAGGGTTTGGTGGTAGTCCATGAGTCTTTTAGAGGCTGTCCAAAGTGCCCTTGGTCCCATATGTGCCTTCTTTGTGCATGGGTGAAGGCAAAAACGAGATGCATGTGATGGGGGGCAAGTGAGGGCTCTTTGGTCTTTTTAATTACTGCCCAAGGTCTTCAAGATGTTGCCTAAAGAGTTAATAGGCTGCCCATGCACTAATAAGGAAGGTGGAGCCTCCTTTTGAATTTTGAATGTGCATGATACTAAGTGGGAAACATGTGATCTTTGGATTTGGCTTCCTTAATAAGCTGGATCTTGAAATCCAATATTTGAATGTGAATCTTGAAGATTTGGATCTCAAAATACTTCCCTTGTTTGGCTCCTCAAATATGGCAACTTGGGATATGGCTTCTTGAATGAGGAAAGAGAGTGTTGAGAGTGATTTTCGGCTGCCTAAAATGAGTTTCGGAGGCTGGACTTTCGGCTCTGGATGCAAGGTTCAATGGCCGAAGGTGCCCCCGAAGGTGGGTGACTTTCGCCTCTGGACTTGACTTTAGGCCGCCGAAAGTGCCCCCGAAAGTGGGTGACTTTCGGCTTCTGAAAGTGCTTCCGAAGGTGCTTCCGAAAGTGGCTGTTTGTTGGCATTCTTTGGCACTTTTAAGAGCATTTTCTTCAAATTGTTTCTTCACACCTAATATTTGCAAAACATGATTAAAACCACAAAATTAGATAGAATAGGTGCAAATAAACATCAATAAGATCATGAAAATATGGACTAAAATATGCTCTATCAAATACCCCCACACTTAAGCTTTTGCTTGTCCTCAAGCAAATAAACATAGTCAAATAAGTTTTCTTCCTCTAGATCCTTATTACCACTTAAGCTTATACTCTAGACACTTATTTTGAAGCATTGCAGTGGAGAATATATGCATGAAGATTACTCACCTCTTTTCCTTGTTTCCCTTTGCTTACCATGGTTAGGATTTGTTTTCCTCAAGAGAGACATGCACATTAATTTGTTAAGACTTTTTCTAGCTTTTGGATTGACTTGCCCTTACCTTGAAGTACTTTATTCAGGCTTTTGCACTTTAGATTTTGCTTGGAAAGGTCACCAACCTATTTTTGATGTCATGGTTTATATTTTTCAGTTGGTCACCTATCCAAGTGGCTACTAGCCTTGTTCATAGTCTTTTGACCATTGAAACAGTTTTTGAATTGGTGCTTTTGAGGTCTTTGCCTTTGCTGAATTTTCTTTCTCTCAATGATTTGGGCAAATCAACACCAATTGCTAAATCAAGTCACATTAGGTTCATTCACACAATTTCAATTTATTCTCAATCAATTGAGGGTCATCAATATATTTTTCACCATAGGCAAACTCAAAGATTCAATTCAAAAGGCAATTCTCAAACATGAATATAACTCACTGCAATTGATTCAACATAAGTTTAAAGAGTATTCATATCAATGGGGTCATGGAAAGAAAAACTCATTCAACATAGTTCATCAGTTTGAGTAGAGCAAAACAAAAAGAAGAAGAAGGTTGTGGTTGTGTGTGTTTTATTGAAAGTATAAACTAAAAAAAATGAAAAAATTTTGCCTAATGCAAGCAAACTAAAGATTAAAGCAAAAAATAAACTTAAAAGTAAAAATTCAGAGATATGCACCTCCACACTTAAATCATGCATTGTCTTCAATGTATAAGAAACATAAAAGAATAAAGGAAACTGAGTACTCCCCTGGGTGTGGTGTGCACGGTGTGATCCACTTGATCAAGGCTCAAGTAATTGGAGAAGGGAAAAGAGTCCCAATTGCATTGAGCAAAAAGTGTAGCGCTCCTTTTGATTTGGTCATGAACCATCCTACTTTCTCCATGTACTCATGAAGTAACATGATTAGCTTCTCCTCTTTTAGATGAGGTGTGCCTGTAGCCCTTATGTTTGCATTTTTTAGCACTTCCAACTTCAATTGATATTTCTCCATAGGTGGCTGCAATTTGGCATCAAGTTCAAGCAAAACAAATTCTACCTTATCCGGAGGTTTGGGAAGGCATTGATCTGCATGCTCCTTTGGTTTGGGCTCTTGAAATACCATTTGTTCGTTATGAGCATGGACTGTTTGCGTTGGAAGGCTGAAAGGAGTTTCAGATTGCTCCTTCTGCGTAAGATCTGACTGAAAGGGAAGCTGAAGAGTAGTCGGATTCGACGGCCGAAAGATGGCTAAGTTCGACGGCCGAATGATGGTTTTAGTTTGTGATGGGAGCTGAGGTGCAGGGTCCGGTGGCTGAAAGATGGTGGAGTTCAGCGGCCGAAAAGTCATGGCTTCAGTTTGCGCAAGTCCTTCCTGAAGTGGTGCGACAGAGCTCTCTTTAGTCTGTGCTTGGCTGCAGTTCACCTGATGGATGCAACAGTCAGTTTCTTTCAATTCTGGCTCTTTCTGAGTCTCTTCCCTGCAAAGATCATCATTTAGTATATCATCTTGATAAAAACATTTTCACTCAAACAATCAATGATATCTAAATTATCAACAGGTTCTGTTTGATCAGTTTGTTTGGACAAACAGTTTTCTGGTTGTGTCTCTTTAGCAGCTTGTTCTTGTACTTGCCAACTTTCCTCATCATCCTCCATATCTTGAAGCTCTTGCTCTCTTCTTAACATGTTTGCATTCATTGACGCAGTCAGCTGTCTTATGTCCTGTCGCACGCTTTGCATGAACTTACCATTGTTTCCATCATCTTTTCAAGATGCTGGTAAGGATTTGGAGGTTCTGGTTGGGCTTGATATCCTTGATAATTTTGGTAGTTGTTATACTCTGCATAACTGAAGTATGGATGGTCTCCCCAATTTGAATTGTATGTGTTATGGTAGGGATCATGTTTTGGCTGTTCATAGAATCCTCCATATGCATGAACTGGTTGGTCATACTCATAATGTGTAGGACATTGGGAAGTTAGGTGTCCCACATATCCACAGATCATACATGGTTGAGATTGCTGAAGTTGTCGAGCCTGTAGAGCTAAGACATGTCTTTCCACAATAGAGGTTATGTCAGGAATTTAAGAAGTGAGATTATATGTACTTACCTCATCCATGATTCAGAGATGTTCGGTCATCGGTGCAAAGTTCAGAGGCTGGAGTGAAGGACTTTCGGCGGCCGAATGTTGGGATGGTTCGGTGGCCGAAGGTTGGGCAGAATGTTCTTCAGGCGCAGAGGCTTGCTTTCCTAGCCTTCTGAGGGTGCGTTCAATTTCTGGATCAAAGGGCAGAGTGTCCCTACTTTCAGATCTGGTCATGAAAGAAAAATAAACAAACAAGTAAAATCAATTACCTGGCAACGGCGCCAATTTTTGATAGGAGCGGTTGTCGAAGCCGGTCAAAAATAACCTTCTTGGTTACCTACAATTTACAACTGCAGATAGTCGTGAAGGATCGTATCCACGGAGAATTGATTACCTATTTATTTTTCTCAATCAAGACCAAGAGAACTAATTGAAAGCACAAGTGAAAGCAAGTAATCAAAGAGAAATAGAAACAAGTGCAAGGAAAGTAAAAAGGGGGGTTTTGAGATTGATTTGTCTAACAACTATTGAAAGCAATTAAAACAGCAAGTAATCAAAATAAAACAAGAAATCAATATGAGAGAGGTCTACTTGAAGATATGGATCCACTTTGGTTGTTTGGGTTGATCATTAAAACATGGTTATCTTGATTGATTCAATAGGTTGGTTATGGGGGTGGAAGACGCTTCTCACCACCATGTCTTTCCTTATGAACAAATTGATTAGGGAACGTCCTCTAACCAATTACTAATCAACAAATTGCCAAGAAACGTCCTTGGGCCTTAGGCATCAAAACAATTGCCAATTGCATGAAGAATAAGAAAGATCCAAACCCTAACTACACAAACGCATGAGATGATGTTAGATCATACAATTCCTTGGGTTTTTACTCCAAGTGTTCTAAGATCAGAATATTTCCAGCAATTACGGACTAACAAATATCCTAATCAATAATCAATTAACTTTGCAATCAAGAATCAAATGGCCAATTTGATTAAAACAACAAAGCAATCTTTAGAAATTAGCACAATTGCATGAATATTGAATAAACCAAAATCAAACACTTTATGTTCAGATCTCACAACCTTTTAAACAACCTTAGTTTCAACCAAACTTCAACTAGAAAGAGGGTTTCAGCCACTCATGGCTGAACCAAAATAGACAATAAAAGAAAAGAACAAAAGATGAAGAACCGGTGGTGGCGAAAGTGGTGGAGGAGCGGCGGCCAAACCTTGGAGAGGTTGGGAGATTCAAAATCTGCCTTTCTTGTCTTCTTGAAGCCTTTAAATAGATCTTGAGAGGCTCCTTAGGGTTTGGTGGCAGTCCATGAGTCTTTTAGAGGCTGTCCAAAGTGCCCTTGGTCCCATATGTGCCTTCTTTGTGCATGGGTGAAGGTAAAAACGAGATGCATGTGATGGGGGGCAAGTGAGGGCTCTTTGGTCTTTTTAATTACTGCCCAAGGTCTTCAAGATGTTGCCTAAAGAGTTAAGAGGCTGCCCATGCACTAATAAGGAAGGTGGAGCCTCCTTTTGAATTTTGAATATGCATGATACTAAGTGGGAAACATGTGATCTTTGGATTTGGCTTCCTTAATAAGCTGGATCTTGAAATCTAATATTTGAATGTGAATCTTGAAGATTTGGATCTCAAAATACTTCCCTTGTTTGGCTCCTCAAATATGGCAACTTGGGATATGGCTTCTTGAATGAGGAAAGAGAGTGTTGAGAGTGATTTTCGGCTGCCTAAAATGAGTTTCGGAGGCTGAACTTTCGGCTCTGGACGCAAGGTTCAACGGCCGAAGGTGCCCCTGAAGGTGGGTGACTTTCGCCTCTGGACTTGACTTTAGGCCGCCGAAAGTGCCCTCGAAAGTGGGTGACTTTCGGCTTCCGAAAGTGCTTCCGAAAGTGCTTCCGAAGTGGCTGTTTTTTGGCATTCTTTGGCACTTTTAAGAGCATTTTCTTCAAATTGTTTCTTCACACCTAATATTTGCAAAACATGATTAAAACTACAAAATTAGATAGAATAGGTGCAAATAAACATCAATAAGATCATGAAAATATGGACTAAAATATGCTCTATCAAATACCCCCACACTTAAGCTTTTGCTTGTCCTCAAGCAAATAAACATAGTCAAATAAGTTTTCTTCCTCTAGATCCTTATTACCACTTAAGCTCATACTCTAGACACTTATTTTGAAGCATTGTAGTGGAGAATATATGCATGAAGATTACTCACCTCTTTTCCTTGTTTCCCTTTGCTTACCATGGTTAGGATTTGTTTTCCTCAAGAGAGACATGCACATTAATTTGTTAAGACTTTTTCTAGCTTTTGGATTGACTTGCCCTTACCTTGAAGTACTTTATTCAGGCTTTTGCACTTTAGATTTTGCTTGGAAAGGTCACCAACCTATTTTTGATGTCATGGTTTATATTTTTCAGTTGGTCACCTATCCAAGTGGCTACTAGCCTTGTTCATAGTCTTTTGACCATTGGAACAGTTTTTGAATTGGTGCTTTTGAGGTCTTTGCCTTTGCTGAATTTTCTTTCTCTCAATGATTTGGGCAAATCAACACCAATTGCTAAATCAAGTCACATTAGGTTCATTCACACAATTTCAATTTATTCTCAATCAATTGAGGGTCATCAATATATTTTTCACCATAGGCAAACTCAAAGATTCAATTCAAAAGGCAATTCTCAAACATGAATATAACTCACTGCAATTGATTCAACATAAGTTTAAAGAGTATTAATATCAATGGGGTCATGGAAAGAAAAACTCATTCAACATAGTTCATCAGTTTGAGTAGAGCAAAACAAAAAGAAGAAGAAGGTTGTGGTTGTGTGTGTTTTCCGAAAGTGCTTCCGAAAGTGGGTGACTTTCAGCTTCCGAAAGTGCTTCCGAAAGTGGCTGTTTTTTGGCATTCTTTGGCACTTTTAAGAGCATTTTCTTCAAATTGTTTCTTCACACCTAATATTTGCAAAACATGATTAAAACCACAAAATTAGATAGAATAGGTGCAAATAAACATCAATAAGATCATGAAAATATGGACTAAAATATGCTCTATCATTCGCTTATTTTAATTGCTTTCAGTAGTTTATTAATCAAATTAATCTCAAAACCCCCCATTTTACTTTTACTGCAATTTATTTTTATTATGCTTTTAGTTTATTTCGTTTACAGTTTATCTCGTTTCAGTTTTATCCCGTTTCAGTTTATTTTGCTTTACGTTTATTTCTCTTTCAGTTTTATTCGTTTCAGTTTTATCTCGTTTCAGTTTATTTCTCTTTCAGTTATATTTGCTTTCAGTTTATTTTTGTTTCAGTTTATTTTATTGGTCTTGATAAGGAAAATAAGTAAGTTCTCAATTCCCTGTGGATTTGATCCTTTCACTACTATCTGCAGTTGTAAATTGTTGATAACCAGAAAGGTTATTTTTGACCGGCTTCGACAACAGCGAGTCACTGTACAAATACCTTACATTACATTACATTACATTATTTCACATATCATGTCCACTACTAATCTATTACATGAACAAAGCTTTTACCCTTGGTGACTTCCCGATCTATTCTGAACCTGCAAACCTGGGGGTTAGGGAAAAGGGGTGAGCTACAAGAGCCCAGTGAGCAGAACCACAAAACTGTTTATAAACACATGACATCATGAAATGCATCACATCACAAAAAATTCACAGCGCGGATGGATTTGTCACCAATAACCCTTTACATAGTCCAGCTGTGCCAGGGGCGTAGTGTAGGCCACACCTGGTCTTTCTCTTACATATACACATCATAACATTATCCAACTATGCCGGGGGCGTAGTGCAGGCCACACCTGGTCTTCCATATCATAACATAGCATATCATATCGAGGGCTAATGGATCATCCAATATCCATCCACATCAACAGCAATTTATGCAATGCATCATATTCGTGATTTCTCATGCAACAACCTATAAACATGGCAATTGTGATGCATGAACATGCTTCGGAGTTTAATTACTTTTAAAATAGAAAGTAGTTCTGTTCTACTCACCTCTGGCTAACTCTAAAACAGCTAGCACTGCTGGCCTCCTCGGTTCCTAGGGTCCGATCCTACACAGGTGGACTCAAATGAGGGACCAAACAAACTCTAACATAACTCTAAACGACTCCCCAAAACCCCCTAAAACATCATAAAACATTCAGGGAAAACATGCAAAGGAAGGCTGAATAGGGCACTTTCGGCGGCAGGTTCGGCGGCCGAAAGTCCCTCCAGAGCCGAAAGTCAGGCACTTTCGAGGGCAGGGTTCGACGGCTGAAAGTTCTTCCAAAGCCAAAAGTCACCCACTTTCGGGGACAGGTTCGGCGGCCGAAACTCCCTTCCAGAGCTGAAAGTCCAAACTTTTGGGGGCGAGTTTAGGCGGCCAAACTACCTCCACAGGCAGGTTTGCGGCCGAACATGGCTTCGGCAGCCGAACCTAGGTTCTCCGAAATGGCAGAACCCGATTTTGCCTCATGTATTCAGCCACCCAAAAACTTCACAACATGCATTCAACCATTCTAAAACATGCATAAACACATTTCCAAGCACATAGGGGCATAAAACTAGCCTAAACCCCAACAAACATCACATAAACATACATTTATCAATAACCACACATAAACCCTAACAATATACAATTAACCTAATCATGCATCCAAAACCCTTAATCCCTTCTTAAAACTTACTTAAAACATGAAAGAAGAGAAAGATCTACACTTACCTATTGATGATCGAGAGGAGAAGTGATCCCAAACTTGGAGATGTGGAGGAACGAGCTCCGGGGGTCTCCAAGCTTCAAAACTTGATCTTGAGTTCAAAAATCTTCAAAACCAAGTAAAAACTCATTAAAAACATGAAGGGATTGAAGAGAAACAACGAATCGACCATAGAAGGGCGAAATCTCACCTATGCCCGAAAATAGAGAGAGAAAACTCACCCATTTTCGGACAATGGGCCTTTTATAGGTGGCTGGCCAGACCACCTTTGGGGGCCAAAAGTGCTTCCGCAAACTCCCCATGTTCGGCGGCTGAACCTGGGTTTTCTTCTTTGGTCTTTTTCTTTCAAAACTCAATTCCTTTCTTTAATAAAACCACAAAACACATGAAAACACTTTAGAAAACCATATTCTACCCTTCTAGAGGATTCCGACATCCGAGATTCCGCCGAAAAGTGGGAATTCCGATGCCGCAGTCTAGCCAGGTATTATATTCTTCCCCCCTTAAGAACATTCATCCCCGAATGTTCAACAAACAAGCATAGTATAAACAGAACTACATAAACACGTAAAAACACTAACCTTAAAAGAGATAGGGGTATTGCTAGAGCATGGACTCCCGTGTCTCCCATGTACATTCTTCTATGTTGTGGTGATTCCAAAGGACTTTCACCATCGGGATTTCCTTGTTCCTCAGCTTTCTGATCTGCGTATCTAGGGTCCGCACTGGCTGCTCAACATAAGTGAGATCTCCTAGGATCTCCACATCTGGCTCACTAAGAACCTTGCCCGGATCTGACACAAACTTCTGTAACATGGAAACATGGAAAACCGGATGGATTCTCTCTATTGAAGCAGGCAAATCCAACTTGTACGATACATTCCCAATCTTTCGCAAGATTTCAAAGGGTCCGATGTACCGTGGAGCTAGTTTACCTTTCTTCCCAAAACGAATCACCCCTTTCATAGGAGACACCTTGAGCAACACCATATCTCCCTCCTGAAACTCTACAAGCTTCCTGCGGACATCTGCATAGCTTTTCTGTCGACTTACAACAGTCTTGATCCTTTCTCTGATGATGGGCACTACCCTGTTGGTGTCTCTACTAGCTCAGGCCTTGCTAAGGCCCTTTCTCCAACTTCTTCCTAGCAAACAGGTGACCTGCCCTTCCTTTCATACAAAGCTTCATATGGAGCCATCCCTATGCTAGCATGATAGCTGTTATTGTAGGCAAACTCCACCAAGGGTAGATGCTGCTTCCAAGAACCGCCAAAATCTAGCACACACATTCTGAGCATATCTTTTATGGTCTGGATGGTCCTCTCTGACTGTCCATCAGTCTGGGGATGGAAAGCAGTGCTAAAATCTAGCCTGGTACCCATAGCATTCTGCAGACTCTGCCAAAACCTGGAGGTCAACTGGGGTCCCCTATCAGACACTATTGAAACGGGAGCCCCATGCAACCTGACCACTTCTTCAACATATACCTGCGCCAACTTGTCCACAGAATAGCCACTCCTGACAGGGATGAAGTGAGCAGATTTGGTCAGTCTGTCCACAATCACCCATATGGAGTCCAACCTGTTGGATGTTGTCGGTAACCCCACCACAAAATCTATAGCTATATTCTCCCATTTCCACTCTGGAATCGGCAGTGGGTTAAGCATTCCAGCCGGCTTCTGATGTTCCAGCTTCACCCTCTGACATACTTCATAGGCGGACACAAACTGTGCCACTTTTCTCTTCATAGTTGGCCACTAATAAACTCTCTTCAGATCTTGATACATTTTGGTGGCTCCAGGGTGAACACTGTATCTAGCATTATGAGCTTATCTCATAATGTCTCCCTTCAGACTCACGTCATTTGGTACACATAACCTATTCCCGTAGCGGAGGATCCCTTTGCTGTCAAATCTGAACTCCTCATTCTTGCCTGACTGAACAGTCCTAGCAATTTTCACTAACTCTGGGTCCTCATGCTCTTTCTGAGCCACCTGTTCCAGAAACACGGGTGTTACTCTCATCTGAGCTATCAAAGCACCTGTACCAGACAACTCCAACTGCAGCCCTTCATTAATGAGCTTATAGAATTCCCGCACCACCGGTCTTCTCTCTGCTATAATGTGGGATAGACTGCCAAGTGATTTCCGGCTTAGGGCATCTGCCACAACATTTGCCTTACCCGGATGGTACTGAATTTTGCAATCATAGTCACTAAGCAGTTCTACCCATCTTCTCTGCCTCAGATTTAACTCCCTCTGACTCAAGATGTACTGCAAGCTTTTATGATCTGTGAAGATCTCACATTTTACCCCATAAAGGTAATGCCTCCACATCTTAAGTGCAAAGATCACAGCTGCCATCTCTAGGTCATGTGTAGGATAATTCAACTCATGCTTCTTCAGCTGCCTAGAAGCATAAGCAATTACCCTCTCTTTTTGCATCAACACACAACCCAGTCCCACATGGGACGCATCATAAAACACTGTGAAGTCTTTATTACTGGTAGGCAGAGCTAACACCGGTGCTGACGTCAACCTTTTCTTTAGCTCTTCAAAGCTTTCCTCGCACTGATCAGACCACACAAACCTCTGATTCTTCTTGGTTAATCTAGTCATAG
The DNA here is from genome assembly GCF_001659605.2 of Manihot esculenta. Taxonomy (NCBI): domain Eukaryota; kingdom Viridiplantae; phylum Streptophyta; class Magnoliopsida; order Malpighiales; family Euphorbiaceae; genus Manihot; species Manihot esculenta. The sequence continues at coordinate 33,294,104 of NC_035178.2, read as the reverse complement.
GAGCGGCAATTTTGGAGAAGTCCTGGACGAACCTCCTGTAGTAACCTGCCAAACCCAGAAAGCTCTTAATCTCTGTAACTGTAGTGGGTCTAGGCCAATTAGCTACATCTTCCACCTTCTTGGGGTCCACTTCAATTCCCTGTTCTGACACAACATGCCCCAAGAATGAGATGCTCCTTAACCAGAACTCACACTTGGAGAACTTGTCATACAAGCCATGCTCCCTCAGGGTCTGCAAAACTATCCTCAGATGATGGGCATGCTCCTCTGCATTTTTGGAATACACTAAGATATCGTCAATGAAAACTGATGATCTGAGATCCAGAAAAATAGGGTTTTACAATGGGTTTGTGAACTTAGGAAAAAACTTAGACCTAGAGGGGAGTATCTCCCCCTTTTATCTGTTTCCCCCGTCTGCTAATGACGTATAACAGACTGGCTATTACTGGGCCACCTGTCCCTACCACGTTGATACGGACGTACGAGGAAATCAGATCTCTGTACCATGCGTAACGGCCCCTGATTCTCCCCGGGCACGCATGCGGATGGTCCCACAAGGCGAATGAGCTGAACTCCTTCCTGGTTCCGAGCTGGGCCGGAAGATAAGGTTAAGACTAGGCGCAGAGGGGATCAGTTCATTGGGCCGAAAGAGTTGGGCCGACCTGATTGAAGGATCTGACTGGAGCCCGGTCTTTGAACTGAGCAGGCTGGACCTGACTCTTGGAGGAGACATAGAAGCCTTCAGATTATGGGCTGTCCTAATGGGCCTGGCCTTAGACCGGGGCGAAGAAATCCGGCGGTCATCAATTGCCCCTTTACCTTCTCGTCAGTTATTGCCCAACTGATGAGGGGGTAAATACCAAGAATCATAATGACCGCGCCTGTTTATGTACAGCTTGCCTCATAACACCCTTTCACCTTATTGTCATTTTGATTTTCGAATCCTCTCTGTCTTTTTCCACTTCTGGCTTTCCTCTATTCTTCGTGCACACTGCCATCTTCACTTCCCTACTTTTATCTTCAAGGTACGCTTTTCTTCCTTTCCCATGAATAGCTTTTAAGGATCCTGGTACCGCTAGCCTAGAGTCTAGCATCACCCTGTCCAGCATAAAAACCTCATTCTCAGGGTATATCTTGATATCACCCCCCTTTTCACCTCTAGGACCCTCACCGGAATGAGAGGATCTTTCTTCCCAATCCACATACCTCTGGTATAATCGATCTTTAGAAAGACGTGAGCTTAGTTTTCTTTGTTAAACAGAAGGAGTATGGTTTATCCTTTCCCTTATCTCCTTTCTTCCACGGGGTTTTCTAGTATTTCGAGGTTGCTTCTCGAATGCTGACCCCTAATTTCATTCTCTTCATGTCTTCTTTCGAATCTGTCTGTCTGAGCGGGGGTTGTACATCCACAGGGCGTCTATTCGATACCTTCTTCAGGCTGGTCAAGGCGAGCCAAAAATTTTATTACTTTGTCTCTCATGGAGGTCTGTTTTAATCTTGCTTTTGTGATTTTTACTGAGAATCGTTCTGACTTGCCCCAATTTTTGATTTTTTGCAACTTCTGAGATGAAGATGGATCAGATTAAGTCCCCTAAGATTCTTACGCTGCCCAGGGGGAGCCTGAATGTTGTCTCGGACGTCCTCCTAGTAGGGCGATCGGCGGGGGGGGGGGGGGTTACCCAACAAGTGGCCGAAGTCATATAGTCCAGGTTGTCCGGCCGGCCTCTTCCTCCTGCTCCTACCCGAGCTCCTAAGCCGAGCTTTCGAGGTGCCGAATCTTTAAGGCTGCCAAGCAGCGGCAGGTCAGTCTCAGCCGCTCTAGCTATTCAAGCTCTCAGGTCCCCTCGGACTTCAAGGCCGAGCGAGGACTCCAGGTTGATGGGGGTGAAGCCTGCCCCGCCTTCTGGCGATGCTTCTGAAGAGAGGCTCGAGGCCTCCATAGCTGAGATGGGGGTCCTTACAAGCAGGACTGAGATCGCCTCTGTGGGGAATGTCCATGGGGCTCTTTCTGAGGTCGGCCCAGCTACCGAGGAGAGGGAACTCAGTTTTGTAGATGATGGGGGTGTAGCGCAGAAGGTCGGGGGCAAGTGCCCCGTCCCCACCGAAGTGCTTGTCCTGGTTCGCATTCCAAAGAAGTCTTGGGCTTCCAGAAGACCGGCTCCTGCTTTTCTTCCTCTCGGGAAGAAGGAGAAAGTTCCCGTGGTGCCCCTGATGTCTGCTCCTGACTCAAACTCATGGAATAACATGATTTCTGAGATTTATTGTGGAATACAAGATGCAGTTCACACATGTAACATAAAGCAGCTCATGGCGGGTTCGTGTCAGGATTTTGATATAGGGCGCTTGTGCTATGAGAAATAGAGATTTGCTGCACTCAATCGAGCTTCTGTTGATGCTTTCAAACATGTGTTTCTTGATATTCAAAGTTTAGCTTACAAATATCCATGTAAGGACAATGCATTGATGACTATGTTTAAATCAGGAAGCAAGGGTAATCTGCTAAAATTAGTCCAACATAGTATGTGTGTAGGTTTGCAACATTCACTTGTTCCATTGCCCTTCAGAATGCCTCGCCAATTTTCTTGTGCTGCTTTGAATAAGCAAAAGGGTGACAATGCAACTAAATTTGCCAAGTGTTATATCCCATCTACTGTTGTTGAAGGTTCTTTTTTAACCAGCTTCAATCCCGTGGAATGTTTTGTTCATTCAGTAACCAGTCGAGATAGTTTTTTCAGTGACAATGCTGATCTTCCTGGGACTTTAACTTGAAGACTTATGTTTTTCATGCGTGATATACACACAGCATATGATGGAATAGTGAGAGATGCTTATGGGTATCAACTTGTTCAGTTCTCCTATAGTAACAAGACAGAGTTCAGCTGGACTGTAAGGAGCGTCTAAGGGAGTGTAGGGAGTCCGCCGAGCTAAAAAAGGGGGGGAATCCAACAGACTCGTGAAGCTCATCTTTCGAACTATAAGGATTCCCCTGAATTGAAAGCTAAGATAATAGTGTAGGTGATAGTGATGTAAATGTAGATGATAATGCACCTAGGCATGTAAGTCCTTTGAGGACAGTTTTTCCTTCAGTAGAGTGGGTGATTAGACTGTAATTCTTCTTTTTCTTTTAATGAAATTTCATTTTCATTTACTTTGCTTGTTTTTTCTTTTTTGCCTTCAAGCCCATCAGAACAAAAATTCTATCAATTGACTGAACTTTTGACTTATAAATTTATCTATTTCACTAAAGCATTCTTATCTGTAAGCTCTTTTCGAGCTGGACTAGCCGTACCCATGAGCTCTGTTTTTAACAGTGGGCTGAACTCTCGACCTACGCATTTTTATGATTCTTGTAAGGACATCCTCATTTTTCTCTTATCACTTCGTTACTATGAGTTCGGGCATACAACCTTTGTTTAATAATAATAATAAGTCAGATCATGTACCTTTAAAGGTGATGAGTAGGGCTGGCCTTTTTGCTTTTAGTTCTGATTTGATAAGAACTGAAGTTGGGGTCTCATATGCTCATGCCATTGGATTTCTCCTCGGGTTGCCCCTTTACCTCCTCAGCATTTATTACATGAGTGGTGAGGGGGTAAATCCCTAGACTTTATTTGTAATTGCGCGGCTTCATTTTAGACGATTTTATCTCTCTTTCTGGTTATGAGCTCGGATATCTAGTCCCTCTTGAAGTGACCCTTTGTCAGTCGGTGCGGTCTGGGCTGTATGCTCCACTGGGATGGGGAGTTCAGCTTTTTTGTCGTTTTCCTCTCCCAGGGTCATTTTTGCTAAGTGTTTGTTTACTGTGAGTTAATCCGAGCTGTGGGCAGGGTCTCTTGCTTTTGTCGTGAGTCCATCCAGTCAGCGGATTAAGGAGCTCGGATTTTTGTTCTTTGTTTAGGCTTTTGTGCTATCTGTGTGACGGGCTCAGGAGTTCGAAATTTCATCTTCCTCAATGTGAAGTCAATACTTAATTTCTTGCTTTCTTGTCGAGCCTTATACAGGCTGTGTTTCAGGGATCCTGGCCGTTTTTGCTCCGAGGAGATCTTGGAGATCCCGCCGGCCGTTTTTGCTCCGGGGAGATCTTGGAGATCCCGCCGGCCGTTTTTGCTCCGGAGAGATCTTTGGAGATCCTGCCGGCCATTTTTGCTCCAGGAGATCTTACGGAATCCTGGCCGATTTTGCTCTGGAGAGATCTTTGGAGAGCCCACCGGCCGTTTTTGCTCCAGGAGATTGACTCGCGGTTGTTGAAGCCGGTCAAAAATAACCTTTCTGGTTATCAACAATTTACAACTGCAGATAGTGGTGAAATGATCGAATCCACAGGGAATTGAATACTTACCTATTTTTCTTATCAAGACCAAGAGAATTAACTGAAACAAAAATAAACTGAAACAAAAATAAACTGAAACAAAAATAAACTGAAACAAAAATAAAATTGAAAGAGAAATAAACTGAAAGCAAATATAACTAAAAGAGAAATCAACTGAAATGAGATAAAATTGAAAGAAAAAATAACTGAAACGAGATAAAACTGAAAGCGAAATAAACAGAAAGCAAAATAAACTGAAACGAGATATAACAAGATAAAACTGAAAGAAAAATAAACGGAAAGCAAAATAAACTGAAACGAGATAAAACTGAAAACGAGATAAACTGAAAGCGGAATAAAAATAAATTGCAATAAAAGTAAAATGGGGGGTTTGAGATTGATTTGATTAACAAACTACTGAAAGCAATTAAAATAAGCTAATAATAAAATAAAAGAGAAATAAATAATAAGAAAGCTCTAGTTGAAGAATTGGATCCACTTCAGTTGTTGGGATTGATCATTGACACTTAGTTTCTTTTGATTGATTCAATAGATTAGTTATGGAGATGGAAGACGCTTCTCACCACCATGTATCTCCTTATGATTAAACCAATTAGGGAATGTCCTCTAATTAATTACTAATTAACAAATTGCCAAGGAACGTCCTTTGGCCTTAGGCATCAAACAATTGTTAATTGCATGAAGAAAGAGAGAGATCCAATCCTAACTACTCAAACGCATGAGATGTGGCTAGATCATATAATTTCCTTGGTTTTTACACCAAGTGTTCTTATGTTTGAATAATCCAAGCAATTACGGACTTAAATCACCCAAACTAACATATTATTACCTTGCAATCAAGAATCAATTGGCCATATTGATCAAAACAACAAAGCAACAATGGAATTAAGCATGAGATTGTATGAATATTGTAATACCCTGCTAGACTCCGGTATCGGAATTCCTACCGTCCGGTGGAATCTCGGATGTCGGAAACCTCTAGAAGGGTGAAACCATGTTTTCATAAAATGTTTTAATGTATTTTATGGTTTTAATCAAGTAAGAAATGAGTTTTTGCATGAAAAATAATCTTGGAGGAAGACCCAGGTTCGGCCGCCGAACCTCAAGTTCGACCGCCGAACGTGCATGCACTTCGGGTGTGCCTTAGGCCCCCGAAAGCATAAGTGAGGGAAGTCCAGGTTCGGCCATCGAACCTTATGTTCGGCCACCGAACCTTATGTTCGGCCGTCGAACATGGCATGCATGCGGAGGCACGTTAGGCCCCCGAAAGTGGCCTGGCCAGCCACCTATAAAAGGATCCCCTTGTCCGAATGGGCGAGCTTTTCTCCCCATTTTCGGCCAAGGTGAGTTCTCCGCCGTCCCTTGCCGATTTTGAGTCCTTTTCTTCAAATCCTTCATGATTTTCATGAGATTTCACTTTGTTTTGAAGATTTTGAGCATTTGAGCAAGTTTTGAGGCTTGGAAGACTCATGAGCTCTTTTCCTTGGTTCTCCAAGTTTCAGTCGTCTCTCTCTCGATCTTCAAGAGGTAAGAGCCGATCTTGAACTCATTTTATGTTTTAAGTTGATTCATGGGGTAGAAAGGCATGGTTAGGTTAGATGAGCATGGTTAGGTTTTATGTGAACTTGTGGACAATGTGAGTTCATGTGTTGTTGCTATGTGTTGTAGTTAGGGTTTAGGATAGTTTGAAGCCCCTAGGAGCTGATGTATGTTTCTATGCATGTCTTGGTTGAGTTGTATGCTTGATTGAAAGGTTGGGAGGTGTTTGTGCATGTTGGAGCCGAGTTTCTGCCATTTGGGAGAAACCAGGTTCGGCAGCCGAAGGAACTTTCGGCCGCCGAACATGCCTGTGAAGGCTAGCCTTTCGGCTGCCGAAGCCTACCCCCGAAAATGGACTTTCGTCTCTGGAGGGGACTTTCGGCCGCCGAAGGTGCCGCCGAACATGCATGAGTTTCGCCTCTGGAGAGAACCTTCGGCCCCCGAAAGTGCCGCCGAAGGTGCATGACTTTCGGCTTTGGAGGGGACTTTCGGCCACCAAACCTGCCGCCGAAAGTGCCCTGCTCAGCCCTCTTTTGCATGAATTCTTTGATTGTTTTGAGGTGTTTTTAGGGGGTCTTTGGGGGGTATTTTAGAGTCATGTTCTAGTTTGTTTGGTCCCTCATTTGAGTCCACCTGTGTAGGTTCGGACCCGAGGAACCGAGGACCCCAGCAGTGAGTCAGCTGCTCCAGAGTATTTTCAGAGCTAGCCAGAGGTGAGTAGAATAAACCTTTATGTTTTAAAGCAAATAAATTATTGAGTTTGAGCATGTCCATGCATCATGAATGCCATGTGATATCCTTGGTTCTTTGCATTAGAATTCACGAATATGCTGCATTGCATAATTCTATGATGGATGTGGATGGATGTTGGATGATCCTTAGTCCTCGATATGATGCGATGTGATATGATACGGTATGGTATGGTATGGAAGTCCGGTTGACCCATTCTACGTACCGACACTATGTAAGAGAAAGACCGATTGACCCATTCTACGTTCCAGCATCTTGGAATGTTATGTTATGTTATGTTTAAGAGAAAGATCGGTTGACCCATTCTACGTCCCGGCACTTTGGAATGTAGAGGACTATAGGTGACAACACCATCCTTGATGTGATTTGTTTGTGATGTGTTGCATTCCATGAAAGCATGAAAATTTAATATATGATTTAAATGTATTACTATTCTGCTCACTGGGCTCTAGTAGCTCACCCCTTTTCCCTTTTCCCTAATCCCCCAGGTATGCAGGCACGGGATAGACCAGGAGGTCAGCTAGAGTAAAGTCTTGTTTATGTAATAGCTAGTGATGGACATGACGGATATTGAAATGTATTGTATTGAATAGTTATGTAATGAAATGATGTTATTGAGGATTAGAATGTGCTTGACCCTAGATTGTGTGGTTATCCCTTTTGATACATGATCTCTCCAAAGTAATGATTTATGAATGTTTTATGTAAACCAAACTTAATGTATGAATGTTACCCCATTGGAGCATTGATGAGGATTCCAATGTGGGGTTAATGATTATAGTTATGATTTTATGCATGCACAGGTTGAGTTTGGTAATTGAATGAGAAAAGTTCAAATTTTTATGAATATGTTGATCATGTATGGGATTAAACAGGTTTACAGGTTGTATGTCAGGCTTGCTACGGGTCCCGGCGGCCTTAAGCCTATCTGGATCCTAGCGCCGGTAGCGGTCCGATTTTCGGGTCGTTACAAATATTGAATAACAAAAGATAAACAATGTTTGATCAAGTCTCCCAATCCATAAAACAACTAAATCATCACCTAATCTTCAACTAGAATAAAATATTTCAGCCTCTCATGGCTGAAACAAAATTAAAAATAAAAGAAAAGAAGAAAGGTAGAAGAAGAGATGTGAATTTCGTAGGTGCCTCCTAAGGGGGGCTTAAAGGTTGTGTGGAGGCTCCTTATGTGTCTTTTTATAGTTGAAAGTGCTGCCCTAGGTCATACTTGCTTCCTAATTAGTGAAGAGGCTGCCCAAAGTGCTGCCCATGCTCAACTTGTTGCCCAAGTTGTTGCAGAAAAGGAAGGTGGCGCACAGATGGCTCTCAGAAGAGGAAAGCGCGTAGATTGTTTCTGAATAGGAAGGATGCACGAATTTTGATCTTCAAATGGGAAGATATGCTGTCCATACATTCCTTTTTAGGTGGAGCCTTCGTTTGAATTTTGAATGCTGAATGAAGAAGAGGCAAATGCGTCTTCATGAGATCTTGCTGCCTAAATAGGAAGATATGACTGCTGCAGTGTGTGCACATCTTTGAATAAGGAAAGAAAGATCTGCGATTTGAATTTCAAATAATCTTCTGACTGAGCTTTCCTTATTTGCTTTTGCTTCTGCACTTCCCTTATTTGACACTTTCCATAATTGGTTTCACCTTTGAATAAGGAAAGAAGAATCTGCAATTTGAATTTCAAAGAATCTGTTGATTGCGCTTTCCTTTTCTAGCGCTTTCCTTATCAGAAAACTTTCCTTATTTAGCACTTTCCATATTTGAAAACTTTCCTTTTTTGGCACTTTCCATATTTGGCACTTTTTGGCAGTTTTAAGTACATTTTCTCTAGATTGTCTCTTTACACCTAATATCTGCAAAACATTATTAAAACCACAAAATTAGGTAGAAAAGATGTAAATAAACATCAATAAGATCATGATAATATGGATTAAAATATGCTCTATCAAATACCCCCACACCTTGCCTTTTGCTTGTCCTCAAGCAAATAAACATAGTTAAACAAGCTTTCTTACTCTAGATCCTTATTTCCACTTAAACTCTTACTCTAGACCCCTATTTTGAATCATTGCAGTGAAGAATATATGCATGAAGATTACTCACCTTCTTTCCTTGTTTCCCTTTGCTTACCATGTCTAGGATTTGTTTTACTCAAGAGAGATCATACATGCACATATTATTTGTTCAGATAAGACATTTTCTAGCTTTCAGAGTGACTTGCCCTTACCTTGAAGTACTTTATCCAGCTTTTTGCACTTTTAATTTTGCTTGAACAAGTCACCAACCTTTTGACGTGAAGGTACATATTTGTGATACCCACCCCCAGTTACTCAGTTGGTCACCTATCCAAGTGGCTACTAGCTCTGTTCATAGTCTTTTGACCATTGGAACAGTTTTCAATTTGTGCTTTTGAAGTCTAAGCCTTTGTGAATTTCTTTCTCTCAATGATTTGGCCAAATCAACACCAATTGCTAAATCAAGTCCTGTTAAGTTCATTCACACAATTTTCAATTCATTCTCTCTAATGAGTGTCATCAATATATTTTTCACCATGGCAAACTCAAAGATTCAATTCAAAAGGCAATTCTCAAACATGAATACAACTCACTGCAATTGATTCAACATAAGTTTAAAGAGTCATCACATCAATGGGGTCATGGAAAGAAAAACTCATCCAACATAGTTCATGAGTTTGAGTATAGCAAATCAAGACACAAACGAGAAGCTGTGGAAAAATGAAAAAAAAATCACACTTAAAATGAAAACAAAAATTCAAACTGAAAACTAAAGCAAAAATTAAAAATTCAGAAATATGCACCCCACACCTAAATCATGCATTGTCCTCAATGTATAGGAATTATTAAAATGCAAAAGAAACTGAGTACTCCCCTGGGTGTGGTGTGCATGGTGCGATCCACTTGATCAAGGCTCAAGTAATTGGAGAAGGGAAAAGAGTCCCAACTGCATTGAGCAAAAAGTGTAGCACTCCTTTTGATTTGGTCATAGCCCATCCTATTTTTTCAATGTACTCATGAAGCAACATCATTAGCCTCTCCTCTTTCAAATGAGGTTTGCCTCTAGCCCTTATGTTTGCATTTTTGAGATGATTGGGCAACATTTTGAACTCCAATTGATGTTTCTCTATGGCTAGCTGCAATTTAGTACTGAATTCAGGCAAAATAAATTCTACCTTATCCGGAGGTTTGGGAAGGCATTGATCCGCATGGTCCTTTGGTTTAGGTGCTTGGAATACCATTTGTTCCTTGTGAACATGGGTTGGATCTATGGCTGAAATGGTTTCAGTTTGCTCCTTCTGCGCAAGGCTTGACTGAAAGGGAGGACTGGAGGAGCTTGACTGCGTTGGAAGTTGAAAGGATGCGATGGAGGTGGCTTCAGGTTGCGCAAGGCTCATCTATGAATTCTCCTGAAGAGGTGCGACAGAGCTCTCTTCAGTCTGTGTTGGGTTGCAGTTCACCTGTTGGATGCAATAGTCAGTTTCTTTCAATTCTGGCTCTTTCTGACTCTCTTCCCTGCAAAAATTATTGCTCAGAATATCATCTTGATTTATATAAAAAACATCTTTGCTCAAACAATCTATGATATCTAAACTATCAACAGGTTCTGTTTGATCAGTTTGTTTGAACAAACAGTTTTCTGATTGTTTCCCTTCAGCAGCTTGTTCTTGAACTTGCGAACTTTAATCATCTGTGTCATCATCTTGAAACTCTTCCTCTCTTCTTAATATGATTGCATTCATTGACGCAGTCAGCTGTCTTATGTCCTGTCGCATGCTTTGCATGGAACTTACCATTGTTTCCATCATCTTTTCAAGGTACTGGTAAGGATTTGGAGGTTCTAGTTGGGCTTGATATCCTTGATAATCCTAGTAGTTGTTAGCCTCTTCATAACTGAAGTCTGGATAGTCTCTCCAACCTGAATTGTCTGTATTATAGTAGGGATCATGTCTTGGCTGTTCATAGAATCCTCCAAATGTATGTCTAGGCTGGTCATACTGATAAAGTGTAGGACATTGATCAGTTGGATGTCCCACATATCCACAAATCCTACATAGCCTTGGTGGCCGGGATGCTTGAACTTGTTGAACTAGTCCTATGGCAAAATCCTTTATAAAAGATGTCAGTAAAGAAAAATCAGATCTACTTACCTCATCCATGATTCAGATTTGCGATGGTGACTTCTTTAGAGGCAGATTCGGTGTTCTCTTTTTTTTTTTTTTGGTCCTAAAAGAAAAACAAATAAGTTAAATCAAGTCCCCGGCAACGGCGCCAATTTTTGACTCGCGGTTGTCGAAACCGGTCAAAAATAACCTTTCTGGTTATCAACAATTTACAACTGCAGATAGTGGTGAAATGATTGAATCCACAGGGAATTGAATACTTACCTATTTTTCTTATCAAGACCAAGAGAATTAACCGAAACAAAAATAAACTGAAATAAAAATAAAACTGAAAGAGAAATAAACTGAAAGCAAATATAACTAAAAGAGAAATAAACTGAAATGAGATAAAATTGAAAGCAAAAATAACTGAAACGAGATAAAACTGAAAGAAAAATAAACGGAAAGCAAAATAAACTGAAACGAGATATAACGAGATAAAACTGAAAGAGAAATAAACGGAAAGCAAAATAAACTGAAACGAGATAAAACTGAAAAAGAGATAAACTGAAAGCGGAATAAAAATAAATTGCAATAAAAGTAAAATGGGGGGTTTGAGATTGATTTGATTAACAAACTACTGAAAGCAATTAAAATAAACTAATAATAAAATAAAAGAGAAATAAATAATAAGAAAGCTCTAGTTGAAGAATTGGATCCACTTCAGTTGTTGGAATTGATCATTGACACTTGGTTTCTTTTGATTGATTCAATAGATTAGTTATGGAGATGGAAGACGCTTCTCACCACCATGTCTCTCCTTATGATTAAACCAATTAGGGAACGTCCTCTAATTAATTACTAATTAACAAATTGCCAAGGAACGTCCTTCGGCCTTAGGCATCAAACAATTGTTAATTGCATAAAGAAAGAGAGAGATCCAATCCTAACTACTCAAACGCATGAGATGTGGCTAGATCATACAATTTCCTTGGTTTTTACACCAAGTGTTCTTATGTTTGAATAATCCAAGCAATTACGGACTTAAGTCACCCAAACTAACATATTATTACCTTGCAATCAAGAATCAATTGGCCATATTGATCAAAATAACAAAGCAACAATGGAATTAAGCATGAGATTGTATGAATATTGAATAACAAAAGATAAACAATGTTTGATCAAGTCTCCCAATCCATAAAACAACTAAATCATCACCTAATCTTCAACTAGAATAAAATATTTCAGCCTCTCATGGCTGAAACAAAATTAAAAATAAAGGAAAAGAAGAAAGGTAGAAGAAGAGATGTGAATTTCGTAGGTGCCTCCCAAGGGGGGCTTAAAGGTTGTGTAGAGGCTCCTTATGTGTCTTTTTATAGTTGAAAGTGCTGCCCTAGGTCATACTTGCTTCCCAATTAGTGAAGAGGCTGCCCAAAGTGCTGCCCATGCTCAACTTGTTGCCTAAGTTGTAGCAGAAAAGGAAGGTGGCGCGCAGATGGCTCTCAGAAGAGGAAAGCACATAGATTGTTTCTGAATAGGAAGGATGCACGAATTTTGATCTTCAAAGGGGAAGATATGCTGTCCATACATTCCTTTTTAGGTGGAGCCTTCGTTTGAATTTTGAATGCTGAATGAAGAAGAGGCAAGTGCGTCATCATGGGATCTTGCTGCCTAAATAGGAAGATATGACTGCTGCAGTGTGTGCACATCTTTGAATAAGGAAAGAAAGATCTGCGATTTGAATTTCAAATAATCTTCTGACTGATCTTTCCTTATTTGCGTTTGCTTCTGCACTTCCCTTATTTGAGGACTTTCCTTTTCTGAAAACTTTCCTTATTTGACACTTTCCATAATTGGTTTCACCTTTGAATAAGGAAAGAAGAATCTGCAATTTGAATTTCAAAGAATCTGTTGATTGCGCTTTCCTTTTCTGGCACTTTCCTTATTAGAAAACTTTCCTTAGTTAGCACTTTCCATATTTGAAAACTTTCCTTTTTTGGCACTTTCCATATTTGGCACTTTTTGGCAGTTTTAAGAGCATTTTCTTCAGATTGTCTCTTTACACCTAATATCTGCAAAACATGATTAAAACCACAAAATTAGGTAGAAAAGGTGTAAATAAACATCAATAAGATCATGATAATATGGACTAAAATATGCTCTATCAAAGATCTTATGGGATCCTGGCCATTTTTGCTCCAGGAGATCTTACGGGATCCTGGCCGTTTTTGCTCCGGGGAGATCTTTGGAGATCTCGCCGGCCATTTTTGCTCCAGGAGATCTTACGAGATCCTGGCCATTTTTGCTCCGGGGAGATCTTTGGAGATCCCGCCGGCCTTTTTTGCTCCAGGAGATCTTACGGGATCCTGGCTGTTTTTAAGGTCTTGCGCAAGATTCGGGCTCATTGGCCTTACTATCGCTTCGTCATCTCAGTCGATTTTGTGGTGCTAGGGGCCTTTTGGGAGCTCGGCCACCTACCTAACTGAGGTCTTGGGCATTTATGCCTGTTTCATTTTTCTTTTTTGTTTCTTTCATGAAAGCAATGTGAGTAGAGACAAATAATGAATAGGGACGATAATCAACGTCTATTTTATTATCATGCTTTAAGATACAATAGGTCTTTTACATTTGATGATACCTCAGGAGAAGTACCTTTTCAAGTGCTGGATATTCAAGGCGTGGGGCTCAGGGTTTCCCTGCATATCTTCAATTCGGTACACTCCTGGCTTGACCACTTTTGCTATTCTGAAGGGGCCCTCCCAGGTCGGTGCCAACTTGCCTACTACCGCTCTTTTTCCCGTAGCCTCCAGGTTTCTTAGGGCCAGGTCTCCCACCTTTAGGCTTCTTTCCCTGACCCTTTGGTTGTAATAACGGGCTGCCCATTGTTGATAAGCGGCAGTTCGGACTTGAGCTTCCTCCCTAATCTCTTCGAGAGCATCCAGGGAGCTCCTTAACTTGTCATCGTTAGTGCTCTCATTAGCAAATTGGACTCGATGAGTGGGGATTTGCAGCTCGACTGGGACTACGGCCTCTGTGCCAAAAGCAAGTGCAAAGGGCGTTTCTTTAGTGGACGTTCTAGGGGTAGTTCGGAGTGCCCACAGGATGCTGTTGAGCTCTTCCGCCCAGTTCGCCTTGGCCCCATCCAGCCGTTTCTTCAATCCTTGGAGGATAGCTCTATTGGTGACCTCTGTTTGACCATTGGTCTGAGGATGGGCCACTGAGGAGAACTTGTGCTATATGCCCATGTTTGCCGTAAACGCTCTGAAGGCGCTTCAGTCAAATTGCCTGCCGTTGTCTGAGATGAGCACCCTGGGTATGCCAAATCTGCAGATGATGTGCCCCCATACAAAATCTATCATTTGGCGGGCTGTGATTGTGGGAGAAACCTCCACCTCTGGCCATTTTGAGAAGTACTTCACAGCCACCACTACAAACTTTTTCTGCCCTGTGGTTTTGGGAAAGGGTCCCAAGATGTCTATTCCCCATTGTGAGAACAGCCACGGGCTGGATATGCTGGACTGAGGAGTGGCTAGGATATTGATGGCGTTGGCAAACCTCTGGCATACATCGCATTTCCGGACGAACTCTTCTGCCTCTTTTTTAACAGTGGGCCAGTAGTACCCTTGCCTGAATATTTTATTGGCCAGTGTTCTTGGTCCTTCGTGAGCTCCGCACATTCCCCTGTGTATCTTTTCCATCACCTTTATTGCCTCCTTCGGGCTCACACACCGGAGCCATGGGCTGGACTTCCTCCTTCTGTACAAGGTCCCCCTTACTACTTGGTAATTAGCAGCGCAAGCTGCTACCTTTCTTGCTTCATCCTTGTCTTCAGGGAGCTTTCCTTTTTCCAGATACTCCAGGTACGAGGTCATCTAGGTTTGGCTTTGTTCCACCTGCAATACGGTGGCTGTTTTATTAAAAGCAGGTGTGCTGACATGCTGTATGTACACTTCATCATGGAGCTGTTCTAGTTCTTCCTTGGATAACCGACTAAGCAGGTCTACTTCTTCGTTTTCTTCTCAAGGTATTCTTTGGTATTTGATGATGGCTCCCCGACCCTTGAGCTCGGCTTCTATAGCTTTTACCTTTGCTAGGTAATTCTGTATGGTTGAGTCTCTGGCTTGATATGCCCCAGTTACTTGATTGATCACCAGCTGGGAGTCACTATTCACTTCGAGGTCGGTTGCCCCTACTTCCATTGCCACCAGCATCCCATTTATTAGGGCTTCATATTCTGCCACATTATTGGAGGCCTTGAATTCCAGGCGTAAGGCGTAGCAGACCTTAAATTCTCCAGGTCCCTTAAGCATTATTCCGGCGCTTGATGCCCCGTCCACATACAACTTCCAGTTGAATTCTTGGGAAGGCTCTCCTTCTCTCCTATTCCCCGACGCTTCGAAAGATGACTCTCCCCGCTCTTCATTGAATGAGCACTCTGCTATGAAGTCAGCAAGGGCTTGAGATTTTATAGTGGTCCGAGGTCAATACTGTAGGCAGTAAGGGCTAATCTCGATGGACCAAGCAAGCATCCGACCTGATGTTTTCGGCCTGTGCATAATCTTTTTCAGAGGTTGGTTTGTCATCACTACACCCTAATGGCTTTCCAGATAGATCCTAAACTTCTGAATTGCTAGCAACAGAGCATACGCCATCTTTTCAATGTTCAGATATCTGATCTCGACATCCTTAAGCACCTTGCTGACGTAAAACACTGGCTTCTGTTCTCCTTCATATACTCTTACTAATACAGCACTGATCGCTTGCTCAGAGGCTGCCAAGTATATCAGAAGTTCTTCTCCTTCTAAGGGGCTACTGAGCACATGGGGCGAGTTGAGGTAGCCTTTGAGCTCTTTGAAAGCTTCTCGGCAGTCTTCCGTCCATTCGAAGTTCGGCACTTTCCTCAATTTCTTGAAGAATGGCAAGCATTTCTCTGCCGACCTTGACATAAAGCGATTTAACGCCACTACTCTCCCAGTCAGTCTCTGGACATCCTTACACAGGTCGGTTCTAGCATATTCAGTATAGCTTCTATTTTCTCCGGATTGGGCTCGATGCCTTTCCCACTCACCATGTATCCCAGGAACTTTCCTCCCCTAATGAAGAAGGCACACTTCGCTGGGTTCAGCCTCATTCTGTATTGTTCTAACACCCCAAATACCTCCCTCAGATCTACCATGTGCTGCTGGAAAGTTGGGCTTTTGACCACCATATCATCTACATAAGCTTCTACGTTTCTGCCGATCTGATTTTTGAAGATTTTGTTCATCAGTCTTTGGTATGTTGCCCCAGCTAGAGTCTGGCGTCGGAATTCTACGTTCTGGTGGAATTCAGGATGTCGGAAGTCTCTAGAGGGGTAAGAGCTATGTTTTTCGAAAGTAATGTAGTATGTTTTCATGTTTTAAAGTGAAATGGAACTAAGTGTTTGAAAGAAAAGAACCAAGGCAGAAAAGCCAGGTTCGGCCGCCGAAGGGAAAGTTCGGCCGCCGAACATGCATGGCTTTTGGTTTCACGTTAGGCCGCCGAAGGTGGTCTGGCCAGCCACCTATAAAGGCCCTCAAGCGGTGGAAGGATAAGTATTCACTTTTCTTTCCCTTTCCAGAGGTGAGACCATCTCTTTCTTGGAGTTTCTTCATGTTTTCATCAATCTTGCAAAGTTTTGATTGGCTTTAATGTTATTTTGAAGGTTTTGAGCTAAAAACCCCAGATGTGGAAGTTTGGAGAGTTGCTCCATATCTCCACGTTAGGATCGTTCATCTTCTTATTTTCAAGAGGTAAGTGAAGATCCTGAGTTTTTTTTTTCATGTTTTATGGAAGCTTTATGGAGGTTTTGGGTAGAGGTGCATGAATAGGGTAAAAAGTGAGTTTTTGGTGTTTTGTGATATAAGTTTGTATATGTGTTATGTGTTTTGTTTTGTTGGGGTTTTAAGGTAGTTGTTGACCCCTTTGAGCATATACTTAGGTGTATGCATGTTGAGGAATTGAAGTGTTTGAGTTTGAGGAAGATTGGTGCATTTTGGCGTGAGGCAGAGTAAGGTTCTGCCTTGCTGATGAACCCAGCTTCGGCCACCGAAGAATGGTTCGGCCGCCGAATGTGCTGAGGAGGTGGCTTTGGTTTCCTAAGCTTGCCCCTGAGCCTTTGGACTTTCAGCTCTGGAGGGGAGTTTCGGCCGCCGAAGGTGCCGCCGAAGGTTAGAGACTTTCATCTCTGGAGTGCCTTTCAGCCCCCGAAACTTGCCCCCGAAAGGGTTCGGCTGCCGAAAGTAGAGATTCGGCCGCCGAAGGTGCATGAGTTTCGGCTCTGGAGAGGACTTTCGGCCGCCGAACCTGCTGCCGAAAGTGCTCTGTCCAGCCTTCTTTTGCATGCTTTGCATGATTGTTTTAGGAAATTTAAGGGGATTCTTGGGGAGTTTAATAGAGTTGTTCTTGAGCTAGTTTGGTCCCTCATTTGAGTCCATCTGTGTAGGCACAGACCAGAAGAATCAAAAAGGTCAGCAGTGAATACTGCTTCAGAGTTTGCAGAGTCTGTTCAGAGATAGCTAGAGGTGAGTGGACCTAAACTAAATTCTTGTAATTAAGAGATGGAATGTTTTTTAGCATATTTCATGCACCATGATGATGTAGTAGGTTGATTGCATTAGAATTCACGAATATGTTGCATTGCATAGTTATTTGTTGATGTGGGTGAATGCTGAATGATCCAATAGTCATTGAGATAAGTCCAGGAGCCTTTGACTACGCCCTGGCAGGTATAGAAGTCCAGGAGCCTTTGACTACGCCCTGGCAGGTATAGAAATCCAGGAGCCTTTGACTACGCCCTGGCAGAGATAGAAAAGTCCAGGAGCCTTTGACTACGCCCTGGCAATGGTAAGTACATGTGTTATATACACGTATAGATATATGAGACAAGAGAACCAGGTGCCTTTGACTACGCCCTGGTATGGTGATACTGGGACTATTTGGTGACAGATTTACCCTTGAGATGAACTGTCTGTGATATGATGCATTCCATAAGATCATGTTTTAATGACCTGTTTTACTATTCTACTCACTGGGCTATAGAGCTCATCCCACTCCCTTAACTCCAGTCTTGCAGGTTCAGAGTACAGGTTGTTCAGGGGAAGATCAGCAGAGTACAAAAAGAGTAAAGAGCTTTGTAATAGTATAGCGTGGACATGTAATAATATAAAGAAATGTAATAGTTGTATAGAGATAGAATTGTGCTTGATCCAGTTGTTCTGTAAATCTTTGTATATACATGGTCTGTTTATATAACTGTTTTTATGAACAGGTGAAAAACCAGGCTTAACAAGTATGAGTTTAACCCATCTAGAGCAAGCTCTAGTGAGGGGTACAGAGTACAGAGATAGTGCATGCACAGGTTAAGCCTTGGTTCAGAGAAAAGTTTTTATTTTCACAGAAACTGTATGATCATGTATGAGATTTACAAGTATCCAGAGAGTATAGCAGGCTTGCTACAGGTTCTGGCGGCCTTAAGTCGACCTGAATCCTAGCGCCGGTGGCGGTCCGATTTTCGGGTCGTTACAGATTGGTATCAGAGCCCAAGGTTCAAATGATCGGACCTATAGAGAGAGTGTCGGGCTCATAGAGGTTAGAAGTGGTCAAGCACAATAGGGAATCATGTCCACTAGGATAGGGTGTTGAGTCCTATATGTTTGCTGATATGAAATGCCATGATTTACGCCTGTGCATTAGTGATATGTGTTGTTTTTCAGAGTTAAGATGAGAGGAACTCGTCGATCTGCACGATTGACTGGAGTCCTACCAGAGAGTGAGAGAATAGAGGATCGTCCTCCTGCATTGCCAAGGGCAAGGTCGCAAAGATCAAGTAGGGAAAGTTTGTCAATGGACCCTAGAAGGTCTTTGGACGAGAGCAGAAGAGGAACAGCTAGAGGAGGAAGATCAGAGGAAGTGAGGGAGGCTATGGAGGTTGATCAGTCAGTAGATGAAAGCATGGGTGTAGGCAGATCTGAAGAAGGTATGGGAGAGTCTCAGGGAGGCGTTCAGGCCTCAGGGTTTGGTTATCCAGCCTGTCCTCAGGACCTAGGGTATCCGATGGGAGGTATGTCGGAGTACTCTAGTTTTGTCCCATATCCTACTTACATGCCATATATGCCTTATCCTCATTATTACCCACCATATCCTATGTATCCACCCTCACCTATCCATCCAAGTGTAGCACACCCAGAGCCAAATGAACCAGTACCACCACCACCACCTGAACCAGTAGTCCCTGTTGTTGACGCACAGCAACCTAGCTCATCTGGGGGAAGTAAGATGAAAATGACATAGTACTTGAAATTGGATGCTCCTAAATATAACACGGGAGATGATCCATTTGACTACCTCATATCAGTTAGGATGATAACCAGTGAATTGGGAGCTGATGATAGTAGAGCCATTGAGATGGCGGGGTTCACACTGAAATGTAAGAAAGCCAGAGAATGGTTTAAGAATTATGTGGCGCCCAGGATGGACAGTATGTCATGGGGAGAGTTCGCCAATGAGTTTGCAGGGTGGGCTTTTCCTGACAGTTCCAGAGAGATGAAAATAATAGAATTTGAACAGTTGCAACAGACGGACGAGATGAGTGTTGATGAATTTACAGATAAATTCCTGGATTTGCTACAGTACGTGGGTCAGGCCTATGATACTGATCAGAAGAAGGCAAGGAGATATACTATGAGACTGCATCCCAGGTATTCTTCCTTGATTCTTCCAGCAGAAAAGGAGAGTTTCCACTCTATAGTGGATGCCGCTAGGAAAATGGAAGCAAGTGCCAATAGTCAGAAACAGTCAAAGGCACAGGCTTCGGGGTTTAAAGCCCCTAGTGCAACACCTTCAGGCAGCAAAAGATGGGAAAAGGCAAAAGGAACAAAGAATAAGTTCTGGAGCAAAGTCAAGTCTGGTCTGGGAATGGGTAGTGGCTCAAGCTCTGGCGCAAGCAGTCCAGTATGTAGAAGATGTGGGAGACCACACAAGGGAGCTTGCCAGTTGGGATCTTCAGCCTGTTATAGGTGTGGACAGGAAGGGCATTTTGCTCGGGATTGTCCTCAGGTGACTTTACACCATCCCAGCAGATGAGTTCAGGCAGTGTAGTACAGCCAGCAGCTCCAGCCGTACCGCAGAGTAGTACCAGAGGTAGAGGGAGAGGGTCAGCCTCTACTTCAGCAGCAGGTTCCCGAGGTGGAAATCCGGTAGCCCCAGCACGGATTTTCACTGTGACTCAGGAGGAGGCAAACACATCGAACACAGTGGTGTCAGGTAATCTCATCATAGGGTGTTCTGATGTGTATGCTTTGATGGACCCTGGTGCTTCTCATTCCTTTGTTGCTTCGAGAGCCATAGAGAGGTTGGGTTTGATGATTTCTGAGTTAGAGTATCCTCTCTGGGTCAGTGGACCCAAATGTGACCCATCAGTGGCAGTGTCAGTCTGTCGTTTCAGTCTAGTGTTCATAGAGGGTAGATGCCTTCCAGCTGACCTTGTGGTTCTAGACTTGACAGATTTTGATGTCATTCTAGGGATGGATTGGCTATCTGCATATGGTGCGACCTTGGACTGTAGAGAGAAGGTAGTTAGTCTCAGAGACCAGGATGGGTCAGAGTGTGTCTTCAGAGGAGACAGAAGGGGTACACCCAAAGGTTTGATTTCAGCCCTTCAGGCTCGTCGTTTGCTTAGGAGGGGTTGTCAAGGGTTTCTAGCTCATGTGAGGGAGCTAGATAGTCAGGTTAGGGAACCAGCCGGAGTACCTGTAGTTCGAGAATTTCCAGATGTGTTCCCAGACGACTTACCAGGACTACCACCTGATAGGGAGATAGAGTTTGAAATAGAATTGCTGCCTGGTACCAGACCTATCTCTATTCCTCCCT
Source organism: Manihot esculenta (assembly GCF_001659605.2). NCBI lineage: Eukaryota > Viridiplantae > Streptophyta > Magnoliopsida > Malpighiales > Euphorbiaceae > Manihot > Manihot esculenta. The sequence goes on along the minus strand of NC_035178.2, from coordinate 33,273,471 downwards.
ACAGGATGGCGCCAGCAGAATTAAAAGAGTTGAAAAAGCAGTTGCAGGAGTTGGTAGATAAGGGTTTCATCCGCCCTAGTACCTCACCTTGGGGTGCTCCAGTGCTTTTTGTCAGAAAGAAGGATGGATCCCTCAGACTTTGTATCGACTACAGACAGTTAAACAAGGTCACTACCAAGAACAGGTATCCTTTACCTAGGATTGATGATCTATTCGATCAGTTAGCTGGAGCAGGTTGTTTCTCTAAAATAGATCTGAGATTCGGGTATCATCAATTGAGAGTCAGAGAGGCAGATGTGCCAAAGATAGCTTTCAGGACCAGATATGGGCATTATGAGTTCTTAGTGATGCTGTTCGGGTTGACTAACGCCCCTACAACATTCATGGATCTCATGAATAGAGTTTTCAGCGAGTTTCTGGATCACTTTGTCATTGTTTTCATCGATGATATCTTAGTGTATTACAGAGATGCAGAAGAGCATGCCCAGCATCTGAGGATAGTTCTACAGACACTGAGAGAGCATGGATTATATGCCAAGTTCTCAAAGTGTGAGTTTTGGTTAAGGACCATTTCCTTCTTGGGACATGTGATATCAGCAGAAGGGATTGAGGTAGACCCCAAGAAGATAGAGGCTGTAGCTAACTAGCCCAGACCCACTACAGTGACTGAGATTAAAAGCTTTCTGGGACTGGCAGGTTACTACAGGAGGTTCGTTCAGGACTTCTCAAAGATAGCGGCTCCTATGACCAAACTGACTCAGAAGAACCAGAAGTTTATCTGGTCGGACCAGTGTGAAGGGAGCTTTGAGGAGCTCAAGAGGAGATTGACATCAGCACCGGTGTTGACTTTGCCTGTCAGTAATGAGGATTTCACAGTGTTCTATGATACGTCTCGAGTGGGATTGGGTTGTGTTTTGATACAGCAAGACAGGGTGATTGCTTATGCTTCTAGACAGTTGAAGAAGCACGAGTTGAATTACCCCACCCATGACCTAGAGATGGCAGCAGTTATCTTTGCACTCAAGATGTGGAGGCATTACCTCTATGGGGTTAAATGCGAGATCTTCACTGATCACAAGAGTCTACAGTACATCTTGAGCCAGAGAGACCTGAATTTGAGGCAGAGAAGATGGGTAGAATTGCTCAGTGATTATGATTGTAAGATCCAGTATCAGCTGGGTAAGGCGAATGTGGTGGCAGACGCCCTAAGCCGGAAGTCACTAGGCAGTTTATCCCATATAGCAGCAGAGCGGAGACCAGTAGTGATGGAGCTTTACAAGCTTATAGAGGAAGGGTTACAGCTAGAGTTGTCTGGTACGGGTGCGTTGATAGCACAGATGAGAGTGATACCAGTGTTTCTAGAGCAAGTGGCTCAGAAACAGCATGAGGACCCTGAGTTAGTTAAAATTGCCAGGACTGTTCAGTCAGGCAATAGTGCAGAGTTCCAATTTGACAGCAAAGGGATTCTCCGTTATGGGCATCGATTAGTAGTAGTAGTAGTAGTCTGAAGGAAAAATAAATGAGTTAAATCAATTCTCCGGCAACGGCGCCAATTTTTGACTCGCGGTTGTCGAAGCCGGTAAAAAATAACCTTTCTAGTTATCAACAATTTACAACGGCAGATAGTGGTGAAAGGATCAAATCCACAGGGAATTGAGAACTTACCTATTTCCCTTATCAAGACCAATAAAATAAACTGAAACAAAAATAAACTGAAAAAGAAGAAAACTGAAAACGAGATAATCTGAAACGAGATAAATCTGCCTCTGAAGAAGTCACCATCGCAGATCTGAATCATGGATGAGGTAAGTACATCTGTTCGCTATTCTCAACTCACATCTGTTATGAAAGATTTTGCCATAGGAATAGTTCGACAGGTTCAAGCATCCCAGCGACCAAGGCCATGTAGGATCTGTGCATATGTGGAATACCCAACTAATCAATGTCCTACACTTTATGAGTATGACCAACCAGTGCAAGCATTTGGAGGATTCTATGGACAGCCAAGACATGATCCCTACTATGACACATACAATCCAGGTTGGAGAGACTATCCAGACTTCAGTTATGCATGGGATAACGACTACCAGAATTATCAAGGATATCAAGCCCAACCAGAACCTCCAAATTCCATCCAGCACCTTGAAAAGATTATGGAAACAATGGTAAGTTCCATGCAAAGCATGCGACAGGACATAGGACAATTAGCCACCTCAATGAAAGCAAACATGTTAAGAAGAGAGCAAGAGCTTCAAGATTTCGAGGATGATGATGAAAGTTGGCAAGTACAAGAACAAGCTGCTGAAGAAACATAACCAGAAAACTGTTTGTCCACACAAACTGGTCAAACAGAACCTGTTGATAGTTTAGATATCATTGATTGTTTGAGTAAAGATGTTTTTTATGTAAATCAAGATGATATACTAAATGATGATCTTTGCAGGGAAGAGAGCTAGAAAGAGCTAGAACTGAAAGAAACTGACTATTGCATCCAACAGGTGAACTGCAGCCAAGCACAGACTGAAGAGGGCACTGTCGCACCTCTTCAGGAGAATTCGCAGATGAGCTTTGCGCAACCTGAAGCCATCTCCATCGCATCCTTTCAACCTAAACCGCAGGACAGTCATCCGTTTCAGGTAAGTCATGCGCAGAAAGAGGAACCAGAAACCAGTTCAGCCATAGATCCAATGCAAACAGCCCATGCTCACAAGGAACAAATGTTATTCCAAGCACCTAAACCAAAGGACCATGCGGATCAATGCTTGCCCAAACCTCCGGATAAGGTAGAGTTTGTTTTGCCAGATTTTAGTACTAAGTTGCAGCTGGCCATAGAGAAACATGAATTGGAGTTCAAAGTGCTTCCCAATTATCTCAAAAATGCAAACATAAGGGCTAGAGGCACACCTCATCTGAAAGAAGAAAAGCTAATCATGTTACTTCATGAGTACATGGAAAAAATAGGATGGTGTAATACCCTGCTAGACTCCGGTATCGGAATTCCTACCTTCCGGTGGAATCTCGGATGTCGAAAACCTCTAGAAGGGTAAAATCATGTTTTTATAAAATATTTTAATGTATTTTATGTTTTTAAGTGAAAAGGAAATTGAGTTTTGTATGAAAATGACCAAGGAGGCATTTCCAGGTTCGACCGCCGAACCTCAAGTTCGGCCGCCGAATGTGGGATGGTTTAGGGGGGCATGTTAGGCTTCCGAAAGTCTCAAAAGGTTCAGCTTCCGAACCTCAAGTTCGGCCGCCGAACTTGCATGAGATGTGGGGGCACGTTCGGCTGCCGAAAGGTGGTCTGCCAGACCTATATAAGAGCTCCATGGCCGAAATGGGCAAGTTTTCTCCCCATTTTCGGCCACGGTGAATTCATGCTCTCCTTTGGTTCGTTTTTGCTGTTTTTCCTCCAATCTTTCATGTTTTAACAAGCTTTATGTTGATTTGAAGAGTTTTGAGCAAAAAAGAGCAAGTTTTGGAAACTTGGAGACTAAAGAGCGGATCTCTCCCATCTCCGAGTCGGATCGTCTCTCCTCTCGTTCTACAAGAGGTAAGAGTAGATCCATAGTTCCTTTCATGTTTTAAGTAAGTTTTATGAAGTTTCTTGGGGTAGAAATGCATGTGTAGGTTTATGTGGAGTTTTTGGTTAAATATGTGTTTATGAGCAATGTATGTTGGTTATGCATGTTTGATGTGTTGTAGATGGGGTTTAGGATAGTTTGAAGCCCCTAGGAGCTTGTATGCTTGAGTATGCATGTTGTCGAATAGGAAAATGCATGATTGAATGAGTTGGGAGGCGTTTATACATGTTGAGCTGAGTTTCTGCTCTTTTGGGAGAAACCAGGTTCGGCAGCCGAAGGTTCTTTCGGCCGCCGATCCTGCCTGTGCTAGCATGAATCGGCTGCCAAACCCTGCCCCCGAAAGATGACTTTCGGCTCTGGAAGAGACTGTAACGACCCAAAAATTGGACCGCTACCGGCGCTAGGATCCAGATCGGCTTAAGGCTGCCGGGACCCGTTGTAAGCCTGACATGTAACCTGTAAACCTGTTTAATCCCATACATGATCAACAATCATACATAAAAATTTAAAACCTTTCTTTCATACATTCTATCATACACCAAACTCAACCTGTGCATGCACTGAACATAGCCATAATCATAAACTTGACCCCTCTGTGGGATCTCATCAATGCCCCCAATGGGTGGCATAACAAGTGTTGAGTTGGCTAAACATAGTCATCAATAAACATTAAGATCGTGTATCAAAAAGGGATTACAATATACTATGGTCAAGCACACTTCTAACCTTAATATCGTTACATTACATATCCATACATCATTATACAATCTGTCATGTCCACATTCTAACTATTACATGCATAAGACTTCATTACTATTCTTGACTTCTCTGTCTAACCCGTACCTGCAAACCTGGGGAAATTGGGAGAGGGGTGAGCTACTAGAGCCCAGTGAGCAGAATCATAAAGCATTTAAAACACATGCTATCATGGAATGCATCACATCACAACTAATCATATCAAGGATGAACTTGTCACCATTTAGCCCTCTACATATTCCAATCGTGCCAGGGGCATAGTGCAGGCCACACCTGGTCTTTCTCTTATACATAACATAACGTACATAATCCATGGTGCCGGGGGCGTAGTGCAGGCCACGTCCGGTCTTTCTCTTACATAGTGCCAGGGGCATAGTGCAGGCCACATCTGGACTTCCATATCATATCATCATGTCATAACATATGAGGGCTAATGGATCATTCAACGTTCATCCACATCAACAACATATTATGCAATGCAACATATTCGTGATTTCTAATGCAAACAACCTAAAATATCACATGGCATCCGTGATGCATGAACATGCTCAAAATTGATTTATTTACTTAAGAGCATAAGAGTTATTCCACTCACCTCTGGCTAGCTCTGACATTGACTGAAGCAACTGACTCACTGCGGGGGTCCTCAGTTCCTCGGGTCCGAACCTACACAGGTGGACTCAAATGAGGGACCAAACAACTAGAACATAACTCTAAAAACATCCCCCAAAAACCCCCTAAAACATCATGAAATAACCATAGAAGAAGATGCAAGGGAGGCCTGGACAGGGCACTTTCGGCGGCAGGTTCGGCGGCCGAAAGTCCCTTCAGAGCCGAAAGTCAGGCAGGTTCGGCGGCACCTTCAGCGGCCGAAACTCCCAGACAGAGACGAAAGTCTCCTTTCGGGGGCAAGCTTCGGCAGCCGAAGGCTGCCTCCACAAGAGGGTTCGGCGGCCGAAAGTCCCTTCGGCTGCCGAACCTGGTTTCTCCCAAAGGGCAGAAACTTGGATCAAACATGCACAAATGCCTTCAAACTCAAACCATCATGCATTTAGCTCAACCAAAACATGCATACAAGCTCCTAGGGGTCTCAAACTACCTTAAACCCCAACTACAACACATCAAACGCACATTACAAGCCACATTGCTCAAAAACTCATCAAAAACTCATAAACTCAACATAAGCTTACTCATGCATTTTCTACCCATGAACTTCATAAAACTTACTTAAAACATACAATGAGCTTAAGATCGGCTCTTACCTCTTGAAGATCGAGAGAGAGACGACCTAAAACTCGGAGGTGGGAGAGATTGGGTTCTTGAACCTCCAAGCTCCAAAACTTTGCTCAAAAGTTCAAATCTTCAAAACAAAGTTAAAACAAATGAAAAACTTGAAAGATCTAGAGGAAAAACATCAAAGATCGGTGAGGGACGGTGGAGAGCTCACCTTGGCCGAAAATGGGGAAAAAGCTCGCCCGTTTTCGTCTAAGGGACCCTTTTATAGTGGCTATCCAGGCCACGTTCGGGGGCCGAATGTGCCTCCGCATGCATGCCATGTTCGGCGGCCGAACTTGAGGTTCGGCGGCCGAACTTGAGGTTCGGCGGCCGAACTTGAGGTTTGGCGGCCGAACCTGGACTTCCCTCACTTATGCCTTCGGGGGCCTAAGGCACACCCGTAATGCATGCATGTTCGGCGGCTGAACTTTGAGTTTCGGCGGCCGAACCTGAGTTTCCTCTAAGGGTGTTTTTATTCAAAAACTCACTTCCTCTTTACTTAAAATCATCAAAACATTAAAACATTTCATGAAAACATGGTTTTACCCTTCTAGAGGTCTCCGACATCCGAGATTCCACCGGACCGTAGGAATTCCGATATCGGAGTCTAGCCGGGTATTACATTCTCCCCCCCTTAAGAACATTCGTCCCCGAATGTTCCTCAACTAACACATAGCATGGCATACACATATCCAACATGCAAAGCACATAAAACTCACAGGGAACTAACCTCAGAAAAGATAAGGGTATTGCTGGAGCATGGACTCCTGTGTCTCCCAGGTGCACTCTTCCATATTGTGGTGGTTCCATAGGACTTTCACCATCGAGATTTCCTTGTTTCTCAGCTTTCTGATCTGGGTGTCTATGATCCGTAGTGGCTGCTCAACATAGGTGAGATCCTCTTGGATCTCCACATCAGGCTCACTAAGAACCTTGCCCGGATCTAACACAAATTTCCTCAACATTGAAACATGGAAAACCGGATGGATTCTTGCCATTGAAGCAGGCAAATCTAGCTTGTACGACACATTCCCAATCTTCTGCAAGATTTCAAAGGGTCCGATGTATCGTGGGGCTAGTTTACCTTTCTTCCCAAAGCGAACCACTCCTTTCATTGGGGACACCTTGAGCAATTCCAGATCCCCCTCCCGAAACTCTACTTGTCTTCTGCGGACGTCTGCATAACTCTTCTGTCTGCTTGCAGCAGTCTTGATTCTCTCTCTGATTATGGGTACCACCCTGCTGGTGATCTCTACTAGCTCAGGCCCTGCCAAGGCCTTTTCTCCAACTTCCTCCCAGCAAACAGGTGACCTGCACTTCCTCCCATATAAGGCTTCATATGGAGCCATCCCAATGCTAGCATGATGGCTGTTATTGTAGGCAAACTCCACCAAAGGTAGATGCTGCCTCCAAGAACCGCCAAAGTCCAGCACACACATTCTAAGCATATCCTCGATAGTCTGGATGGCCCTTTCAGACTGTCCGTCCGTCTGGGGGTGGAAGGCAGTACTGAAATCCAATCTAGTACCCATGGCATTCTGCAGACTCCGCCAAAACCTGGAGGTGAACTGGGGCCCTCTATCCGACACTATCGAAACAGGAACCCCATGCAGCCTGACGATCTCATCCACATATACCTGCGCCAACTTGTCCACAGAGTAGCCACTCCTGACAGGGATGAAGTGAGCAGATTTGGTGAGTCTGTCCACAATCACCCATATGGAGTCCAATCTGTTGGACGCCGCCGGTAACCCCACTACGAAGTCCATAGCTATATTCTCCCATTTCCAATCTGGAATAGGTAGCGGGTTAAGCATTCCAGTCGGCTTCTGATGTTCCAGCTTCACCCTCTGACACACTTCGCAGGCTGACACAAACTGTGCCACTTCTTTCTTCATAGCTGGCCACCAATAAACCTTCTTCAGATCTTGATACATCTTGGTGGCTCCCGAGTGAACGCTGTATCTTGCATTATGAGCCTCCCTCATAATGTCTCCTTTTAGCCCTATGTCATCTGGTACACACAAACGACTCCCATAGCGGAGGATCCCCTTACTGTCAAATCTGAACTCACTGTCTTTGCCTGACTGAACAGTCCTGGCAATCTTCACTAACTCTGGGTCCTCATGCTGTTTCTGAGCCACTTGCTCCAGAAACACAGGTGTCACTCTCATCTGGGCCACTAAAGCACCGGTACCAGACAACTCCAACTGTAGACCTTCATCAATGAGCTTGTAAAACTCCTTCACCACTGGTCTCCTCTCTGTCGACATGTGGGATAAACTGCCGAGTGATTTCTGGCTTAAGGCGTCTGCCACAACATTCGCCTTACCCGGATGGTACTGAATCTTGCAATCATAGTCACTCAGCAGCTCTACCCATCTCCTCTGTCTCAAATTCAAATCTCTTTGACTCAGGATGTACTGCAGGCTTTTATGATCTGTAAAGATCTCACATTTTACCCCATAGAGGTAGTGCCTCCACATCTTGAGTGCAAAGATTACTGCTGCCATCTCAAGGTCATGTGTGGGGTAATTCAACTCATGCTTCTTTAGCTGCCTAGAAGCATAAGCAATCACCCTCTCATTCTGCATTAGTACACAACCCAGTCCCACACGAGATGCATCACAAAAGACTGTAAAGTCCTCATCACTATGTAATACCCGGCTAGACTTCGGTATCAGAATTCCTACCGTCCGGTGGAATCTCGGATGTCGGAAGCCTCTAGTAGGGTAAAACCATGTTTTTATGAAATGTTTTAATGTATTTTATGTTTTAAGCATGAAAGAAAATGAGTTTTTGCATGAAAATAGCTTTGAAGGAAAACTCAGGTTCGGCCGCCGAACCTCAAGTTCGGCCGCCGAACATGCATGCGTTGCGGGTGTGCTTTAGGCCCCCGAAAGCATAAGTGAGGGAAGTCCAGGTTCGGCCGCCGAATCTCAAGTTCGGCCGCCGAACATGGCATGCATGCGGAGGCACATTCGGCCCCCGAACGTGGTCTGGCCAACCACTATAAAAGGGTCCCTTAGCCGAAAACGGGCGAGCTTTTTCCCCCATTTTCGGCCAAGGTGAGTCTCCGCCGTCCCTCACCCATCTTTGGCGTCTTTCCTCTAGATCTTTCAAGGTTTTCATTTGTTTTAACTTTATTTTGAAGATTTGAGCATTTGAGCAAAGTTTTGGAACTTGGAGGTTCAAGAACCCAATCTCTCCCAACTTCGAGTTTAGGTCGTCTCCCTCTCGATCTTCAAGAGGTAAGAGTCGATCTTAAGCTCATTGCATGTTTAAAGTAAGTTTTAAGTAGATCTATGGGGTGGAATGCATGTTTAGGTTATGGTTATGTTTATGGGTATAAATGTATGTTCATGATCAATGTGGATGCTTGATGTGTTGTAGATGGGGTTTATAATGGTTTGAGGCCCCTACGAACATGTATGCTTGTGTTTGTGTGTTGTAGAATAGGTTTGATGCATGCTGGAAAGGTTTGGAGGCGAAATGTGCATAGGGAGCCAAGTTTCTGCCCTTTGGCAGAAACTAGGTTCGGCAGCCGAAGGACTTTCGGCTGCCGAACATGGCTGGGGAGGCAGCCTTTCGGTTGCCGAAGCTTGCCCCCGAAAAGGAGACTTTCGTCTCTGTCTGGCAGTTTCGGCCGCCGAAAGTGCCGCCGAACATGCATGAGTTTCGTCTCTGTCCGGGAGTTTCGGCCGCCGAAGGTGCCGCCGAACCTGCCTGACTTTCGGCTCTGGAGGGACTTTCGGCCGCCGAACCTGCCGCCGAAAGTGCCCTGTCCAGGCCTCCTTTGCATGTTTTTCTATGGTTATTTCAGGATGTTTTAAGGGGTTTTTGGGGAGTAGTTTAGAGATATGTTCTAGTATGTTTGGTCCCTCATTTGAGTCCACCTGTGTAGGTTCGGACCCGAGGAACCGAGGACCCAAGCAGTGAGTTCACCTGCTTCGGTGTTGTCAGAGTCAGCCAGAGGTGAGTGGAACTAAACTTAATCCTTTAAATTGAGAAATTAAATGTTTTATCATGTTTCATGCATCATGATTATGCAATAGGATGTTTGCATTAGATTTCATGAATATGCTGCATTGCATCGATTGTTGTTGATGTGGGTGAATGTTGGATGACCCAATTAGTCAATGATAGGAAGACCAGGACCCCATTCTACGGCCTGGCACGGTTATGGGACTCGAAGACCAGGAGCCCAGAGGAGGCCCTGGGGTAATGGTAAGTAATGTATGTTATGACAGGAAGACCAGGACCCCATGCTACGGCCTGGCACAGAGTTAGCTTGGACTAATTGGTGACAAGTTCACCCAACCCTTATGTGAATTGTCTGTGTTATGATGCATTTCATTGGAGCATAGTATTAATATGTTTTATAGTTCTACTCACTGGGCTTTTAGCTCACCCCTCTCCCTTTTACCCCCAGGCTTGCAGGTACAGGATAGAAGAGGAGGTCGGTTAGAGTAAAGCTTGTTGTATATAGATAGAATGTGGACATGACAAATCGTAGTATGATGTAATGTAATAGTACAGTATAGTTATGTAATGATGTTTATGGATTATTAGAGGTGTGCTTGACCATAGAATGTTGTTATCCCTTCTAATGCATGATCTTGGATATTTTATGTCATTTATGTAAACCAACTCGACATATGTTATGTCACCCATTTGGGGGCTCTGATGAGATCCCACAGAGGGATCAATGTTTATGAGTTATGTTATATACAGTGCATGCACAGGTTGAGTATGGTTGATGTATATGGAAAGAAAAGTTTTAATTTTTATGTATGTTGTTGATCATGTATGGGATTATACAGGTTTACAGGTTAAGATGTCAGGCTTGCTACGGGTCCCGGCGGCCTTAAGCCGATCCGGATCCTAGCGCCGGTAGCGGTCCGATTTTCGGGTCGTTATAGAATGGTATCAGAGCCCTAGGTTCATATGGTCGGACCTAGAGTGTCGGGCTCATAGATGTTATAGAAGGTCAAGCACAATAGGAAAGATCATGTCCACTAGGATAGGATGTGGAGTCCTGTCTTGATTAATGATGTGAAATACCATGATGATATGCATGTGCATTAATGATATGCTATGATATGTGATGTATGTGATGCGGGTTCATGTGTGCCCACATGAACCATATGATACTAATGTTGCTTGTGATGTGCACTGTTTTTCAGAAAACAGGATGAGGGGAACTCGTCGATCAGCAAGATTGACTGGAGTACCACCTGAGGATGAGGGCATGAGCACTCGTCCTCCAGCATTGCCTAGGGCAATGTCTAGTAGGTCTAGCAGAGACAGAGCAGTAAGAGACCCTAGAAGGTCTTTGGATCTGGGTAGGAGCAGATCAGTTAGAGGAACAGTTCAAGGAGAAGCGTCAGAGGACATGGGGGATGATATGGATGTAGAGCAGAGGAGGGATGGCAGTCTGGGAGTTAGCATGTCAGAAGAAGGTATGGGAGAGTCCCAAGGAGGCACTCAGGCCTCGGGATTTGTTCAGCCACCTTACTACCCACCCTTCTCACAAAATCCCGGGTATTCGATGGGAGGTACATCGGATTACCCTAGCTTCACCCCTTATCCCACACAGATGCCATACCCACCATACTACCCACCATATTCGCAATACCCGATGTATCCACCCCCACCTTACTATCCAAATCCAGCAAACCCTACCTCAGAAAATGTTGAACCACCTCCACCACCTACAGAACCAGCAGCCCCAGTTACTCAACCTTCTAGACCTAGCTTAGCCAGTGGGAGCAAGGTCAAGATGACTGACTACATGAAATTGGGTGCTCCCCAATATGAAAAAGGGGATGACCCATTTGTATATCTTGAAAGGGTTAAAGTGATTACAGAGGAGATTGGGGCTGATGACAGCAGAGCCATTCAGATGGCCGAGTTCACGCTTAAGTGCAAGAAGGCACGAGAGTGCTTCAAGAATTATGTGAACCCGAGAGTGGACAGCATGTCTTGGGAGGAGTTTGCAAACGAGTTTGCAGGATGGGCTTTTCCCGATAGTTCAAGAGAGCTGAAGATGATAGAATTTGAGTAGTTGAGGCAGACAGATGATATGAGTGTAGAGGAGTACACCGACAGGTTCTTGGAGCTGTTACCTTTTGCTGGGCAGAGTCTGGATACAGATTCGAAGAAGTCAAGGAGGTATGTCATGAAACTTCATTCCAGGTATTCCTCCTTGATTCAGTCCGTGGACAGGGAGAGCTTTCATGCCATAGTAGATATGGCTAGGAAAATGGAGGCCAGTGCCATCATTCAGGGGACAGTTAAGCAGACAGTGGCACAGCCTTCTGGTTCTAGAACTCCGGGTGGGGGAAGATTAGATCCTTCTACCCTGAGTGCAGCAGCTTCAGGCAGTAAGAGATAGGGTAAGCCCAAGGGTAAGAAGAATAAGTTCTGGAATAAAGTAAAGTCCAGTTTGGGATTTGGAAGTGGCTCAAGCTCTGGTGCGGATAATGCAGTTTGTGCGAAGTGTGGTAAGCCACACAGGGGAGTATGTCGGTTTGGGACGAACGCCTGTTTCAGATGTGGTCAAGAGGGGCATATGGCTCGAGAATGTCCAAGAGCGGTCCCGATGGCTCAGTCCCAGCAGACAGCCTCAGGCAGTGTAGCGCAGCCAACAGCTCCAGCCATGACTCAGGCCAGTGGCAGAGGCAGAGGAAGAGGGGCAGCCTCTTCTTCAGCGGGTTTCAGAGGTGAAGGTCCATCAGCTCCAGCACGGATCTTCACAATGACACAGCAGGAGGCAGATGCATCTAACACCGTAGTGGCAGGTAACTTAATTATTGGTTGTTCAGATGTGTATGCCTTATGGACCCTGGTGCATCTCATTCTTTTATTGCTCCGAGAGCCGTGGGGAGGTTGGGTCTGATGACTTCTGGGTTAGAGTGTCCTCTCTGGGTCAGTGGACCGAAGTGTGATCCATCAGTGGCAGAGTCAGTCTGCCAGTGTAGTCCTGTGTTTGTTGAGGGAAGATGCTTGTCCGCTGACCTAGTGGTTCTAGATTTAACAGATTTTGACGTCATTCTAGGGATGGACTGGTTATCTACCCATGGTGCTACCTTGGACTGCAGGGACAAGGTAGTCAGGTTCAGAGGTCAGGATGGGTCTGAGGTTGTCTTCAGAGGAGACAGGAGGGGTACACCTAGAGGTCTGATATCAGCTCTTCAGGCTCGTAGGTTGCTCAGGAGGGGATGTCAGGGATATTTGGCTCATGTGAGAGAGCTTAGCAGTCAGGTTAGAGAGCCCGCCTCGGTGCCAGTGGTTAGAGAGTTCTCAGATGTGTTCCCAGACGAGCTGCCAGGTTTACCACCTGCTAGGGAGATAGAGTTCGAGATAGAACTAATGCCTGGAACCCGACCGATCTTTATCCCTCCCTACAGAATGGCGCCAGCAGAATTGAAAGAGCTGAAGGAGCAGTTACAGGAGCTGGTAGACAAGGGCTTCATCCGACCGAGTACCTCACCCTGGGGTGCTCCAGTTTTGTTTGTGAGAAAGAAGGATGGATCCCTTAGACTTTGTATCGACTACAGGCAGTCGAACAAAGTCACTACCAAGAACAAGTACCCTTTGCCAAGGATCGACGATCTATTCGACCAGCTAGCAGGAGCGGGTTGTTTCTCCAAAATAGATCTGAGATCTGGGTACCACCAGCTGAGGATCAGAGATGAGGATGTGCCAAAGACGGCTTTCAGGACCAGATATGGGCATTTTGAGTTCCTTGTAATGCCGTTCGGGCTAACCAACGCCCCTGCAGCATTCATGGATCTCATGAATAGAGTGTTTAGCCAGTACCTGGATCACTTCGTTATTGTCTTCATAGATGATATCCTAGTGTATTCCAGGAATGCAGAGGAGCATGCCCATCATCTGAGGTTGGTTCTACAGACCTTGAGGGAACATGGCTTGTATGCCAAGTTCTCTAAGTGTGAGTTCTGGCTGAGGAGCATTTCGTTCTTGGGGCATGTAGTGTCAGAGAATGGGATAGAGGTGGACCCCAAGAAGACAGAAACTGTGGCTAACTGGCCTAGACCCACTTCAGTGTCGGAGATCAGGAGTTTCTTGGGTTTGGCAGGTTACTACAGGAGGTTCGTTCAGGACTTCTCGAAAATAGCAACTCCTCTGACCAGACTAACCAGGAAGAATCAGAAATTTCTGTGGACCGACCAGTGCGAAGAGAGTTTTGAAGAGCTTAAGAAGAGGTTGACTTCAGCGCCAGTTTTAGCTCTGCCATCTAGTGATGAGGACTTTACAGTCTTTTGTGATGCGTCCCGTGTGGGACTGGGTTGTGTACTGATGCAAAATGAGAGGGTGATTGCTTATGCTTCGAGGCAGCTAAAGAAGCATGAGTTGAATTACCCCACACATGACCTTGAGATGGCAGCAGTAATCTTTGCACTCAAGATGTGGAGGCACTACCTCTATGGGGTAAAATGTGAGATCTTTACAGATCATAAGAGCCTGCAGTACATCCTGAGTCAAAGAGATTTGAACTTAAGACAGGGGAGATGGGTAAAGCTACTGAGTGACTATGATTGCAAGATTCAGTATCATCCGGGTAAGGCGAATGTCGTGGCAGACGCCCTAAGCCGGAAGTCACTAGGCAGTCTATCCCATATCACGGCAGAGAGGAGACCAGTGGTGAAGGAGTTTTACAAGCTCATTGATGAAGGTCTACAGTTGGAGTTGTCTGGTACAGGTGCCTTGGTTGCTCAGATGAAAGTGACACCCGTGTTTCTGGAGCAGGTGGCTCAGAAACAGCATGAGGACCCAGAGTTAGTGAAGATTGCCAGGACTGTTCAGTCAGGCAAGGACAGTGAGTTCAGATTCGACAATAAGGGGATCCTCCACTATGGGAGTCGATTGTGTGTACCAGATGACATAGGGATAAAAGGAGACATTATGAGAGAGGCTCATAATGCGAGATACAGCATTCACCCCGGGGCCACCAAGATGTATCAGGATCTGAAAAAGGTTTATTGGTGGCCAGCTATGAAGAGAGAAGTGGCACAGTTTGTGTCAGCCTGCGAAGTGTGTCAGAGGGTGAAGCTGGAACATCAGAAGCCGACTGGAATGCTTATCCCGCTACCTATTCCAGAGTGGAAATGGGAGAATATAGCTATGGACTTCGTAGTGGGGTTACCGGCGACATCCAACAGATTGGACTCCATATGGGTGATTGTGGACAGACTCACCAAATCTGCTCACTTCATCCCTGTCAGAAGTGGCTACTCTGTGGACAAGTTGGCGCAGGTGTACGTTGATGAGATCGTCAGACTGCATGGGGTTCCTATTTCTATAGTGTCAGATAGAGGACCCCAGTTCACCTCCAGGTTTTGGCGGAGTCTGCAGAATGCCATGGGTACTAGATTGGATTTTAGCACTGCCTTCCATCTACAGACAGACGGACAGTCAGAAAGGACCATCCAGACCATAGAAGATATGCTAAGAATGTGTGTGCTGGACTTTGGCGGTTCTTGGAGGCAGCATCTACCTTTGGTGGAGTTTGCCTACAATAACAGCCATCATGCTAGCATCTGGATGGCTCCATATGAAGCTTTATATGGGAGGAAGTGCAGATCACCTGTTTGCTGGGAGGAAGTTGGAGAAAAGGCCTTGGCAGGGCCTGAGCTAGTAGAGATCACCAGCAGGGTGGTACCCTTAATCAGAGAAAGAATCAAGACTGCTGCAAGCAGACAGAAGAGTTATGCAGACATCCGCAGAAGGCAAGTAGAGTTCCAGGAGGGGGATCTGGTTTTGCTCAAGGTGTCTCCAATGAAAGGAGTGGTTCGGTTCGGGAAGAAAGGTAAGCTGGCTCCGCGGTACATCAGACCCTTTGAAGTCCTGCAAAGGATTGGAAATGTATCGTACAAGCTGGATTTACCTGCTTCAATGGAGAGAATCCATCCGGTTTTCCATGTTTCTATGTTGAGAAAGTTCGTGTCAGATCCGGGCAAGGTTCTTAGTGAGCCTGATGTGGAGATCCAAGAGGATCTCACCTATGTTGAGCAGCCGGTACGGATTCTAGAAACTCAAATCAGGAAGCTGAGAAACAAGGAAATCCCGATGGTGAAAGTCCTTTGGAACCACCACAATCTGGAAGAATGCACTTGGGAGACACGGGAGTCTATGCTCCGACAATATCCTCATCTCTTTTGAGGTTAGTCCCTATGTGTTTTATGTGTATGTTGTGATGACTCTATGCATGTGCTAGTTGAGGAACATTCGGGGATGAATGTTCTTAAGGGGGGGAGAATGTAATACCCGGCTAGACTCCGGTATTGGAATTCCTACCGTCCGGTGGAATCTCGGATGTCGGAAGCCTCTAGTAGGGTAAAACCATGTTTTTATGAAATGTTTTAATGTATTTTATGTTTTAAGCATGAAAGAAAATGAGTTTTTGCATGAAAATAGCTTTGGAGGAAAACTCACGTTCGGCCGCCGAACATGCATGCGTTGCGGGTGTGCTTTAGGCCCCCGAAAGCATAAGTGAGGGAAGTCCAGGTTCGGCCGCCGAATCTCAAGTTCGGCCGCCGAACATGGCATGCATGCGGAGGCACATTCGGCCCCCGAACGTGGTCTGGCCAGCCACTATAAAAGGGTCCCTTAGCCGAAAACGGGCGAGCTTTTTCCCCCATTTTCGGCCAAGGTGAGTCTCCGCCGTCCCTCACCCATCTTTGGCGTCTTTCCTCTAGATCTTTCAAGGTTTTCATTTGTTTTAACTTTATTTTGAAGATTTGAGCATTTGAGCAAAGTTTTGGAGCTTGGAGGTTCAAGAACCCAATCTCTCCCAACTTCGAGTTTAGGTCGTCTCCCTCTCGATCTTCAAGAGGTAAGAGCCGATCTTAAGCTCATTGGATGTTTAAAGTAAGTTTTAAGTAGATCTATGGGGTAGAATGCATGTTTAGGTTATGGTTATGTTTATGGGTATAAATGTATGTTCATGATCAATGTGGATGCTTGATGTGTTGTAGATGGGGTTTATAATGGTTTGAGGCCCCTACGAACATGTATGCTTGTGTTTGTGTGTTGTATAATAGGTTTGATGCATGCTGGAAAGGTTTGGAGGCGAAATGTGCATAGGGAGCCAAGTTTCTGCCCTTTGGCAGAAACTAGGTTCGGCAGCCGAAGGACTTTCGGCCGCCGAACATGGCTGGGGAGACAGCCTTTCGGTTGCCGAAGCTTGCCCCCGAAAAGGAGACTTTCGTCTCTGTCTGGCAGTTTCGGCCGCCGAAAGTGCCGCCGAACATGCATGAGTTTCGTCTCTGTCCGGGAGTTTCGGCCGCCGAAGGTGCCGCCGAACCTGCCTGACTTTCGGCTCTGGAGGGACTTTCGGCCGCCGAACCTGCCGCCGAAAATGCCCTGTCCAGGCCTCCTTTGCATGTTTTTCTATGGTTATTTCAGGATGTTTTAAGGGGTTTTTGGGGAGTAGTTTAGAGATATGTTCTAGTATGTTTGGTCCCTCATTTGAGTCCACCTGTGTAGGTTCGGACCCGAGGAACCGAGGACCCCAGCAGTGAGTTCACCTGCTTCGGTGTTGTCAGAGTCAGCCAGAGATGAGTGGAACTAAACTTAATCCTTTAAATTGAGAAATTAAATGTTTTATCATGTTTCATGCATCATGATTATGCAATAGGATGTTTGCATTATATTTCATGAATATGCTGCATTGCATCGATTGTTGTTGATGTGGGTGAATGTTGGATGACCCAATTAGTCAATGACAGGAAGACCAGGACCCCATTCTACGGCCTGGCACGGTTATGGGACTCGAAGACCAGGAGTCCAGAGGAGGCCCTGGGGTAATGGTAAGTAATGTATGTTATGACAGGAAGACCAGGACCCCATGCTACGGCCTGGCACAGAGTTAGCTTGGACTAATTGGTGACAAGTTCACCCAACCCTTATGTGAATTGTCTGTGTTATGATGCATTTCATTGGAGCATAGTATTAATATGTTTTATAGTTCTACTCACTGGGCTTTTAGCTCACCCCTCTCCCTTTTACCCCCAGGCTTGCAGGTACAGGATAGAAGAGGAGGTCGGTTAGAGTAAAGCTTGTTGTATATAGATAGAATGTGGACATGACAAATCGTAGTATGATGTAATGTAATAGTACAGTATAGTTATGTAATGATGTTTATGGATTATTAGAGGTGTGCTTGACCATAGAATGTTGTTATCTCTTCTAATGTATGATCTTGGATATTTTATGTCATTTATGTAAACCAACTCGACATATGTTATGTCATCCATTTGGGGGCACTGATGAGATCCCACAGAGGGATCAATGTTTATGAGTTATGTTATATACAGTGCATGCACAGGTTGAGTATGGTTGATGTATATGGAAAGAAAAGTTTTAATTTTTATGTATGTTGTTGATCATGTATGGGATTATACAGGTTTACAGGTTAAGATGTCAGGCTTGCTACGGGTCCCGGCGGCCTTAAGCCGATCCGGATCCTAGCGCCGGTAGCGGTCCGATTTTCGGGTCGTTACACACTAGATGGCAGAGCTAAAACTGGTGCTCAAGTCAACCTCTTCTTAAGCTCTTCAAAACTCTCTTCGCACTGGTCGGTCCACATAAACTTCTGATTCTTCCTGGTTAGTCTGGTCAGAGGAGCTGCTATTTTCGAGAAGTCCTGAACGAACCTCCTGTAGTAACCTGCCAAACCCAAGAAACTCCTGATCTCCGTCACTGAAGTGGGTCTAGGCCAGTTAGCTACAGCTTCCACTTTCTTGGGGTCTACCTCGATCCCATTCTCTGACACTACATGCCCCAAGAACGAAATGCTCCTCAGCCAGAACTCACACTTAGAGAACTTGGCATACAAGCCATGTTCCCTCAAGGTCTGCAAAACCAACCGCAGATGATGGGCATGCTCCTCTGCATTCCTGGATACACTAAGATATCATCTATGAAGACAATAACGATGTGATCCAGGTACTGACTAAACACTCTGTTCATGAGATCCATGAATGCTGCAGGGGCGTTGGTTAACCCGAACGGCATTACAAGGAACTCAAAATGCCCATATCTGGTCCTGAAAGCCGTCTTTGGCACATCCTCATCTCTGATCCTCAGCTGATGGTACCCAGATCTCAGATCTATTTTGGAGAAACAACCCGCTCCTGCTAGCTGGTCGAATAGATCGTCGATCCTTGGCAAAGGGTACTTGTTCTTGGTAGTGACTTTGTTCAACTGTTTGTAGTCGATACAAAGTCTAAGGGATCCATCCTTCTTTCTGACAAACAAGACTGGAGCACCCCAGGGTGAGGTACTCGGTCAGATGAAGCCCTTGTCTACCAGCTCTTGCAACTGTTCTTTCAATTTCTTGAACTCCGCTGGAGCCATCCTGTAGGGAGGGATAGAGATCGGTCGGGTTCCAGGCATCAATTCTATCTCGAACTCTATCTCCCTAGCAGGTGGTAAACCTGGCAACTCGTCTGGGAAGACGTCTAGAAACTCTCTAACCACTGGCACCGAGGCGGGCTCTCTAACCTGAGTGCTAAGCTCTCTCACATGAGCCAAATACCCCTGACATACCCTCCTAAGCAACCTACGAGCCTGAAGAGCTTATATCAGACCTCTAGGTGTACCCCTCCTGTCTCCTCTGAAGACTACCTCTGACCCATCCTGACCTTTGAACCTGACTACCTTGTCCCTGCAGTCCAAGGTAGCACCATGGGTAGATAACCAGTCCATCCCTAGAATGACGTCAAAATCTGTCAAGTCTAGAACCACAAGGTCGGCGGACAAGCATCTTCCCTCAACAAACACAAGACTACACTGGCAGACTGACTCTGCCACTGATGGATCACACTTGGGTCCACTGACCCAGAGAGGACACTCTAACTCAGAAATCATCAACCCTAACCTCTGGACGGCTCTCGGTGCAATAAAAGAGTGAGATGCGCCCGGGTCCATCAAGGCATACACATCTGAACAACCAATGACTAAGTTACCTGCCACCACGGTGTTAGATGCATCTACCTCCTGCTGAGTCATCGTGAAGATCCGTGCTGGAGCTGATGGACCTTCACCTCTGAAACCCGCTGAAGAAGAGGCTGCCCCTCTCCCTCTACCTCTGCCACTGGCCTGAGTCGTGGCTGGAGCTGCTGGCTGCGCTACACTACCTGAAGCTGTCTGCTGGGACTGAGCCATCGGGACTGCTCTTGGACATTCTCGAGCCATATGCCCCTCCTGACCACATCTGTAACAGGCTGTCGTCCCGAACCGACATACTCCCTTGTGTGGCTTACCACCCCTTGCACAAACTGCATTATCCGCACCAGAGCTTGAGCCACTCCCTAGTCCCAGACTGGACTTAACCTTGTTCCAGAACTTGTTCTTCTTAGACTTCCTGGGACCTCTGTCCCACTTCTTGCTACCTGAAGCTGCTGCACTCATTGAAGAAGAGCCTGGGGTCTTAGAACCAGAAGGCTGTGCCACTGACTGTTTAACTGTCCCCTGAACGATGGCACTGGCCTCCATTTTCCGGGCCATATCCACTATGGCATGGAAGCTCTCCCTATCTGCTGACTGGATCAAGGAGGAATATCTGGAGTGGAGTTTCATGATATACCTCCTTGACCTTTTCTAGTCTGAATCAAGGTTTTGCCCTGCAAATGGCAACAACTCCAAAAATCTGTCTGTGAACTCCTCTACACCCATCTCATCAGTCTGCCTCAACTGCTCAAACTCTATCATCTTCAGCTCCCTTGAACTATCTGGGAAAGCCCATCCTGCAAACTCGTTTGCAAACTCTTCCCAAGACATGCTGTCCACTTTCGGGTTCACATAATTCTTGAACCACTCTCGTGCCTTCTTGCACTTAAGTGTGAACCCAGCCATCTGAATGGCTCTACTACCATCAGCCCCAATCTCATCTGTGATCACCTTGACCCTCTCAAGATACACAAACGGGTCATCCCCCTTTTCATACTGGGGAGCACCCAACTTCATGTAGTCGGTCATCTTGACCTTGCTCCCACTGGCTGAGCTAGGTCTAGAAGGTTGAGTAACTGGGGCTGCTGGTTCCGCTGGAGGAGGAGGAGGTGCAGCATCCCCTGGGGTAGGGTTTGCTGGATTTGGATAGTAAGGTGGGGGTGGATACATTGGGTATTGTGAATATGGTGGATAATAAGGTGGGTATGGCATCTGTGTGGGATAAGGGCTAAAGCTGTGGTAGTCCGATGTGCCTCCCATCGAATACCCAGGGTTTTGTGAGAAGGGTGGGTAGTAAGGTGGCTGAACAAATCCCGAGGCCTGAGTGCCTCCTTGGGATTCTCCCATTCCCTCTTCTGACATGCTTACTCCCAAACTGCCATCCCTCCTCTGCTCTACATCCATATCATCCCCCAAGTCCTCTGACGCTCCTCCCTGAACTGTTCCTCTGACTGATCTGCTTCTACCCAGATCCAAAGACCTTCTAGGGTCTCTTACTGCTCTTTCTCTGTTAGACCTACTAGACATTGCCCTAGGCAATGCTGGAGGACGGGCGCTCGTGCCCTCATCCTCAGGTGGTACTCCAGTCAATCTTGCTGATCGACGAGTTCCTCTCATCCTATTTTCTGAAAAATAGTACACATCATACAAACATTAGCATCATATGGTTCATGTGGGCACACATGAACCCGCATCACACATCATAGCATATCATTAATGCACATGCATATAATCGTGGCATTTCACATCATCATGCAAGGCAGGACTCCACATCCTATCCTAGTGGACATGATCTTCCTATTGTGCTTGACCTTCTATAACATCTATGAGCCCGACACTCTAGGTCCGACCATATGAACCTAGGGCTCTGATACCATTCTGTAACAACCCGAAAATCGGACCGCTACCGGCGCTAGAATCCAGATCGGCTTAAGGCCACCGGGACCCGTAGCAAGCCTGACATGTAACCTGTAAACCTGTTTAATCCCATACATGATCAACAATCATACATAAAAATTTAAAACCTTTCTTTCATACATTCTATCATACACCAAACTCAACCTGTGCATGCACTGAACATAGCCATAATCATAAACTTGACCCCTCTGTGGGATCTCATCAATGCCCCCAATGGGTGGCATAACAAGTGTTGAGTTGGCTAAACATAGTCATCAATAAACATTAAGATCGTGAATCAAAAAGGGATTACAATATACTATGATCAAGCACACTTTTAACCTTAATATCGTTACATTACATATCCATACATCATTATACAATCTGTCATGTCCACATTCTAACTATTACATGCATAAGACTTCATTACTATTCCTAACTTCTCTGTCTAACCCGTACCTGCAAACCTGGGGAAATTGGGAGAGGGGTGAGCTACTAGAGCCCAGTGAGCAGAATCATAAAGCATTTAAAACACATGCTATCATGGAATGCATCACATCACAACTAATCATATCAAGGATGAACTTGTCACCATTTAGCCCTCTACATATTCCAATCGTGCCAGGGGCGTAGTGCAGGCCACACCTGGTCTTTCTCTTATACATAACATAACATACATAATCCATGGTGCCGGGGGCGTAGTGCAGGCCACATCCGGTCTTTCTCTTACATAGTGCCAGGGGCGTAGTGCAGGCCACACCTGGACTTCCATATCATATCATCATGTCATAACATATGAGGGCTAATAGATCATTCAACGTTCATCCACATCAACAACATATTATGCAATGCAACATATTCGTGATTTCTAATGCAAACAACCTAAAATATCACATGGCATTCGTGATGCATGAACATGCTCAAAACTGATTTATTTTACTTAAGAGCATAAGAGTTATTCCACTCACCTCTGGCTAGCTCTGACACTGATTGAAGCAACTGACTCACTGCGGGGGTCCTCGGTTCCTCGGGTCCGAACCTACATAGGTGGACTCAAATGAGGGACCAAACAACTAGAACATAACTCTAAAAACATCCCCCAAAAACCCCCTAAAACATCATGAAATAACCATAGAAGAACATGCAAGGGAGGCCTGGACAGGACACTTTCGGCGGCAGGTTCGGCGGCCGAAAGTCCCTCCAGAGCCGAAAGTCAGGCAGGTTCGGCGGCACCTTCGGCGGCCGAAACTCCCAGACAGAGAGGAAAGTCTCCTTTTGGGGGCAAGCTTCGGCAGCCGAAGGCTGCCTCCACAAGAGGGTTCGGCGGCCGAAAGTCCCTTCGGCTGCCGAACCTGGTTTCTCCCAAAGGGCAGAAACTTGGTTCAAACATGCACAAATGCCTCCAAACTCAAACCATCATGCATTTAGCTCAACCAAAACATGCATACAAGCTCCTAGGGGTCTCAAACTGCCTTAAACCCCAACTACAACACATCAAACGCACATTACAAGCCACATTGCTCAAAAACTCATCAAAAACTCATAAACTCAACATAAGCTTACTCATGCATTTTCTACCCCATGAACTTCATAAAACTTACTTAAAACATACAATGAGCTTAAGATCGGCTCTTACCTCTTGAAGATCGAGAGAGAGACGACCTAAAACTCAGAGGTGGGAGAGATTGGGTTCTTGAACCTCCAAGCTCCAAAACTTTGCTCAAAAGTTCAAATCTTCAAAACAAAGTTAAAACAAATGAAAAACTTGAAAGATCTAGAGGAAAAACATCAAAGATCGGTGAGGGACGGCGGAGAGCTCACCTTGGCCGAAAATGGGGAAAAAGCTCGCCCATTTTCGGCTAAGGGACCCTTTTATAGTGGCTGTCCAGGCCACGTTCGGGGGCCGAATGTGCCTCCGCATGCATGCCATGTTCGGCGGCCGAACCTGAGGTTCGGTGGCCGAACCTGGACTTCCCTCACTTATGCCTTCGGGGGCCTAAGGCACACCCGTAATGCATGCATGTTCGGCGGCCGAACTTTGAGTTTCGGCGGCCGAACCTGAGTTTCCTCTAAGGGTGTTTTTATTCAAAAACTCACTTCCTCTTTACTTAAAATCATCAAAACATTAAAACATTTCATGAAAACATGGTTTTACCCTTCTAGAGGTCTCCGACATCCGAGATTCCACCGGACGGTAAGAATTCCGATATCGGAGTCTAGCCGGGTATTACAGAGACTTTCGGCAGCCGAAGGTGCCGCCGAACATGCATGAGTTTCGTCTCTGGAGGGAACCTTCGGCCGTCGAAAGTGCAGCCGAAGGTGCATGACTTTCGGCTCTGAAGGGCCTTTCGGCCGCCGAACCTGCCTCCGAAAGTGCCCTGTTCAGCCCTCTTTTGCATGTTTTCTATGGATGTTTTAAGGTATTTTAGGGGGTTTTTGGGGAGTATTTTCAGAGTCATGTTCATAGATGTTTGGTCCCTCATTTGAGTCCACCTGTGTAGGTTCGGACCCGAGGAACCGAGGACCCCAGCAATGAGTCAGCTGCTCCAGTGTCTGGTCTGAGCTAACCAGAGGTGAGTGGAATAACTCTTTACGTTTTAAAGTAAATAATAAATGATTCAGCATGATTCATGCATCACGAATGCCATGTGATATAATAGGTTATTGCATTAGAATCCACGAATATGTTGCACTGCATTCTTTGTTGTGGATGTGGGTGAATGCTGTATGATCCAATTAGTCCCTGAGGAAAGACCAAGACCCCATTCTACGGCCTGGCACGGTATGAAAGACCAGGATCCCATTCTACGGCCTGGCATGGTATGATACGCGAAGACCAGGTGCCAGATGAGGCCCTGGGGCAATGGTAAGAAATGTTATGATATGATAGGAAGACCAGGACCCCATTCTACGGCCTGGCACGGATACGATGCTGGGACTATTTGGTGACAGGTTCATCCTTGATGTGAATTGTCTGTGATGTGATGCATTTCATGAAAGCATGAATGTTAATATATGTTTTTACTATTCTGCTCACTGGGCTCTAGTAGCTCACCCCTCTCCCTTAACCCCCAGGTTTGCAGGTATAGGGTAGACTAGGAGGTCAGCAAGAGTAATGAAGTCATGGTCATGTAATAGCTAGAGTGGACATGATAAATGTTGTTATGTTATGTTGAGTACAGTCATGTAAAAGTATAATATAGAATGTCATGTAATAATGCTTATGAAAGTTTAGAGTTGTGCTTGACCATAGTATTATGTTAATCCCTTCTAATACATGATCTTAATGTTTAATGATGTTTATGTAAACCAAACTCAATACATGTTATGTCACCCCAGTGGGGCAATGATGAGACTCCAAAGAGGAGTTAATGTTTATGACTATGTTTATATATAGTGCATGCACAGGTTGAGTTTGGTGAATGAATGAAAGAATGACTGAATGTAAGGAAAAGTTCAAAATTTTTATATATGTGTTGATCATGTATGGGATTAAACAGGTTCACAGGTTGAATGTTAGGCTTGCTACGGGTTGACAGAGCATAATTTAGCCCACTTTATCATGATAATCTTGATGTTTATTTATACCTTTTCTACCTAATTTTGTGGTTTTAACCATGTTTTGCAGATATTAGGTGTAAAGAGACAATCTGGAGAAAATGCTCTTAAAACTGCCAAAAAGTGCCAAATATGGAAAGTTCCAGAAAAGGAAAGTTTTCATATATGGAAAGTTCCAAATAAGGAAAGTCTTCATATATGGAAAGTGCCAAATAAGGAAAGAGTCAGAAAGCACAGTCAGCAAACTGTCCGAAATTCGAACTGCAGAATCTTTCCTGCCTTATTTAGAACATGTGCTAAGAAAGGAAAGTTTTCAAATAAGGCAGGTTTTCAGAAAAGGAAAGTCTTCAAATGAGGAAAGTGCAGAGACAAAAGCAAATAAGGAAAGCTCAGTCAGGAAATTATTTGAATTTCGAATCGCAGATCTTTCTTTCCTTCTTCAAAGATGTGCACGTACTGCAGCAGTCAAATCTTCCAATTTAGGCAGCAAGGTCTCATCAAGGCACACTTGCCTCTTCTGCGTTCAGCGTTTAAAATTCAAATGAAGGCTCCACCTAAAAAGGAAAGACTGGACATATATCTTTCCACTTCTGCACATTAATGACTGCATTCTCCTGCCTCTTTTGCAATCCATGCGCGCGCCACCTCTTCTGGAAGCATGATCCGCGCATCCTTCCTCTTCTGAAAGCCTTAGTACGTGCATATTTCCTTATGAACATCAAGCCACGACTTTTCTTCCTCTATTGGCAGCCTTGGATCGCTCTTCCTTCCTTTTCAAGCACAAGGTACGCTCCTTTCCTATTCTGAAGGCAATCTGCGCGCCAACTTCCTTCTGAAGCCTTGCAGTCCGATTCTTTCCTCTTTTGCAACAACTTGGGCAGCAAGTTGCACATGGGCAGCACCTTGGGCAGCCTCTACACTAATTAGGAAGCAAGGTCAGCATCTAAAATTATTTAGGAAGCATAATCTGCGCCTCCTTCCCTTTCTGAGACCAAACCGCGCGCACCAACTTCCTTCTGCAGTGCATTTTCGCGCACCCTTCCTTCTAAAGCCGAAAAGCGCGATTCTTTCCTTTTCAGACACATCTTGGGCAGAAAATACCTCTTGGGCAGTAAGTATGACCTAGGGCAACACTTTTCAACTATAAAAAGCCACATAAGAAGCCTCTACATGGTCGGAACACTCCCCTTGGGAGACACCTACGGGATTGCAAGTGACATCTTCTCTTTTTCTTCCTTTCTTTATTTTTAGTTTTTGTTTCAGCCATGAGTGGCTGAAACCTTTTTTCTAGTTGGGTATTTGGTGAAACTTTGGTTGTATTTTTGGATTGAGAGACTTGAACTACATGGTTAATCTTTAGTTGCTTTTCAATATTCATGTAATTTGGTGCTTTAAGATATTATTGCTTTGTCTTGCGGATCTCTATTGATCTTTGATTTCAAGGTAATATATTGTTGTTTGAATAATCTTAGTCCGTATTTGCTTGGATTGCTCAAATATAAGAACACTTGGTGTAAAAACCAAGGAAATTGCATGATCTAGTGTTGTCTCCATGCATGTGGGTGACTAGAATTGGTTCTCTCTATTTCTTTATGCGATTGACTATTGTATAAGGCCTGTGGCTCAAAGACGTTCTTTGGCAATTGTTAATTAGTAATTAATTGGAGGACTATCCCTAATTGATTTAACCTAAAAGAGAGATAATGGATGTGAGAAGCTTCTTCAATCTCCATGGCCAATTTATTGAATCAACAAAGGAACATATGAGTCAATGATCAATCCCATCAACTTAAAGTGAATCCGAATCTTCAACTAGAGCTTTTCTCTTATTTGTTTTCTCTTTATTTTTATTATTTGCTTTACTTTATTGTTTCCACCATTAGTTTAATCAAATCAATCTCAAACCCCCCTTATTTACTTTACTCGCAATTTATTTTCATTGTTTATTTATTTTCTGTTTGTTCATTTGGTCTACTCAAGGAAGGTAAATAAGTATCAATTCCCTGTGGATACGATCCTTTTACCACTGTCTACAGTTTTAATATTGTTGGTAGTTAAAAAGGTTATTTATTTTGACCGGCTTCGACAACCGCTTTGTCAAAATTGGCGCCGTTGCCGGGGAGTTGATTTAACTTATTTGTTTTTCTTTCAGGACCAAATTTTAAAAAAAAAAAAAAAGAGAGCACGTCATCGCAGACCATCTTCTGAAACATCTCAATCGCACATCTGAATCATGGATGAGGTAAGTAGATCTGATCTTTCTTTTCTAACATCTTTATTGAAAGATTTAACCATAGAACAAGACGCGGTAAGTACACCTTTTCGCCTAGCGGAACTTTACGAACAAATCGTTGCTATGAGAAGTTTTGTTATAGACCAAGCTGAACAAGCTTTTGAAGAACAACTCCAACAAGTACATGCATGTGAAAGATTCTATGGACAGCCGAGCTATGCAATACCTGAAGATACCAGAACTAATCTTTATAAGATGTTGGAGACTTTGCACAATTTCCAATAGGAAGTGGATCGAGTAGCCGCCAAATGGAGAGAAGACATGGTAAGAAAAGAGGAAGAGTGTCAAGCTGATGATGAAAGATGGCAAGTACAAGAACAAGTTGCTGAAGAAACCCAACCAGAAGATAGTTTGTCCAATCAAACTGATCAAACAGAACTTGTTGCTTTAGATATCATTGATTTTATGAGCCAAGATGTTTTTTATGTAAATCAAAATGATATGCTAAATGATGATCCTTGCAGGAAAGAGAGCCAGAAAGAGCCAGAACTGAAAGAAACTGACTGTTGCATCCAACAGGTGGACTGCAGCCATGCGCAGAATGAACAGAAGCAGATCGCACCACTTCAGCTTGGTGCGCAGATCAACCTTGCGCAGGACAGTCCTGCAACACTTCCAGTCACACTTCTTCAGCTTCCATCGCATGAAACTCCTTCCAGCCTCCCATTGCAGACCAACCTTGCGCAAGAAGGAGTACCTGAAAGCCTTTCAGTTGTGTCCTTTCAGCTTCAATCGCAGATCAGTGGTCTTCCGCCTCCCTTTCAGGTAAGTTCTGCGCAGAAAGAAGAATCTGAAACTCCTTTCAGCCTTCCAATGCAAACAGCCCAGGCTCACAAGGAACAAATGGTATTCCAAGCACCCAAACCAAAGGAGCATGCAGATCTATGCTTGCCCAAGCCTCCAGATAAGGTAGAATTTGTTTTGCCCGAACTCAATGCTAAACTGCAGCTACATATTGAGAAATATCAATTGAAGCTCGAAGTGCTAAAAAATGCAAACATAAGGGCTAGAGGCACACCTCATCTGAAAGAGGAGAAACTGATCATGTTACTTCACGAGTACATGAAAGAAATAAGATGGGTTATGACTAAATCAAAAGGCATGCTACACTATTCACTTAATTTTGTTGGGACCCTTTTTCCTCCCCCAATTACTTGAGGCAACTTGCCAAGTGGATCGCACCATACAACACCACACCAGGGGAGTACTCAGTTTCCTTTGTTCTTTTATGTTTTCTATACATTGAGGACAATGCATGATTTAGGTGTGGGGGTGCGGATCTCTGAAATTTTTAATTTTTTGCTTTAGACACATTTTTCCTTTCAGTTTGCATTTTCCTTTCAGTTTTTTCTTTTAGTTTGCATTTTCTTTTCAGTTTTCCTTTCAGTTTGTGTTTGATCAACCATGGTCTTCTTCTTTCTGATTTGCTTTACTCAAATTGATGAACTATGTTGGATGAACTTTCTTTCCATGACCCCATTGATGTAATGACTCTTTAAACCTAGGTTGAATCAATTGCAATGAGATATATTCATGTTTAGGAATTGCCTTTGAATTGAATCTTTGAGCTTGCCATGTTGAAAAATATATTGATGACACTCATTTGAGAGAATGAATTGATTGATGTGTGAATGAACTTAATGTGACTTGTGTTAGCAATTGGTGTTGAATTGCCCAAATCATTGAGAAAAATAAATTCAGAAAAGGCCTAGACTTCATGAGCACAAATTGAAAACTGTTCCAATGGTCAAAAGACTATGAACAGAGCTAGTAGCCACTTGGACAGGTGACCAACTGAGTAACTGGGGGTGGGTATCACCAATATGTACCTTCACGTCAAAAGGTTGGTGACTTTTTCAAGCAAGTTTAAAGTGCAAAAAGGCTGAATAAAGTACTTCAAGGTAAGGGCAAGTCACTCTGAAAGCTAGAATAAGTCCTTAACTGAACAAATGAAATGTGCATGTATTATCTCTCTCTTGAGTAAAACCAATCCTAGCCATGGTGAGTAAAGGGAAACAAGGAAAAGGGTAAGTAACCTTGATGCATATATTCTTTATTGCAATGCTTCAAAATAGGTGTCTAGAGTAAGAGCTTAAGTGGACATAAAGGATCAAAGCAAAGAGAGTTTATTTGACTATGTTTGTTTGCTTGAGGACAAGCAAAAGGTTAGGTGTGGGGGTATTTGACAGAGCATAATTTAGCCCACTTTATCATGATAATCTTGATGTTTATTTATACCTTTTCTACCTAATTTTGTGGTTTTAACCATGTTTTGCAGATATTAGGTGTAAAGAGACAATCTGGAGAAAATGCTCTTAAAACTGCCAAAAAGTGCCAAATATGGAAAGTTCCAGAAAAGGAAAGTTTTCATATATGGAAAGTTCCAAATAAGGAAAGTCTTCATATATGGAAAGTGCCAAATAAGGAAAGAGTCAGAAAGCACAGTCAGCAAACTGTCCGAAATTCGAACTGCAGAATCTTTCCTGCCTTATTTAGAACATGTGCTAAGAAAGGAAAGTTTTCAAATAAGGCAGGTTTTCAGAAAAGGAAAGTCTTCAAATGAGGAAAGTGCAGAGACAAAAGCAAATAAGGAAAGCTCAGTCAGGAAATTATTTGAATTTCGAATCGCAGATCTTTCTTTCCTTCTTCAAAGATGTGCACGTACTGCAGCAGTCAAATCTTCCAATTTAGGCAGCAAGGTCTCATCAAGGCACACTTGCCTCTTCTGCGTTCAGCGTTTAAAATTCAAATGAAGGCTCCACCTAAAAAGGAAAGACTGGACATATATCTTTCCACTTCTGCACATTAATGACTGCATTCTCCTGCCTCTTTTGCAATCCATGCGCGCGCCACCTCTTCTGGAAGCATGATCCGCGCATCCTTCCTCTTCTGAAAGCCTTAGTACGTGCATATTTCCTTATGAACATCAAGCCACGACTTTTCTTCCTCTATTGGCAGCCTTGGATCGCTCTTCCTTCCTTTTCAAGCACAAGGTACGCTCCTTTCCTATTCTGAAGGCAATCTGCGCGCCAACTTCCTTCTGAAGCCTTGCAGTCCGATTCTTTCCTCTTTTGCAACAACTTGGGCAGCAAGTTGCACATGGGCAGCACCTTGGGCAGCCTCTACACTAATTAGGAAGCAAGGTCAGCATCTAAAATTATTTAGGAAGCATAATCTGCGCCTCCTTCCCTTTCTGAGACCAAACCGCGCGCACCAACTTCCTTCTGCAGTGCATTTTCGCGCACCCTTCCTTCTAAAGCCGAAAAGCGCGATTCTTTCCTTTTCAGACACATCTTGGGCAGAAAATACCTCTTGGGCAGTAAGTATGACCTAGGGCAACACTTTTCAACTATAAAAAGCCACATAAGAAGCCTCTACATGGTCGGAACACTCCCCTTGGGAGACACCTACGGGATTGCAAGTGACATCTTCTCTTTTTCTTCCTTTCTTTATTTTTAGTTTTTGTTTCAGCCATGAGTGGCTGAAACCTTTTTTCTAGTTGGGTATTTGGTGAAACTTTGGTTGTATTTTTGGATTGAGAGACTTGAACTACATGGTTAATCTTTAGTTGCTTTTCAATATTCATGTAATTTGGTGCTTTAAGATATTATTGCTTTGTCTTGCGGATCTCTATTGATCTTTGATTTCAAGGTAATATATTGTTGTTTGAATAATCTTAGTCCGTATTTGCTTGGATTGCTCAAATATAAGAACACTTGGTGTAAAAACCAAGGAAATTGCATGATCTAGTGTTGTCTCCATGCATGTGGGTGACTAGAATTGGTTCTCTCTATTTCTTTATGCGATTGACTATTGTATAAGGCCTGTGGCTCAAAGACGTTCTTTGGCAATTGTTAATTAGTAATTAATTGGAGGACTATCCCTAATTGATTTAACCTAAAAGAGAGATAATGGATGTGAGAAGCTTCTTCAATCTCCATGGCCAATTTATTGAATCAACAAAGGAACATATGAGTCAATGATCAATCCCATCAACTTAAAGTGAATCCGAATCTTCAACTAGAGCTTTTCTCTTATTTGTTTTCTCTTTATTTTTATTATTTGCTTTACTTTATTGTTTCCACCATTAGTTTAATCAAATCAATCTCAAACCCCCCTTATTTACTTTACTCGCAATTTATTTTCATTGTTTATTTATTTTCTGTTTGTTCATTTGGTCTACTCAAGGAAGGTAAATAAGTATCAATTCCCTGTGGATACGATCCTTTTACCACTGTCTACAGTTTTAATATTGTTGGTAGTTAAAAAGGTTATTTATTTTGACCGGCTTCGACAACCGCTTTGTCAAAATTGGCGCCGTTGCCGGGGAGTTGATTTAACTTATTTGTTTTTCTTTCAGGACCAAATTTTAAAAAAAAAAAAAAGAGAGCACGTCATCGCAGACCATCTTCTGAAACATCTCAATCGCACATCTGAATCATGGATGAGGTAAGTAGATCTGATCTTTCTTTTCTAACATCTTTATTGAAAGATTTAACCATAGAACAAGACGCGGTAAGTACACCTTTTCGCCTAGCGGAACTTTACGAACAAATCGTTGCTATGAGAAGTTTTGTTATAGACCAAGCTGAACAAGCTTTTGAAGAACAACTCCAACAAGTACATGCATGTGAAAGATTCTATGGACAGCCGAGCTATGCAATACCTGAAGATACCAGAACTAATCTTTATAAGATGTTGGAGACTTTGCACAATTTCCAACAGGAAGTGGATCGAGTAGCCGCCAAATGGAGAGAAGACATGGTAAGAAAAGAGGAAGAGTGTCAAGCTGATGATGAAAGATGGCAAGTACAAGAACAAGTTGCTGAAGAAACCCAACCAGAAGATAGTTTGTCCAATCAAACTGATCAAACAGAACTTGTTGCTTTAGATATCATTGATTTTATGAGCCAAGATGTTTTTTATGTAAATCAAAATGATATGCTAAATGATGATCCTTGCAGGAAAGAGAGCCAGAAAGAGCCAGAACTGAAAGAAACTGACTGTTGCATCCAACAGGTGGACTGCAGCCATGCGCAGAATGAACAGAAGCAGATCGCACCACTTCAGCTTGGTGCGCAGATCAACCTTGCGCAGGACAGTCCTGCAACACTTCCAGTCACACTTCTTCAGCTTCCATCGCATGAAACTCCTTCCAGCCTCCCATTGCAGACCAACCTTGCGCAAGAAGGAGTACCTGAAAGCCTTTCAGTTGTGTCCTTTCAGCTTCAATCGCAGATCAGTGGTCTTCCGCCTCCCTTTCAGGTAAGTTCTGCGCAGAAAGAAGAATCTGAAACTCCTTTCAGCCTTCCAATGCAAACAGCCCAGGCTCACAAGGAACAAATGGTATTCCAAGCACCCAAACCAAAGGAGCATGCAGATCTATGCTTGCCCAAGCCTCCAGATAAGGTAGAATTTGTTTTGCCCGAACTCAATGCTAAACTGCAGCTACATATTGAGAAATATCAATTGAAGCTCGAAGTGCTAAAAAATGCAAACATAAGGGCTAGAGGCACACCTCATCTGAAAGAGGAGAAACTGATCATGTTACTTCACGAGTACATGAAAGAAATAAGATGGGTTATGACTAAATCAAAAGGCATGCTACACTATTCACTTAATTTTGTTGGGACCCTTTTTCCTCCCCCAATTACTTGAGGCAACTTGCCAAGTGGATCGCACCATACAACACCACACCAGGGGAGTACTCAGTTTCCTTTGTTCTTTTATGTTTTCTATACATTGAGGACAATGCATGATTTAGGTGTGGGGGTGCGGATCTCTGAAATTTTTAATTTTTTGCTTTAGACACATTTTTCCTTTCAGTTTGCATTTTCCTTTCAGTTTTTTCTTTTAGTTTGCATTTTCTTTTCAGTTTTCCTTTCAGTTTGTGTTTGATCAACCATGGTCTTCTTCTTTCTGATTTGCTTTACTCAAATTGATGAACTATGTTGGATGAACTTTCTTTCCATGACCCCATTGATGTAATGACTCTTTAAACCTAGGTTGAATCAATTGCAATGAGATATATTCATGTTTAGGAATTGCCTTTGAATTGAATCTTTGAGCTTGCCATGTTGAAAAATATATTGATGACACTCATTTGAGAGAATGAATTGATTGATGTGTGAATGAACTTAATGTGACTTGTGTTAGCAATTGGTGTTGAATTGCCCAAATCATTGAGAAAAATAAATTCAGAAAAGGCCTAGACTTCATGAGCACAAATTGAAAACTGTTCCAATGGTCAAAAGACTATGAACAGAGCTAGTAGCCACTTGGACAGGTGACCAACTGAGTAACTGGGGGTGGGTATCACCAATATGTACCTTCACGTCAAAAGGTTGGTGACTTTTTCAAGCAAGTTTAAAGTGCAAAAAGGCTGAATAAAGTACTTCAAGGTAAGGGCAAGTCACTCTGAAAGCTAGAATAAGTCCTTAACTGAACAAATGAAATGTGCATGTATTATCTCTCTCTTGAGTAAAACCAATCCTAGCCATGGTGAGTAAAGGGAAACAAGGAAAAGGGTAAGTAACCTTGATGCATATATTCTTTATTGCAATGCTTCAAAATAGGTGTCTAGAGTAAGAGCTTAAGTGGACATAAAGGATCAAAGCAAAGAGAGTTTATTTGACTATGTTTGTTTGCTTGAGGACAAGCAAAAGGTTAGGTGTGGGGGTATTTGACAGAGCATAATTTAGCCCACTTTATCATGATAATCTTGATGTTTATTTATACCTTTTCTACCTAATTTTGTGGTTTTAACCATGTTTTGCAGATATTAGGTGTAAAGAGACAATCTGGAGAAAATGCTCTTAAAACTGCCAAAAAGTGCCAAATATGGAAAGTTCCAGAAAAGGAAAGTTTTCATATATGGAAAGTTCCAAATAAGGAAAGTCTTCATATATGGAAAGTGCCAAATAAGGAAAGAGTCAGAAAGCACAGTCAGCAAACTGTCCGAAATTCGAACTGCAGAATCTTTCCTGCCTTATTTAGAACATGTGCTAAGAAAGGAAAGTTTTCAAATAAGGCAGGTTTTCAGAAAAGGAAAGTCTTCAAATGAGGAAAGTGCAGAGACAAAAGCAAATAAGGAAAGCTCAGTCAGGAAATTATTTGAATTTCGAATCGCAGATCTTTCTTTCCTTCTTCAAAGATGTGCACGTACTGCAGCAGTCAAATCTTCCAATTTAGGCAGCAAGGTCTCATCAAGGCACACTTGCCTCTTCTGCGTTCAGCGTTTAAAATTCAAATGAAGGCTCCACCTAAAAAGGAAAGACTGGACATATATCTTTCCACTTCTGCACATTAATGACTGCATTCTCCTGCCTCTTTTGCAATCCATGCGCGCGCCACCTCTTCTGGAAGCATGATCCGCGCATCCTTCCTCTTCTGAAAGCCTTAGTACGTGCATATTTCCTTATGAACATCAAGCCACGACTTTTCTTCCTCTATTGGCAGCCTTGGATCGCTCTTCCTTCCTTTTCAAGCACAAGGTACGCTCCTTTCCTATTCTGAAGGCAATCTGCGCGCCAACTTCCTTCTGAAGCCTTGCAGTCCGATTCTTTCCTCTTTTGCAACAACTTGGGCAGCAAGTTGCACATGGGCAGCACCTTGGGCAGCCTCTACACTAATTAGGAAGCAAGGTCAGCATCTAAAATTATTTAGGAAGCATAATCTGCGCCTCCTTCCCTTTCTGAGACCAAACCGCGCGCACCAACTTCCTTCTGCAGTGCATTTTCGCGCACCCTTCCTTCTAAAGCCGAAAAGCCCGATTCTTTCCTTTTCAGACACATCTTGGGCAGAAAATACCTCTTGGGCAGTAAGTATGACCTAGGGCAACACTTTTCAACTATAAAAAGCCACATAAGAAGCCTCTACATGGTCGGAACACTCCCCTTGGGAGACACCTACGGGATTGCAAGTGACATCTTCTCTTTTTCTTCCTTTCTTTATTTTTAGTTTTTGTTTCAGCCATGAGTGGCTGAAACCTTTTTTCTAGTTGGGGATTTGGTGAAACTTTTGTTGTATTTTTAGATTGAGAGACTTGAACTACATGGTTAATCTTTAGTTGCTTTTCAATATTCATGTAATTTGGTGCTTTAAGATATTATTGCTTTGTCTTGCGGATCTCTATTGATCTTTGATTTCAAGGTAATATATTGTTGTTTGAATAATCTTAGTCCGTATTTGCTTGGATTGCTCAAATATAAGAACACTTGGTGTAAAAACCAAGGAAATTGCATGATCTAGTGTTGTCTCCATGCATGTGGGTGACTAGAATTGGTTCTCTCTATTTCTTTATGCGATTGACTATTGTATAAGGCCTGTGGCTCAAAGACGTTCTTTGGCAATTGTTAATTAGTAATTAATTGGAGGACTATCCCTAATTGATTTAACCTAAAAGAGAGATAATGGATGTGAGAAGCTTCTTCAATCTCCATGGCCAATTTATTGAATCAACAAAGGAACATATGAGTCAATGATCAATCCCATCAACTTAAAGTGAATCCGAATCTTCAACTAGAGCTTTTCTCTTATTTGTTTTCTCTTTATTTTTATTATTTGCTTTACTTTATTGTTTCCACCATTAGTTTAATCAAATCAATCTCAAACCCCCCTTATTTACTTTACTCGCAATTTATTTTCATTGTTTATTTATTTTCTGTTTGTTCATTTGGTCTACTCAAGGAAGGTAAATAAGTATCAATTCCCTGTGGATACGATCCTTTTACCACTGTCTACAGTTTTAATATTGTTGGTAGTTAAAAAGGTTATTTATTTTGACCGGCTTCGACAACCGCTTTGTCACGGGGAGTCTGCCGGGCTGGGACGGCAGCCTGTTTCAGATGTGGGCAAGAGGGCCACATGGCTCGGGAGTGTCCTAGGGCAGCCTTTGGGGCACATTCTCAGTAGACAGCTTCAGGCAGTGTGGCACAGCCAGTAGCTCCAGCCGCGACTCAGGCTAGTGGCAGAGGCAGAGGAAGAGGGGCAGCCTCTTCTTCAGCGGGTTTCAGGGGTGAGGGTCCATCAGCTCCAGCACGGATCTTCACCATGACTCAGCAGGAGGCAAACACATCCAACACCGTGGTGTCAGGTAATCTCATCATTGGTTGTTCAGATGTGTATGCATTATTGGACCCTGGTGCATCTCATTCTTTTATTGCTCCGAGGGCCGTCGAGAGGTTGGGATTGATGGTCTCTGGGTTAGAGTGTCCCCTATGGGTCAGTGGACCCAAGTGTGACCCGTCAGTGGCAGAGTCAGTCTGCCAGTATAGTCCAGTTTTTATAGAGGGAAGATGCCTTTCTGCCGACCTTGTGGTTCTAGACTTGACAGATTTTGACGTCATTCTAGGGATGGATTGGCTATCTACCCATGGTGCTACCTTGGATTGCAGAGACAAGGTAGTCAGGTTCAGATGTCAGGATGGGTCAGAGGTTGTCTTCAGAGGAGACAGGGGGAGTACACCTAGAGGTTTGATATCAGCCCTTCAGGCTCGTAGGATACTCAGGAGGGGTTGTCAGGGTTTTCTGGCTCATGTGAGGGAGCTGGATAGTCATGTTAGAGAGCCCGCCTCAGTGCCCGTGGTCAGTGAGTTCTTAGACATTTTCCCAGACGAGCTGCCAGGTTTACCACCTGCTAGGGAGATAGAGTTCGAGATAGAATTGATGCCTGGAACTAGACCGATCTCTAACCCTCCCTACAGGATGGCACCAGCAGAATTGAAAGAGTTAAAAGAACAGTTGCAAGAGCTGGTAGATAGGGGATTCATCCGACCGAGTACCTCACCTTGGGGTGCTCCAGTGCTATTTGTGAAAAAGAAAGATGAATCCCTTAGACTTTGTATCGACTACAGGCAGTTGAACAAGGTTACTACCAAGAATAAGTACCCGTTGCCAAGGATCGACGATCTATTTGACCAGCTAGCCGGAGCAGGTTGTTTCTCCAAAATAGATCTGAGATCGGGGTACCATCAGCTAAGGATAAGAGAAGAGGATGTACCAAAGACAGCCTTCAGGACCAGATATGGGCATTATGAGTTCCTTGTGATGCCGTTCGGGTTAACCAATGCCCCTACAGCATTCATGGATCTCATGAACAGAGTGTTTAGCCAATACCTGGATCACTTTGTTATTGTCTTCATAGATGATATCTTAGTGTATTCCAGGAATGCAGAGGAGCATGCCCATCATCTGAGGTTGGTTTTGCAGACCTTGAGGGAACATGGCTTGTATGCCAAGTTCTCCAAGTGTGAGTTCTGGCTGAGGAGCATTTCATTCTTGGGGCATGTTGTGTCAGAAAATGGAATCGAGGTAGACCCCAAGAAAGTGGAAGCTGTAGCAAACTGGCCTAGACCCACTACAGTGACAGAGATCAAGAGCTTCTTGGGTTTAGCAGGTTAGTACAGGAGGTTCGTTCAGGACTTCTCTAAGATTGCAGCTCCCATGACCAGATTGACTAAGAAGAACCAGAGGTTTGCGTGGACCGACCAGTGTGAGGAGAGCTTTGAGGAGCTAAAGAAGAGGTTGACTTTAGCACCAGTGTTAGCCCTGCCATCTAGTAATGAAGACTTCTCAGTCTATTGTGATGCGTCCCGTGTGGGACTGGGTTGTGTGCTGATGCAGAATGAAAGGGTGATTGCTTATGCTTCTAGACAGCTAAAGAAGCACAAGTTGAATTACCCTACACATGACCTAGAGATGGCAGCGGTGATCTTTACACTCAAGATGTGGAGGCACTACCTTTATGGGTTTAAATGTGAGATCTTCACAGATCATAAAAGCCTGCAGTACATCCTGAGTCAGAGAGATTTGAATTTGAGGCAGAGAAGATGGGTAGAACTGCTCAGTGACTATGATTGCAAAATCCAGTACCATCCGGGTAAGGCAAATGTTGTGGCAGACGCCTTAAGTCGGAAATCACTTGGCAGTTTGTCCCATATTTCAGCAAAGAGGAGGCCAGTAGTAAAGGAGTTCTTCAAGCTCATGAATGAAGGGCTAGAGTTGGAGTTGTCTGGTACAGGTGCTTTAGTTGCCCAGATGAGAGTGGCACCCGTGTTTCTGGAGCAGGTGGCTCAGAAACAGCATGAGGACCCAGAGTTAGTGAAGATTGCCAGGACTGTTCAGTCAGGCAAAGATAGTGAGTTCAGATTCGACAGTAAGGGGATCCTCCGCTATGGGAGCAGATTGTGTGTACCAGATGACGTAGGGCTGAAAGGAGACATTATGAGAGAGGCTCATAATGCTAGGTACAGTGTTCACCCTGGAGCCACCAAGATGTATCAAGATCTGAAGAAGATTTATTGGTGGCCAGCTATGAAAAGAGAAGTGGCATAGTTTGTGTCAGCCTGCGAAGTGTGTCAGAGGGTGAAACTGGAACATCAGAAGCCGGCTGAAATGCTTAACCCACTACCTATTCCAGAGTGGAAATGGGAGAATATAGCTATGGACTTCGTGGTGGGGCTACCGACGGCGTCCAACAGATTGGACTTGTAATACCCGGCGTCCAACAGATTGGACTTGTAATACACCGACAGATTCTTGGAGCTGTTGCCTTTTGCTGGGCAGAGTCTGGACACAGATTCGAAGAGGTCAAGGAGGTATGTCATGAAACTTCATTCCAGGTATTCCTCCTTGATTCAGTTCGTGGACAGGGAGAGCTTCCATGCCATAGTAGATATGGCCAGGAAAATGGAGGCCAGTGCCATCGTTCAGGGGACAGTTAAGCAGTCAGTGGCACAGTCTTCCGGTTCTAAAACTTCGGGTGGGGGAAGATTAGATCCCTCTACCCTGAGTGCAGCAGCTTCAGGCAGTAAGAGATGGGGTAAGTCCAAGGGTAAGAAGAATAAGTTCTGGAATAAAGTCAAGTCCAGTCTGGGATTTGGGAGTGGCTCAAGCTCTGGTGCGGACAATGCGGTTTGTGCGAAGTGTGGTAAGCCACACAGGGGAGTATGTCGGTTTGGGACGAACGCCTGTTTCAGATGTGGTCAGGAAGGGCATATGGCTCGAGATTGTCCAAGAGCAGTCCCGATGGCTTAGTCCCAGCAGACAGCCTCAGGCAGTGTAGCGCAGCCAGCAGCTCCAGCCATGACTCAGGCCAGTGGCAGAGGCAGAGGGAGAGGAGCAGCCTCTTCTTCAGCGGGTTTCAGAGGTGAAGGTCCATCAGCTCCAACACGGATCTTCACAATGACACAGCAGGAGGCAGATGCATCTAACACCGTGGTGGCAGGTAACTTAATCATTGGTTGTTCAGATGTGTATGCCTTGTTGGACCCTGGTGCATCTCATTCTTTTATAGCTCCGAGAGCCGTGGGGAGGTTAGGTCTGATGACTTATGGGTTAGAGTGTCCTCTCTGGGTCAGTGGATCCAAGTGTGATCCATCAGTGGCAGAGTCAGTCTGCCAGTGTAGTCCTGTGTTTGTTGAGGGAAGATGCTTGTCCGCCGACCTGGTGGTTCTAGATTTGACAGATTTTGACGTCATTCTAGGGATGGACTGGTTATCTACCCATGGTGCTACCTTGGACTGCAGGGACAAGGTAGTCAGGTTCAGAGGTCAGGATGGATCTGAGGTTGTCTTCAGAGGAGACAGGAGGGGTACACCTAGAGGTCTGATACCAGCTCTTCAGGCTCGTAGGTTGCTTAGGAAGGGATGTCAGGGGTATTTGGCTCATGTGAGAGAGCTTAGTAGTCAGGTCAGAGAGCCCGCCTCGGTGCCAATGGTTAGAGAGTTCTTGGATGTGTTCCCAGACGAGCTGCCAGGTTTACCACCTGCTAGGGAGATAGAGTTCGAGATAAAACTGATGCCTGGAACCCGACCGATCTCTATCCCTCCCTATAGGATGGCGCCAGCAGAATTGAAAGAGTTGAAGGAGCAGTTACAGGAGTTGGTAGACAAGGGCTTCATCCGACCGAGTACCTCACCCTGGGGTGCTCCAGTTTTGTTTGTGAGAAAGAAGGATGGATCCCTTAGGCTTTGTATCGACTACAGGCAGTTGAACAAAGCCACTACCAAGAACAAGTACCCTTTGCCAAGGATCGACGATCTAATCGACCAGCTAGCAGGAGCGGGTTGTTTCTCCAAAATAGATCTGAGATCTGGGTACCACCAGCTGAGGATCAGGGAAGAGGACATGCCAAAGACAGCTTTCAGGACCAGATATGGGCATTTTGAGTTCCTTGTGATGCCGTTCGGGTTAACCAACGCCCCTGCAGCATTCATGGATCTCATGAATAGAGTGTTTAGTCAGTACCTGGATCACTTCGTTATTGTCTTCATAGATGATATCCTAGTGTATTCCAGAAATGCAGAGGAGCATGCCCATCATCTGAGGTTGGTTCTACAGATCTTGAGGGAACATGGCTTGTATGCCAAGTTCTCTAAGTGTGAGTTCTGGCTGAGGAGCATTTCGTTCTTGGGGCATGTAGTGTCAGAGAATGGTATTGAGGTAGACCCCAAGAAGATAGAAGCTGTGGCTAACTGGCCTAGACCCACTTCAGTGACGGAGATCAGGAGTTTCTTGGGTTTGGCAGGTTACTACAGGAGGTTCGTTCAGGACTTCTCAAAAATAGCAGCTCCTCTGACCAGACTAACCAGGAAGAATCAGAAGTTTCTGTGGACCGACCAGTGTGAAGAGAGTTTTGAAGAGCTTAAGAAGAGGTTGACTTCAGCACCAGTTTTAGCTCTGCCATCTAGTGATGAGGACTTTACAGTCTTTTGTGATGCGTCCTGAGTGGGACTGGGTTGTGTACTGATGCAAAATGAGAGGGTGATTGCTTATGCTTCGAGGCAGCTAAAGAAGCACGAGTTGAATTACCCCACACATGACCTGGAAATGGCAGCAGTAATCTTTGCGCTCAAGATGTGGAGGCACTACCTCTATGGGGTAAAATGTGAGATCTTCACAGATCATAAAAGCCTACAGTACATCCTGAGTCAAAGAGATTTGAACTTGAGGCAGAGGAGATGGGTAGAGCTGCTGAGTGACTATGATTGCAAGATTCAGTATCATCCGGGTAAGGCGAATGTTGTGGCAGACGCCCTAAGCCGGAAGTCACTAGGCAGTCTATCCCACATCACGGCAGAGAGGAGACCAGTGGTGAAGGAGTTTTACAAGCTCATTGAGGAAGGTCTACAGTTGGAGTTGTCTGGTACAGGTGCCTCGGTTGCCCAGATGAAAGTGACACCCGTGTTTCTGGAGCAAGTGGCTCAGAAACAGCATGAGGACCCAGAGTTAGTGAAGATTGCCAGGACTATTCAGTCAGGCAAAGACAGCGAGTTCAGATTCGACAACAAGGGGATCCTCCGCTATAGGAGTCGTTTATGTGTACCAGATGACATAGGGCTAAAAGGAGACATTATGAGAGAGGCTCATAATGCAAGATACAGCATTCACCCCGGAACCAGCTATGAAGAGAGAAGTGGCACAGTTTGTGGCACAGTTTGTGTCAGCCTGCGAAGTTTGTCAGAGGGTGAAGCTGGAACATCAGAAGCCGGCTGGAATGCTTAACCCGCTACCTATTCCAGAGTGGAAATGGGAGAATATAGCTATGGACTTCGTAGTGGGGTTACCGGCGACATCCAACAGATTGGACTCCATATGGGTGGTTGTGGACAGACTCACCAAATCTGCTCACTTCATCCCTGTCAGGAGTGGCTATTCTGTGGACAAGTTGGCGCAGGTATACGTTGAGGAGATCGTCAGACTGCATGGGGTTCCTGTTTCTATAGTGTCAGATAGAGGACCCCAGTTCATCTCCAGGTTTTGGCGGAGTTTGCAGAATGCCATGGGTACTAGATTGGATTTTAGCACTGCCTTCCATCCACAGACAGACGGACAGTCAGAGAGGACCATCCAGACCATAGAAGATATGCTAAGAATGTGTGTGCTGGACTTTGGCGGTTCTTGGAGGCAGCATCTACCTTTGGTGGAGTTTGCCTACAATAACAGCCATCATGCTAGCATCGGGATGGCTCCATATGAAGCTTTATATGGAAGGAAGTGCAGGTCACCGGTTTGCTGGGAAGAAGTTGGAGAAAAGGCCTTGGCAGGGCCTGAGCTAGTAGAGATCACCAGCAGGGTGGTACCCTTAATCAGAGAGAGAATCAAG
Source organism: Manihot esculenta (assembly GCF_001659605.2). Lineage (NCBI taxonomy): Eukaryota > Viridiplantae > Streptophyta > Magnoliopsida > Malpighiales > Euphorbiaceae > Manihot > Manihot esculenta. The sequence continues at coordinate 33,231,026 of NC_035178.2, read as the reverse complement.
ACGGCTGCAAGCAGACAGAAGAGTTATGCAGACATCCGCAGAAGACTAGTAGAGTTTCAGGAGGGGGATCTGGTATTGCTCAAGGTGTCTCCAATGAAAGGAGTGGTTCGGTTCGGGAAGAAAGGTAAGCTGGCTCCGCGGTACATCGGACCCTTTGAAGTCTTGCAAAAGATTGGGAATGTATCGTACAAGCTGGATTTACCTGCTTCAATGGAGAGAATCCATCCGGTTTTCCATGTTTCTATGTTGAGGAAATTTGTATCAGATCCGGGCAAGGTTCTTAGTGAGCCTGATATGGAGATCCAAGAGGATCTCACCTATGTTGAGCAGCCAGTGCGGATCATAGACACCCAGATCAGGAAGCTGAGAAACAAGGAAATCCCGATGGTGAAAGTCCTGTGGAACCACCACAATATGGAAGAATGCACTTGGGAGACACGGGAGTCCATGCTCCGGCAATATCCTCATCTCTTTTAAGGTTAGTCTCTATGTGTTTTATGTTGTATGCCTTACATGTGCTAGTTGAGGAACATTCGGGGACGAATGTTCTTAAGGGGGGGAGAATGTAATACCCGGCTAGACTCCGGTATCGGAATTCCTACCATCCGGTGGAATCTCGGATGTCGGAAGCCTCTAGTAGGGTAAAACCATGTTTTTATGAAATATTTTAATGTGTTTTATGTTTTAAGCATGAAAGAAAATGAGTTTTTGCATGAAAATAGCATTGGAGGAAAACTCAAGTTCGGCCGCCGAACATGCATGCGTTGCGGGTGTGCTTTAGGCCCCCGAAAGCATAAGTGAGGGAAGTCCAAGTTCGGCCGCTGAACCTCAAGTTCGGCCGCTGAACCTCAAGTTCGGCCGCCGAACATGGCATGCATACGGAGGCACATTCGGTGTAATACCCGGCTAGACTCCGGTATCGGAATTCCTACCGTCCGGTGGAATTTCGGATGTCGGAGACCTCTAGAAGGGTAGAAACATATTTTATAAAATGTTTTCATGAATTTTAATGTTTTAAAGTATGAAACTAAATGAGTTTTTGCATGAAAAGTCCTTGGAGGAAAACTCAGGTTCGGCCGCCGAAAGTCAAGTTCGGCCGCCGAACATGCATGCATTTTGGAGGCACGTTAGGCCCCCGAAAGCATGAGTTAGGGAAGTCCAGTTTCGGCCGCCGAAAGTCAAGTTCGGCCGCCGAACATTTGCATGGATGCGGAGGCACATTCGGCCCCCGAACGTGGCCTGGCCAGCCACCTATAAAAGGGTCCCTTAGCCGAAAATAGGCGAGCTTTTTCTCCCCATTTCGGCCAAGGTGAGCATTCCGCCATCCTTCCCCGATCTTGAGCTTTTCCTTCCTTTTTCCATGATCTTTACAAGTTTATAACTTTGGTTTTGAAGATCTTTGAGCTTAGAACGAGTTTTGGAGCTTGGAGACCAAAAGTTGGAACTTCTCCCATCTTCAAGTTTAGATCTCCTCAACCCTCGATCTTCAAGAGGTAAGAGCCGATCTTAAGCTCAATATATGTTTTAAAGAAGTTTTAAGAAGTTTTATGGGGTAGAAATGCATGTTTAAGTTAGTTGAGCTATGTTAGGTTTTATGTGATTTTGAGCAATGTGGCATGTTTGAGTATGTTTGAAGTGTTGTAGTTGGGGTATATGCATGTTTGAGGCCCCTAGGAACTTGTATGCATGATTTGGTTGAGATATATGCATGATTGGTGAAGTTTGGAGGTGAGAATGCACAAAGGAGCCAAGTTTCTGCCCTTTGGCAGAAACCAGGTTCGGCAGCCGAAGGTACTTTCGGCCGCCGAACATGGCTGGGGAGGCAGGCCTTTCGGCTGCCGAAGTTGCCCCCGAAAAGAGACTTTCGTCTCTGTCTGGCACTTTCGGCCGCCGAAGGTGCCGCCGAACCTACCCGAGTTTCGTCTCTGTCCAGGACTTCGGCCGCCGAAGGTGCCGCCGAAAGTGCCCTGTTCAGCCACTTCATGCATATCTCTATGTGATATTTTCAGGATGTTTTAGGGGGTTTTTGGGGTATATATTAGAGTTATGTTTATGTATGTTTGGTCCCTCATTGGAGTCCACCTGTGTAGGTTCGGACCCGAGGAACCAAGGACCCCAGCAGTGAGCCAGCTGCTACAGAGTTTGTCAGAGTCAGCCAGAGGTGAGTGGAACTAAACTTAACTTTTTAAATTAAGAAATGAAATGCTTTTATCATGCTTCATGCATCATGGTCATATTATAGGTGGTTTGCATTAGAATTCACGACTATGCCGCATTGTATTGTTGTGATAGATGATAGTGGATGGACATTAGGATGATTCATTAGCCTTCTATATACGAAGTCCTGTGGTGCCCATAATAGGGCCGGGCAATACGAAGACCTGTGGTGCCCATAATAGGGCCGGGCAATAACTCCGAGTACGAAGTCCTGTGGTGCCCATAATAGGGCCGGGCAATACGAAGTCCTGTGGTGTCCATAATAGGGCCGGGCATGGAGTTGAGGGATTTTTGAATCAGTCCATCCGTGGTGTGATTTATTTGTGCAGTGACGCATTCCATGATAGCATGTTCTAATATTCTTTTTACAGTTCTACTCACTGGGCATCTAGCTCACCCCTCTCCCCTAACCCCCAGGTTTGCAGGTACGGGATAGATAGAGAAGGCAAGAAGAAAAGTCCTATGTATGTAATAGTTAGATTGTGGACATGACAAATGTAAAAATGTTCAGGATGTTATGTAATGAGGTTATTGAGGATAGAGTTGTGCTTGACCATAATGTATTGTTAATCCCTTTGTATATACATGATCTTATGTTATGATGTTTATGTAAACTAACTCAACACAGGTTGTTTTGCCTTTAAGGCTTGATGAGATCCCACAGAGGGACTATGTTATGTATATGATCAGAGTATGCACAGGTTGAGTTAGTTGAATGACAGTATGTATGAAGGAAAGTTTTAAATTTTTATGCATGTTGTTGATCATGTATGGGATTATACAGGTTTACAGGTTTTATGTCAGGCTTGCTACGGGTCCCGGCGGCCTTAAGTCGACCCGGATCCTAGCGCCGGTAGCGGTCCGATTTTCGGGGCGTTACATTCGGCCCCCAAACGTGGTCTGGCCAGCCACTATAAAAGGGTCCCTTAGCCGAAAACGGGCGAGCTTTTCCCCATTTTCGGCCAAGGTGAGCTCTCCGCCGACCCTCACCCATTTTTGATGTTCTTCCTCTAAATCTTTCAAGATTCTCACTTGTTTTAACTTGGTTTCGAAGATTTAAGCTTTTGAGCAAAGTTTTGGAGATAGGAGGTTCAAGAACCAAATCTCTCCCAACTCCGAGTTTTTGGTCGTCTCTCTCGATCTTCAAGAGGTAAGAGCCGATCTTAAGCTCGTTTTATGTTTTGAATAAGTTTTATGCAAGATCTATGGGGTAGAATGCATGTTTAGGTTTTAGTTGTGTTTATGGGTTTAATGTATGTTCTTGAGCAATGTGGATGCTTGATGTGTTGTAGATGGGGGTTTATGATGGTTTGAGACCCCTAGGAACATGTATGCTTGCGTTTGTGTGTTGTAGAATAGGTTTGATGCATGTTGGAAAGGTTTGGAGGCGAAATGTGCATAGGGAGCCAAGTTTCTGCCCTTTGGCAGAAACCAGGTTCGGCAGCCGAAGGACTTTCGGCCGCCGAACATGGCTGGGGAGGCAGCCTTTCGGCTGTCGAAGCTGCCCCCGAAACGAGACTTTCGTCTCTGTCTGGCAGTTTTGGCCGCCGAACGTGCCGCCGAACGTGCATGAGTTTCGTCTCTGTCTGGGAGTTTCGGCCGCCGAAGGTGCCGCCGAACCTGCCTGACTTTCGGCTCTGGAGGGACTTTCGGCCGCCGAATCTGCCGCCGAAAGTGCCCTGTCCAGGCCTTCCTTGCATGTTTTTGTATGGTTGTTCCATGATGTTTTAGGGGGTTTTTGGGGAATAGTTTATAGTTATGTTCAGGTATGTTTGGTCCCTCATTTGAGTCCACCTGTGTAGGTTCGGACCCGAGGAACCAAGGACCCCAGCAGTGAGTTCAGCTGCTTCGGTGTTGTCAGAGTCAGCCAGAGGTGAGTGGAACTAAACTTAATCTTTTAAATTAAATGTTTTATCATGTTTCATGCATCATGATTATGCAATAGGATGATTGCATTAGTTTCCACGAATATGCCGCATTGCATCGATTGTTGTTGATGTGGGTGAATATTGGATGACCCAATTAGTCCATGACAGGAAGACCAGGACCCCATGCTACGGCCTGGCACTATGTAAGGAAAGACCAGGACCCCATTCTACGGCCTGGCACGGTTATGAGACTCGAAGACCAGGAGCCCAGAGGAGGCCCTGGGGAAATGGTAAGTAATGTATGTTATGACAGAAAGACCAGGACCCCATGCTACGGCCTGGCACTATGTTAACTTGGACTAATTGGTGACAAGTTCACCCAACCCTTATGTGAATTGTCTGTGTTATGATGCATTTCATTGGAGCATAGTGTTAATATGTTTTATAGTCCTACTCACTGGGCTTTTAGCTCACCCCTCTCCCTTTACCCCCAGGCTTGCAGGTACGGTATAGTGCGGGAGTCCGGATAGAGTAAAGAAGTCATGCTTATGTAATAGCTAGCAATGGACATGATCAAATTGTAATGTAATGTCTTAAGTACAATATAGTTATATAATGATGTTTATGGATGATTAGAGGTGTGCTTGACCATAGATGTTGTAATCCCTTTTAATACATGATCTTGGTTATTTTATGTCATTTATGTAAACCAACTCAGCATTTGTTGTGTCACCCATTGGGGGCACTGATGAGATCCCATTGAGGGATCAATGTTATGTTAATGTATATGTACAGGTTGAGTTTGGTTGACATATATGGAAAGAAAAGTTTTAATTTTTATGTATGTTGTTGATCATGTATGGGATTAAGCAGGTTCACAGGATGCATGTTAGGCTTGCTACGGGTCCCGGCGGCCTTAAGTCGACCCGGATCCTAGCGCCGGTAGCGGTCCGATTTTCGGGTCGTTACAGGACTCCATATGGGTGATTGTGGATAGACTCACCAAATCTGCTCACTTCATCCCTGTCAGGAGTGGCTATTCTGTGGACAAGTTAGCGCAGGTGTATGTTGATGAGGTTGTCAGGTTGCATGGGGTTCCTGTCTCAATAGTGTCGGATAGAGGGCCCCAGTTCACCTCCAGGTTTTGGCGGAGTCTGCAGAACGCTATGGGTACCAGGTTGGATTTTAGCACTGCTTTCCATCCACAAACGGACGGACAATCAGAGAGGACCATCCAGACAATAGAGGATATGCTCAGAATGTGTGTGTTGGATTTTGGCAGTTCTTGGAGGCAACATCTACCTTTAGTGGAGTTTGCCTACAATAACAGCCATCATGCCAGCATAGGGATGGCCCCATATGAAGCTTTGTATGAAAGGAAGTGCAGGTCGCCTGTCTGTTGGGAAGAAGTAGGAGAAAAGGCCTTGGCAGGGCCTGAGCTAGTAGAGATCACCAGCAGAGTGGTGCCCATAATCAGAGAAAGGATCAAGACTGCTGCAAGCAGACAGAAGAGTTATGCAGATATCCGCAGAAGGCAAGTAGAGTTTCAGGAAGGGGATTTGGTATTGCTCAAGGTGTCTCCAATGAAAGGGGTGATTCGGTTCGGAAAGAAAGGTAAGCTAGCTCCACGGTACATCGGACCCTTTGAAGTCTTGCAAAAGATTGGGAATGTATCGTACAAGCTGGACTTGCCTGCTTCAATGGAGAGAATCCATCCGGTTTTCCATGTTTCCATGTTAAGAAAGTTCGTGTCAGATCCGGGCAAGGTTCTTAGTGAGCCTGATATGGAGATCCAAGAGGATCTCACCTATGTTGAGCAGCCGGTACGGATCCTAGACACCCAGATCAGAAAGCTAAGGAACAAGGAAATCCCGATGGTGAAAGTTCTTTGGAATCACCACAACATCGAAGAGTGTACCTGGGAGACACGAGAGTCCATGCTCCAGCAATATCCTCATCTCTTCTAAGGTAAGTGTTATGTGTTCCTATGTGTATGCTTATGTTTTGTGCCATGCTATGTTGTTTGGTGAACATTTGGGGATGAATGTTCATAAGGGGGGAAGAATATAATACCCGGCTAGACTCTGGTATCGAAATTCCTACCGTCCGGTGGAATCTCGGATGTCGAAAACCTCTAGAAGGGTAAAATCATGTTTTTATAAAATATTTTAATGTATTTTATGTTTTTAAGTGAAAAGGAAATTGAGTTTTGTATGAAAATGACCAAGGAGGCATTTCCAGGTTCGGCCGCCGAACGTGGGATGGTTTAGGGGGGCATGTTAGGCTTCCGAAAGTCTCAAAAGGTTCGGCCGCTGAACCTCAAGTTCGACCGCCGAACTTGCATGAGATGTGGGGGCACGTTTGGCTGCCGAAAGGTGGTCTGCCAGCCCTATATAAGAGCTCCATGGCCGAAACGGGAGAGTTTTCTCCCCATTTTCGGCCACGGTGAGTTCATGCTCTCCTTTGGTTCGTTTTTGCTGTTTTTCCTCCGATCTTTCATGTTTTAACAAGCTTTATGTTGATTTGAAGAGTTTTGAGCAAAAAAGAGCAAGTTTTGGAAACTTGGAGACTAAAGAGCGGATCTCTCCCATCTCCGAGTCGGATCGTCTCTCCTCTCGTTCTACAAGAGGTAAGAGTAGATCCATAGTTCCTTTCATGTTTTAAGTAAGTTTTATGAAGTTTCTTGGGGTAGAAATGCATGTGTAGGTTTATGTGGAGTTTTTGGTTAAATATGTGTTTATGAGCAATGTATGTTGGTTATGCATGTTTGATGTGTTGTAGATGGGGTTTAGGATAGTTTGAAGCCCCTAGGAGCTTGTATGCTTGAGTATGCATGTTGTAGAATAGGAAAATGCATAATTGAATGAGTTGGGAGGCATTTATGCATGTTGAGCTGAGTTTCTGCCCTTTTGGGAGAAACCAGGTTCGGCAGCCGAAGGTTCTTTCGGCCGCCGAACCTGCCTGTGGTAGCATGAATCGGCTGCCGAACCCTGCCTCCGAAAGATGACTTTCGGCTCTGGAAGGGACTTTCGGCCGCCGAAGGTGCCGCCGAACATGCATGAGTTTCGTCTCTAGAGGGAACCTTCGGCCGCCGAAAGTGCCACCGAAGGTGCATGACTTTCGGCTCTGAAGGGCCTTTCGGCCGCCGAACCTGCCGCCGAACCTGCCCTGTTCAGCCCTCCTTTGCATATTTTCTATGAATGTTTTAAGGTGTTTTAGGGGGTTTTTGGGGAGTATTTTCAGAGTCATGTTCATAGATGTTTGGTCCCTCATTTGAGTTCACCTGTGTAGGTTCGGACCCGAGGAACCGAAGACCCCAGTAATGAGTCAGCTGCTCCAGTGTCTGGTCTGAGCTAACCAGAGGTGAGTGGAATAACTCTTTACGTTTTAAAGTAAATAATAAATGATTCAGCATGATTCATGCATCACGAATGCCATGTGATATAATAGGTTGTTGCATTAGAATCCACGAATATGTTGCACTGCATTCTTTGTTGTGGATGTGGGTGAATGCTGTATGATCCAATTAGTCCCTGAGGAAAGACCAAGACCCCATTCTACGGCCTGGCACGGTATGAAAGACCAGGATCCCATTCTACGGCCTGGCATGGTATGATACGCGAAGACCAGGTGCCAGATGAGGCCCTGGGGCAATGGTAAGAAATGTTATGATATGACAGGAAGACCAGGACCCCATTCTACGGCCTGGCACGGATACGATGCTGGGACTATTTGGTGACAGGTTCATCCTTGATGTGAATTGTCTGTGATGTGACGCATTTCATGAAAGCATGAATGTTAATATATGTTTTTACTATTCTGCTCACTGGGCTCTAGTAGCTCACCCCTCTCTCTTAACCCCCAGGTTTGCAGGTACAGGGTAGACCAGGAGGTCAGCAAGAGTAATGAAGTCATGGTCATGTAATAGCTAGAGTGGACATGATAAATGTTGTTATGTTATGTTGAGTACAGTCATGTAAAAGTATAATATAGAATGTCATGTAATAATGCTTATGAAAGTTTAGAGTTGTGCTTGACCATAGTATTATGTTAATCCCTTCTAATACATGATCTTAATGTTTAATGATGTTTATGGTAAACCAAACTCAATACATGTTATGTCACCCCAGTGGGGCAATGATGAGACTCCAAAGAGGAGTTAATGTTTATGACTATGTTAATGTATAGTGCATGCACAGGTTGAGTTTGGTGAATGAATGAAAGAATGACTGAATGTAAGGAAAAGTTCAAAATTTTTATGTATGTGTTGATCATGTATGGGATTAAACAGGTTCACAGGTTGAATGTTAGGCTTGCTACGGGTCCCGGCAGCCTTATGCCGTCCTGGATCCTAGCGCCGGTAGCGGTCCGATTTTCGGGTCGTTATAGATGGGCTATGACCAAATCAAAAGGACTGCTACACTTTTTGCTCAATGCAGTTGGGACGCTTTTCCCTTCCCCAATTACTTGAGCCTTGATCAAGAGGATCGCACCATGCACACCACACCCAGGGGAGTACTCAGTTTCTTTTGCTCTTTTAATGTTTCTTATACATTGAGGACAATGCATGAATTAGGTGTGGGGGTGCATATCTCTGAATTTTCCTTTCAGCTTTTTGCGATTTTTCTTCTTCTTTTTCTTTCAGTTTTTGTGCAATTTTTTTCTTCTTTTTCTTTCAATTTTTGCGCAATTTTTTTTTCTTTTTTTTCCTTTCAGTTTGTGATTTTTTTCCTTTCAGTTTTTCTTTCAGTCTTTGCTTTCAATAACACATACAACCACAGTCTTCTTCTTTTTGTTTTGCTCTACTCAAACTGATAGACTATGTTGATGAGCTTTTCTTTCCATGACCCCATTGATGTGATAACTCTTTAAACTTATGTTGAATCAATTGCAGTGAGTTATATTCATGTTTGAGAATTGCCTTTTGAATTGAATCTTTGAGTTTGCCATGGTGAAAAATATATTAATGACACTCATTAGAGAGAATAAATTGAAAATTGTGTGAATGAACTTAACATGACTTGTTTTAGTAATTGGTGTTGATTTGCCCAAATCATTGAGAGAAAGAAAATTCAGCAAAGGCAAAGACCTCATGAGTACAAATTCAAAACTGTTCCAATGGTTGAAAGACTATGAACAGAGCTAGTAGCCACTTAGACAAGTGACCAATTGAGTAACTGGGGGTGGGTATCACCAATATGTACCTTCACGTCAAAAGGTTGGTGACTTTTTCAAGCAAGATCTAACTGCAAAAGACTGAATAAAGTACTTCAAGGTAAGGGCAAGTCAATCCGAAAGCTAAAAAGAGTCTTATATGAACAAATAATATGTGCATGTATGATCTCTCTCTTGAGTAAAACAAATCCTAGCCATGGTAAGTAAAGGGAAACAAGGAAAGAAGGTGAGTAATCTTCATGCATATATTCTTCACTGCAATGATTCAAAATAGGTGTCTAGAGTAAGAGCTTAAATGGAAATAAGGATCAAGTAGCAAAAAAAACTTATTTGACTATGTTTGTTTGCTTGAGGACAAGCAAAAGGCTAGGAGTGGGGGTATTTGATAGAATATATTTTAGTCCATTTTATCTTGATATTATTTGTAATACCCGGATAGAGTCCGGTATCGGACTTCTACCTTCCGGTGGAATCCAGGATGTCAGAATGCTCTAGAAGGGTAAGAATTATGTTTTTGCTAAAGAATTTTGGTATGTTTTAATGTTTTAAGGGTAAAGGAAGATGAGTTTTTGAAAGAAATGAGCCAAGGAAGAAATGCAAGGTTCGGCCGCCGAAGGTGAAGTTTGGCCGCCGAACATGCATGGCATTCGGGATCACGTTAGGCAGCCAAAGGTGGTCTGGCCAGCCACCTATAAAAGGCCCTCAGTCGGTGAAAGGATAAGAATTTGCTTTTCTTTTCACAAACAGAGGTGAGACCATGTCTTCCTTGGATCTTCTTCATGTTTTCATTAATTCTTGCAACGTTTTGATAGTTTTTGATGTTGTTTTGAAGCTTTTGAGCTAAAAACCCAAGATTTGAAGTTTGGAGACTTTGGGAGAGAGTTGCTCCATATCTCCACGTTGGGATCGTTCATCTTCTTGTTTTCAAGAGATAAGTGAAGATCCTGAGCTTCTTTTCTTGATTTATGAAGGGTTTATGGAGTTTGTGGGTAGAGATGGATGATTAGGTTACATAGGGTATTTTTGGTGTTTTTGTTATGAAAGCATGTATATATGTGTGATGTGTTGTTTGTTGGGGGTTTAAGGTAGTTTAGGACCCCTTTGTGCATATACTTGAGTATATGTATGTTGAGGAATTGTGGTTTGTGTGTTTGGGTGAGATTGGAGAGGTTTGGCGTGAGGCAGAGCAAGGTTCTGCCATACTGGAGAACCCAGCTTCGGCCGCCGAACATGCTGAGGAGGTGGCTTCGACTGCCTAAGCTTGCCTATGCTTGCCCCCAAAAGTTTGGACTTTCGGCTCTAGAGGGGGCTTTCGGCCGCCGAAGGTTAAGGACTGTCGTCTCTGGAGAGGACTTTCGGCAGCCGAAGTGCCGCCGAAAGTGCTTGAGTTTCTGCTCTGGAAGAGACTTTCGGCCGCCGAACCTGCCGCCGAAAGTGCCCTGTCCAGCCTTCTTTGGCATGTTTTACATGATTGTTTTAGGATGTCTGAGGGGGGTTTTTGGGGAGTATTGTAGAGATGTCTTTGAGTTAGTTTGGTCCCTCATTTGAGTCCACCTGTGTAGGAATGGACCAGAGGAACCGAAGAGAGCAGTAGTGAGCACTGCTTCAGAGTTTGCAAAGTCAGTTCAGAGATAGCCACAGGTGAGTGGAACTAAACTTAATCTTTTAATTGAGAAATCAACTGCTTTTAGCATGTTTCATGCACCATGACTATGCAATAGGTTGAGTGCATTAGAAATCACGAATATGTTGCATTGCATTTTCTATTTGTGTTGTGTGGGTGATATTGGATGATCCAATAGTCTCTGAGAAAGACCATGACCCCATTCTACGGCCTGGCACGAGTAGAAGACTAGGTGCCCATTCTACGCCCTGGCACGGTATATGGTAATTTATGAGATGATGTGATAACAGGAAGACCAGGACCCCATTCTACGGCCTGGCACGAGTTTAGGATGTCAGGACTATTGGTGACATGTTCACCTGAGATGGTGTGAATTATTTGTGATGTGATGCATTCCATGAGAGTATGTTTAAGAACATGTTTTATTGTTCTACTCACTGGGCTATAGTAGCTCATCCCACTCCCTTAACCCCAGTTTTGCAGGATCAGAGTGCAGGGGGCGTCTAGAGAAGGCAGGAAGAGTAAAAGAGTTTTGTAATAAGTATAGTGTGGACATGTATTATTTGTACAGCGATGTATAAGTTTGTGAAAAAGGTGTATTGGTGGCCAGCTATGAAGAAAGAAGTGGCACAGTTTATGTCCACCTGTGACGTTTGCCAGAGGGTGAAATTGGAACATCAGAAGCCGACTGGAATGCTTAACCCGCTACCGATTCCAGAGTGGAAATGGGAGAATATAGCTATGGATTTTGTAGTGGGCTTACCGGCAGCATCCAACAGAATAGACTCCATATGGGTGGTTGTGGACAGACTCACGAAATCTGCTCATTTCATCCCAGTTAGGAGCAACTACTCTGTGGACAAGTTAGCACAGGTTTATGTGGACGAGATAGTAAGGTTACATGGGGTTCCAGTGTCTATAGTGTCAAACAGAGGACCTCAGTTCACCTCCAGATTTTGGCGGAGTTTGTAGAGTGCTATGGGCACAAGGTTGGATTTTAGCACTGCTTTCCATCCACAGACTGATGGTCAGACAGAGAGGACCATCCAGACCATAGAGGATATGCTTAGAATGTGTGTGTTAGACTTTGGCGGTTCTTGGAGGCAGCATCTACCTTTGGTGGAGTTTGCCTACAATAACAGCCATCATGCTAGCATAGGGATGGCTCCTTATGAGGCGTTGTATGGGAGGAAATGCAGATCACCTGTTTGCTGGGAAGAAGTGGGAGAGAAGGCTCTTGCAGGGCCAGAGTTAGTAGAGATTAACAGCAGAGTAGTGCCCATTATCAGAGAGCGAATCAGAACTGCTGTTAGCAGACAGAAAAGCTATGCAGATATCCGTGTTATTGTTCTACTCACTGGGCTATAGTAGCTCATCCCACTCCCTTAACCCCAGTTTTGCAGGATCAGAGTGCAGGGGGCGTCTAGAGAAGGCAGGAAGAGTAAAAGAGTTTTGTAAGAAGTATAGTGTGGACATGTATTATTTGTACAGCGATGTATAAGTTTTGTATAGAGTTCAGTAGTGTGCTTGACCTATTTGTATTGTAAATCCTTTTAGTATACTTGGTCTGTTTATTTTGATGTAAATGTTTTGATGACTGTAAACAAACCAGGCTTAACGTTCTATGAGTTTAACCCATCTGGAGCATAGATGAGAGCTCTAGTCAGGGGTTAAGGTAGTGCATGCACAAGTTAAGCCTTGGTACAGAGTACAGTTTTATGTTTTTACAGAAAATGTATGACCATGAATAGGATTTTACAGGTACCCAGAGAGTATAGCAGGCTTGCTACGGGTCCCGGCGATCTTAAGTCGACCCGGATCCTAGCGCCGGTGGCGGTCCGATTTTTGGGTCGTTATATTATTGATGATTATTTACATGATTTCTTATTAATTTAGTGCTCTTGACATTATTTTGCAGAAAATGGTGAAAAAGGACATTTTGGAGAAAATACCCTTAAAATTACCTTAAATAGAGCAAAGGAGAGCAAGCCTGCCAAGTTGGAATCAAGTGAAGCTAAATAAGGAAAGTTCTAAATACGGAAAGTGGCAAAGAAGGAAAGAACATTCAGCCAAAGCAATTTGAAATTCAAATCTTCAAGATTCATATTCAAATTTTGAATTTCAAAATCCAGCTTATAAGGAAGCTAAATCCAAAGATCACATGCTTGCCACCTCATGCCTTGCACATTCAAAATTCAAATTGCAAAGGAGGCTCCACCTTCCTAATTAGTGCATGGGCGGCAAGGAGAGTGTGAAGGCAAGTCTTGGACACCTTCGGCAGCATCTTGAAGACACTTGGGCAGCAAGCAAAGACCAAAGGCCCCACTCCTTGCACTTGAACACATGCCCCACGTTTTTCCCTTCTCACATGTGTATGGATAGCACATCTTGGACCAAGGGCATTTTGGGCAGCCTCTTGACACCTTGGGCAGCCTCTTCACTAATTAGGAAGCAAGTATCATCTAGGGCAACACTTTTCAATTATAAAAAAACACATAAGGAGCCTCCCCAAGCTCTTTCACACTCCCCTTGCGAGACACCTACGAGATTCACATCTCTTCTTCTACCTTTCTTCTTTTCTTTTATTTTTTTATTTTTGTTTCAGCCATGAGAGGCTGAAATCTTTTATTCTAGTTGAAGATTAGGTGATGCTTTAGTTGTTTTATGGATTGGGAGACTTGATCAAACATTGTTTATCTTTTGTTATTCAATATTCATACAATCTCATGCTTAATTACATTGTTGCTTTGTTGTTTTGATCAATATGGCCAATTGATTCTTGATTGCAAGGTAATAATATGTTAGTTTGGGTGATTTAAGTCCGTAATTGCTTGGATTATTCAAATATAAGAACACTTGGTGTAAAAACCAAGGAAATTATATGATCTAGCAACATCTCATGCGTTTGAGTAGTTAGGATTGGATCTCTATATCTCTTCATGCAATTAACAATTGTTTTGATGCCTAAGGCCCAAGGATGTTCCTTGGCAATTTGTTAATTAGTAATTAATTAGAGGACGTTCCCTACTTAGTTTAATCATAAGGAGAGACATGGTGGTGAGAAGCGTCTTCCATCTCCATAACTAATCTACTGAATTAATCAAAAGAAACTAAGTGTTAATGATCAATCCCAATAACTGAAGTGGATCCAATTCTTCAACTAGAGCTTTCTTATTATTTATTTCTCTTTTATTTTATTATTCGCTTATTTTAATTGCTTTTAGTAGTTTGTTAATCAAATCAATCTCAAAACCCCCATTTTACTTTTACTGCAATTTATTTTTATTCCGCTTTCAGTTTATCTCGTTTTCAGTTTCATCTCGTTTCAGTTTAATTTGCTTTCCGTTTATTTCTCTTTCAGTTTTATCTCGTTATATCTCGTTTCAGTTTATTTTGCTTTCCATTTATTTTTCTTTTAGTTTTATCTCGTTTCAGTTTTATCTCGTTTTAGATTATCTCGTTTTCAGTTTTCTTCTTTTTCAGTTTATTTTTGTTTCAGTTTATTTTATTGGTCTTGATAAGGAAAATAGGTAAGTTCTCAATTCCCTGTGGATTCGATCCTTTCACCACTATCTGCAGTTATAAATTGTTGATAACCATAAAGGTTATTTTTGACCGGCTTCGACAACCGTGAGACACAAGGCGGATTTTGCTAGGACAGGGCACAGGGTAACTATGCGCTAGGCCATAATCCAGGCATCAGTCCCACTAAACAAGGCCACGAGGTAGGTTTTGCCAGCCCAAACCACAAGGCGAGTATGCGTTAGGCCATAATCTGGGTGTTAGTCCCACTAAACAAGGCCACATGGCGAGTATGTGTCATGCCACAATCTAGTGTCAGTCCACTAAAAAAGGCCACAAGGTGGGTTCTGCCGGGCTAGGCCATAAGGCGGGTTCCACCAGGCCAAAAGACCGGGTGTTATTCTCTCAAAATAAAGCATCTTATTCTAAGCTAATTGGGAAGCAACCGACAGCTAGTCCTGTGGGTGCCAACCTCCAAAAAATGAAGGTGCCAATTAGAAGATTAAAGTTGATAAGGGTGAGACTCGCAACCAAATGTAAGTCCCATATTACAAAGTTTCTCTAAAACACTTCATGCTCAGAAGGCGGGAGTCCACCAAACCACATGTCTAGGTATTGATCCTGCTTTGCAAAAATTGTCCAAAGTTATTTTATAACCGCTAACTGAGTGTTAACCCCTACTAAATGAACTTGCTTTAGCCTCCTTTATTGGGCAAAAAATGATGACTACCAGGTTCTTGAGCTGCTGGGGTGGTAACCCCTTAGCTAATTATTAAAAGATTATTTGAGTCGATAATTGTATGAGACAAATACAAAACATACAAACACCTAAGAATAGATATGCAAAATATGTATTTTTATTACAAAAGATCACGGCTGAAGAAGGAGGACTTCAACCTACTCCTCACAAGTTTCTATTATATTAGTATTTTCTACGTCTATTATGTCATTAGCAGAGACCTGGGACGGTGGGGTTCACTTCAACCTGTCCCTCGCTCTCTTGCTTGACTTCATCCTCCGGAAAGTTATCGTCTATCTAGGTAAAACCTTATAAAGAGTACCATTTCTCCAACTGCCTTCTTGGCCTGGCCCTCAGAATCAATCTTGTATAATCCAACCTCCCTCCTAGGGGTCGTGGCAATGAAAACAGTTATAGTCATACTGGTTGCAGTCATTAGCCAATACACAGAGTTGAGCAGGATGTTTGCACCTTCATGAAGGTCCGCCTTCAGCTGCTCTTCATAGACCATGATGGTATCCTCTGCATGGATCTAGTTATCCATCGAAGAAGAAAAAAAAAAGCACCCCTAATGAAGGAAAAACTGGAGGTAGAACTTCCACTAGTGGGGAAAGAAGAAGAAAAGAAGGCACCCCTGTTTGTTTCTTCCACAGTTGAAGCTAAAGAAGAGAAAAGGGTTCTTATATAGTGGCGTAGTCAGTAAAACTTTAAATACGGCTTGAGAAATAAGGCAATCATCATTTATGGGCAAAGGCAGGAAAAACAACGCAAACAAGGAAGACAAACCAAATCGTGCCATATGTTCCAAACCAAAAAGACAAACCGTCATCTTCAAATCTGAAGAATCGAAGACTAGTGGGGGGGACCTATGATGCTGCACAAGAGTCGTCCAAAGTAAGCTATAAGCTGTCACCATAGAACAGGTCCGCGTGGTAAGAATTTGATAAGTGGTTAATGCGGTCCCACCTGAGAAAAACCCGGACATCTTAACACCCAGTTCATCATCAAGATTCGCTCTCCCCTAGATAGGTCGAGGCTCAGCATAAAGTTACCATTAATAAGCAAAATCCAGCGGGCTTCCGTTACGCTTGTAAACACAGGATCCCTAACCAATTAATATGGTGAGATCCCTTATCAAGTAGCCGGCCACATCATTGCTGGATTATCAGAAAATGCTATATTTATCCCCATCTCTTATAGTGTAAAAGGAGAATGATCATAGAGGCAAAGGTACGCAATTCTTATACTACTCAAGTTCTAAGCAATTCATTACATTCGCTCTATTCTCTAGAATACTAACTTGAGTGTTAGAATGGCTACCATGGGCATCCACCATCTTACATTCTCTTTCTTGCAAGTCTAGCACAGCAGAGGCGTCCAAGCTCCAAAATCAGTATCTGTGCAAAGAAGTCGAGGCTCTAACGAAGAGGTGTTCAGCCCTACTCGAGGATGCTAAGCTTGCTGAAGACAGGGTCCAGTTGGCGTGTGAGGAGCGCCTGAAGGAATACAAGGGGTCTGCTAAACTAAAAGCAGAGATCGATCAGGCCTGCCAGAGGCGTTTACAGGAGTATAAAGATTCTTCAGAGTTGAAGACTGAGATCGAGCGGGCCTATGAAGATCGTCTCCAATGTTACAAGGATTCCCTTGAGCTGAAAGCCAGGATAGAGGAGGCCTGTGAGGCGCGACTTGCGGACTATAAAGCTTCTAATTAGTTGAAGCATGAAATATGGAACAGAAGCTTCCGCATGTTTGCGTCCGGGTTTAACCGAGGCCTGAGAGGAGCCAAGGCTGCCCCCTCCACCCCACTAGGTCGACTCCGAGCTCCGAAAGTGGATTCAGACGGCGATGAGGTGGTCTATGGGGAGGATGACAACCCTCTTCCCAAAAGGACTTCTCACACTACAACTGGACCTCTGGAAAAGGATGCTGAGCTCGAGGAGGAAGGTGAACAAGAAAACATTCAGTCCACAGAGGATGATGCCAGGCCTCAAGGGGGAGACGCTAGACCCCAAAGAGGGGAAATAATGCCCTTCGTGGGCACCGGAGGGTTAGAGCAGGATGGTGCTGGGCTCCCCGAAGATAGTAGTGTAGGCGATAGCATAGGTAATAATGTAATTAGCAATGTAAGTCCTTTACGGACAACTTTTCCCCCTATAGTTATAGATGATTAGATGAAATTGTAACTTACTTTGTTTTTGTTTAATGATATCTGGCTTTCGTTCGTGATTATACTTGGATTATTTTTGCTTTTTTCTGTCTTTCTAATTGAACTGAGCTGCTTAATCTATCAAAGACTTAATCTATTTCCTCTATCTGTAAGCGCCATTCTTCGGGTTGGATTTACCTTAAAGATAAAGCTTTCCAGCCATATGTTTACTTAACCTTCCACAGAATTCAACTACATTGGGCTAATTAGCCCTATTACCAATCTTTCTTTATTTGAGTTAATATGGGCTGACCTTTCGACTAAACTTCTTTCCTGTGAGTTTTTCTGATTTTGCCAAGGCATTCTTGTTTTTTATATTGCTGATTCATTAATAATTGCGAGCCCATATGTACAATTTATATGCAATCAAAACAGATTAAATCATGTACCTTCTTAGCACAACGAGCTTATCTTCTAGGTTTTGTTTTCTTTCCTGTGTTGAGTGGAGCTGGGGCTGTGGTTTTGCTTGTCTGCTCGTGCCTTCGATTTCTTCTGCTTGGGTTAGAGGGGATTTGTAATTTCTATTTTGCCATCTGCCTTTCTCGAGTTTTGGCTCTTTTCTTGCTTGGTTCTTCCGAGCTCAGGTGTGTGTATCTCAGCTTGGGGTTAGCCTTTTCAGGGATGCTCTGTCCTTTTCCTATTTTCAGATTTGCTCAAAGTTTTAAGCCTCTTCCGCCTGGTCACCATTCTGGGGCCTTCTGGCTTTGCTCAGATTTAGGCTTTTTCGTTGGTTCTAGGCTGCCGGGGTCATTTTGGAGCCCGGTCATTCACCTCACTGAGGTCTTGAACAAGATTCAGGCACTTTGGCCTTACTGTCGCTTCATCATCTCAGTCGATTTTGTGGTGCCGGGGTCATTTTTGAGCCCGGTCACCCACCTCACTAAGGTCTTGAATAAGATTCAGGCACTTTGGCCTTACTGTCGCTTCATCATCTCAGTCGGTTTTGTGGTGCCGGGATCATTTTTGAGCCCGGTCACCCACCTCACTAAGCCCTTGAACAAGATTCAGGCGCTTTGACCTTACTGTCGCTTCATCATCTCAGCCGTTTTTGTTGTGCCAGGGTCATTTTTGAGCCCGGTCACCCACCTCACTGAGGTTTTGAACAAGATTCAGGCGCTTAGGCCTTACTGTCGCTTCATCATCTCAGCCGGTTTTGTTGTGTCGGGGTCATTTTTGAGCCCGGTCACCCACCTCACTGAGGTCTTGAACAAGATTCAGGCACTTAGGCCTTATTGTCGCTTCATCATCTCAGCCGGTTTTGTTGTGCCAGGGTCATTTTTGAGCCCGGTCACCCACCTCACTGAGGTCTTGAACAAGATTCAGGCGCTTTGGCCTTACTGTCGCTTCATCATCTCAGCCAGTTTTATTGTGTCGGGGTCATTTTTGAGCCCGGTCACCGACCTCACTGAGGTCTTGAACAAGATTCAGACACTTTGGCCTTACTGTCGCTTCATCATCCCAGCCGATTTTGTGGTGTCGGGGTCATTTTTGAGCTCGGTCACCCACCTCACTGAGGTCTTGAACAAGATTCGGGCACTTTGGCCTTACTGTCGCTTCATCATCTTAGCCGGTTTTGTGGTGCCGGGGTCATTTTTTAGTCCGGTCACCCACCTCACTAAGGCCTTGAACAAGATTCAGGCGCTTTGGCCTTACTGTCGCTTTATCATCTCAGCCGGTTTTATTGTGCCGGGGTCATTTTTGAGCCTAGTCACCCACCTTATTGAGGTCTTGAACGAGATTCAGGCACTTTGGCCTTACTATCGCTTCATCGTCTCAGCCGGTTTTATGGTGTCGGGGTCATTTTTGAGCCCGATCACCCACCTTACTGAGGTCTTGAACAATATTCAGGCACTTTGGCCTTACTGTCGCTTCATCATCTCAGCCGGTTTTGTGGTGCCGAGGTCATTTTTAAGCCCGGTCACCCACCTCACTGAGGCCTTGAACCAGGTTCAGGCGCTTTGGCCTTACTGTCGCTTCATCATCTCCTCCGGTTTTGTGGTTCTGAGGTCATTTTTGAGTCCGATCACCCACCTCACTGAGGCCTTGAACATTTGCACTTGTTCTCTTTTTGTTTTCTTTTCAATGGAAACAAGATAAGTTATGGCAAACAAAATTTGATAATAATGATATTTGTTTTATTCACATGATTCGAAATACAACTGTTCACCTTACATTTGGTAATACTTTAAGGGAAGTACCTCTTCAAATGTTGGATGTTCCAAGCGTGAGGCTCGGTGCTTCTTTGCATATCCTCGATTCGATACACACCTGGTTTGATTATTTTGATTATTCTAAAAGGGCCCTCCCAGGTCAGTGCCAGTTTTCCTACTGCAGCCCTTTTCCCAGTGGCTTCTAGGTTTCTCAATGCCAGGTCTCCCACCTTTAGACTCCTTTCCCTGACTCGTTGGTTGTAGTAACGAGCTACCCTCTGTTGATATGCGACCGTGCGGACTTGAGCTTCTTCTCTGACTTCTTCCAGGGCATCTAAGTTACTTCTCAACTTATCATCGTTGATGCTCTCACTATTGAATTGGACTCGATGGGTAGGGACTTGCAGCTCGATTGGAACTACAGCTTCAGTGCCAAACGCAAATGCAAAAGGTGTCTCTTTGATGGGTGTCCTAGGGGTAGTTCGGAATGCCCACAGGATACTGTTGAGTTCGTCTGCCCAATTTCCCTTTTCTCCATCCAGTCGCTTCTTCAGTCCCTGGAGGATAGCTCTGTTAGTGACCTCTGTTTGGCCGTTGGTTTGAGGGTGGGCCACAGAGGAGAATTTGTGCCATATGCCCATGTTTGCTGTGAATTCCTTGAAGGTCTTGCAGTCAAACTGTCTGCCATTATCTGATATGAGCACTCTTGGTATCCCGAACCTGCATATAATGTTGTCCCAGACGAAATCTATCATTTTTCTAGCTGTAATTGTGGGGACTGCCTCTGCCTCTGGCCATTTTGAGAAGTACTCTATGGCTACTATTACAAACTTCTTCTGGCCTGTGGTCTTGAAAAAAGGTCTCAGGATGTCTATACCCCACTATGAGAACGACCATGGGCTGGATATACTAGACTAAGGCGTGGCCGGGATATTGATGGCGTTGGCAAACCTTTGGCACACATCACATCTTCGTACAAACTCCTTGGCCTCCTTTTTGACGGTTGGCCAGTAGTACCCCTGCCTGAAGACTTTGTTTGCCAACGTTTCTGCCCCCTCATGGGCCCCACAGATTCCTTGATGTATTTCTTCTATCACCCTTGACTCGTGGTTGTTGAAGCCGATCAAAAATAACCTTTCTGGTTATCAACAATTTACAGCTGCAGATAGTGGTGAAAGGATCGAATCCACAGGGAATTGAGAACTTACCTATTTTCCTTATCAAGACCAAGAAAATAAACTGAAACAATAATAAATTCAAAATGGAATAAACTGAAAGCAAAATAAACTGAAACGAGATAAAATTGAAATGAGATAAAACTGAAACGAGATAAAACTGAAACGAGACAAAACTGAAACGAGATAAAACTGAAAGCCAGATAAACTAAAAACGAGATAAACTGAAAACAAACAGACTAAAAGTAAAATGGGGGGGGTTTGAGATTGATTTAATTAATCTAAAACCGAAAGCAATAAAAATAAAGCAAATAATAAAAATAAAAGAGAAATAAATAATGAGAAAAGCTCTAGTAGAAGAATTGGATCCACTTCAGTTGTTGGGATTGATCATTGACACTTAGTTTCTTTTGATTGATTCAATAGATTAGTTATGGAGATGGAAGAGGCTTCTCACCACCATGTCTCTCCTTATGATTAAACCAATTAGGAAACGTCCTCTAATTAATTAATAATTAACAAATTACCAAGGAACGTCCTTGTAATACCCGGCTAGACTCTGGTATCGGAATTCCTACCGTCCGGTGGAATCTCGGATGTCGGAAACCTCTAGAAGGGTAAAATCATGTTTTTATAAAATGTTTTAATGTATTTTATGATTTTAAGTAAGAAGGAAATTAAGTTTTGAATGAAAAAGACCAAGGAGGCATTTTCAGGTTCGGCCGCCGAACGTGGGATAGTTTAGGGGGGGCAAGTTAGGCTTCCGAAAGTGGCTCAGGTTCGGCCGCTGAACTTGCATGAGTTTTGGAGGCACTTTAGGCTGCCGAAGGTGGTCTGGCCAATCCCTATTTAAGGGCTCCATGGCCGAAACGGGCGGGTTTTCTCTCCCTTTTCGGCCAACGGTGAGTGCATGCTCTCCCATGGTTGATTTTTGAGGTTTTCCTCCAATCTTTCGAGTTTTAACAAGTTTTATTTTGGTTTGAAGATATTTGAGCAAAAAGAGCAAGTTTTGGAGCTTGGAGACCCAAGGAGTGAGATTTCTCCCATCTCCGAGTTAGATCGCCTTTCCTCTCGATCTCCAAGAGGTAAGAGTAGATCCTTAGCTCATTTTATGTTTTAAACAAGTTTTATAAAGGTTTATGGGGTAGAAATGCATGTTTAGGTTATTATTGAGTTTATGGGTTTATGTTGAGTTTTTGAGCAATGTATGTTGTATATGCATGTTTGATGTGTTGTAGTTGGGGTTTAGGATAGTTTGAGGCCCCTATGAGCTTATGTATATGTGTATGTATGTTGTGGAAGTGTTGGTTTCGAGTTGAATGGTTTGGGAGGCTAAATGTGCATGATTGGAGGCTGAGTTCTGCCTTTGGAAGAACTCAGGTTCGGCAGCCGAAAGGACTTTCGGCAGCCGAACCTGCCTGTGGAGGCAAGCCTTTGGCTGCCGAACCCTGCCCCCGAAAGTGGACTTTCGGCTCTGGAAGGGAGTTTCGGCGGCCGAAGGTGCTGCCGAACATGCATGAGTTTCGTCTCTGGAAGGAACCTTCGGCCGCCGAAAGTGCCGCCGAAGGTGCATGAACATTGAATGATCCATTAGTCCTCGTATGATATGGTATGATGATGATGATGATGATATGGTATGGAAGTCCAGGAATACCCATTCTACGTCCCTGGCACAATGTAAGAGAAAGTCCAGGAAGACTCATTCTACGTCCCTGGCACATTGGAATGTTATGATATGTTATGTAAGAGGAAGTCCAGGAAGACCCATTCTACGTCCCTGGCACTATTGGATATGTAGAGGACTATTGGTGACAAGTTCATCCTTAATGTGATTTGCTTGTGATGTGATGCATTTCATGAAAGCATGAACTTTAAATATAATATTTTATTATTCTGCTCACTGGGCTCTAATAGCTCACCCCTTTTCCCTTAATCCCCCTGGTTTGCAGGTACGGGATAGAGCAGGAAGTCAAAAGTAAAGTTATGTTCTATGTAATAGTTAGCTGTGGACATGATAATGATGTAATGTATAGTACAGCTATGTAATGTAATGATGAGTATTGAGGTTTAGAATTGTGCTTGACCCTAGTATGTTGTTAATCCATTTTTGGTTACATGATCTTTTAATGAAACGTTTTATGATGTTATGTAAACCAAACTTAAAATATGATATGTTACCCCATTGGAGTATTTGATAAGGACTCCAGTGTGGGGTTGATGGTTATGCTTATGAGTTGTGCATGCACAGGTTGAGTTTGGTAAATGAATGAGAAAAGTTCAAAATTTTTATGTATATGTTGATCATGTATGGGATTAAACAGGTGTACAGGTTGTATGTTAGGCTTGCTACGGGTCCCGGCGGCCTTAAGCCAATCTGGATCCTAGCGCCGGTAGCAGTCCAAATTTTTGGATTGTTACAGATTGGTATCAGAGCCCTAGGTTCATATGGTTGGACCTAGAGTGTCGGGCTCATAGATGTTCTAGAAGGTCAAGCACAATAGGAAAATCATGTCCACTAGGATAGGATGTAGAGTCCTGTCTTGAATGATGATGTGAAATGCCATGATTTTATGCATGTGCATTGATGATATGTTATGTATGTGATGTATGTGATGTGGGTTCATGTGCTTTCACATGAACCATTTGATGCTAATGTTTTACGTGATGTGTGCTGTTTTCCAGTAAGCGAGATGAGAGGAACTCGTTGATCTGCACGATTGACTGGAGTGCCACCCCAGGACGAGGGCACGGATGCCTGTCCTCCTGCCTTGCCTAGGGCAATGTCCTGCAGGTCTAGCAGGGAAAGAGCATCAAGGGACCCTAGAAGGTCTTTTGATGTGAGCAGAAGGGGAACAGTGCAAGGTGGAATGTTGGAAGATGTGGGGAATGATATGGATGTGGACCTGAGGAGGGATGGCAATCTTGGAGTGAGTATGTCTGAAGAGGGTATGGGAGAGTCTCAAGGAGGCACTCAGGCCTCGGGATTTGCTCAGCCACCCCAGTACCCACCCTTTTCACAGAATCTCTGGTATTCGATGGGAGGTACATCGGATTACCCCAGCTTTAACCCTTATCACTCTCACATGCCATACCCACCTTTCTACCCACCATACCCACAGTACCCTATGTACCCACCCCCATCTTTCTACCCAGGTATAGCAAACCCTAACCCAGGGGATGTTGCACCTCCTCCACCACCAGCAGAACCTACTGTCCCAGAAACCTAAATGCCTAAGCCTAGCTCATTTGGAGGGAGCAAGGTCAAGATGACCGATTACATGAAGTTGGGTGCTCCCCAGTATGAAACAGGTGATGACCCGTTTGAGTACCTTGGGAGGGTCAAGATGATCACAGATGAGATAGGAGTTGTTGATAGTAGAGCCATTCAGATGGCTGGGTTCACACTGAAATGCAAGAAGGCCCGAGAGTGGTTTAAAAACTATGTGAACCCGAGGTTGGATAGCTTATCATGGGAGGAGTTTGCTAATGAGTTTGCAGGATGGGCTTTCCCTGATAGTTCAAGGGAGTTAAAGATGATCGAGTTTGAGCAGTTAAGGCAGACAGAGGAGATGAGTGTAGATGAGTACACAGACAGGTTCTTGGAGCTGTTGCCGTTTGTTGGGCAAAATCTTGACACAAACCAGAAGAAGTCAAGGAGGTATATCATGAGGCTTCATTCCAGGTATTCCTCCTTGATCCAGTCAATAGAGAGGGAGAGTTTCCATGCCATAGTGGATATGGCTCGGAGAATGGAGGCTAGTGCAATAATCGAAGGAAAATTCAAGCAGTCAGTGGCACAGCCTTCTGGTTCCAAGACCCCAGGTGGGGGGAAGTTAGACCCTTCTTCTTTGAGTGCAGCAGCTTCAGGCAGTAAGAGGTGGAGTAATACCACCAAGAAGTCAAAGAAGAACAAGTTCTGGAACAAGATCAAGTCAGGTCTGGGATTAGGGAGTGGCTAGAGCTCAGGTGCAGATAATGCAGTATGTATGAAGTGTGGGAAGCCACATAAGGGAGTATGTCGGTTTGGAACGACAGCCTGCTTCAGATGTGGGCAGGAGGGACACATGGCACGGGAGTGTCCCAGAGCAGCTTTTGTGGCATAGTCTCAGCAGACAGCTTCTGGTAGTGTGGCTCAGCCAGTAGCTCCAGCCGCGACTCAGGCCAGTGGCAGAGGCAGAGGGAGAGGGGCATCCTCTTCTTCAGCAGGTTTCAGGGGTGAAGGTCCATCAGCTCCAGCACGGATCTTCACCATGACACAGCAGGAGGCAAATGCATCAAACACCGTGGTGTCAGGTAATCTCATCATTAGTTGTTCAGATGTTTATGCCTTAATGGACCCTGGTGCATCTCATTCTTTCATTGCTCCGAGAGCCGTCGAGAGGTTGGGTTTGATGGTCTCTGAGTTAGAGTGTTCCCTATGGGTCCGTGGACCCAAGTGTGACCCGTCAGTGGTAGAGTCAGTCTGCCAGTGTAGTCCAGTTTTTGTTGAGGGGAGATGCCTTTCAGCCGACCTTGTGGTTCTAGATTTGACAGATTTTGACGTCATTCTAGGGATGGATTGGCTATCTACCCATGGTGCTACCTTGGACTGCAGAGAGAAGGTAGTCAGGTTCAGATGTCAGGATGGGTCAGAGGTTGTCTTCAGAGGAGACCGAAGGGGTACACCTAGAGGTTTGATATCAGCCCTACAGGCTCATAGGCTGCTCAGGAGGGGTTGTCAGTGTTTCTAGCTCATGTGAGAGAGCTGGATAGTCATGTATGAGAGCCCGCCTCAGTGCCTGTGGTCAGAGAGTTTTTAGATGTCTTCCCAGACGAGCTGCTAGGTTTACCACCTGCTAGGGAGATAGAGTTCGAAATAGAGTTGATGCTTGGAACCAGACCGATCTTTATCCCTCCCTACATGATGGCACCAGCGGAATTGAAGGAGCTTAAAGAGCAGTTGCAAGAGCTGGTAGGTAAGGGTTTCATCCGACCGAGTACCTCACCTTGGGGTGCTCCAGTGCTATTTGTGAAAAAGAAAGATGGATCCCTTAGATTTTGTATCGACTACAGGCAGTTGAACAAGGTCACTACCAAGAATAAGTACCCGTTGCCAAGGATCGACGATCTATTCGACCAGCTAGCAGGAGCAAGTTGTTTCTCTAAGATAGATCTGAGATCCGGGTACCATCAGCTGAGGATAAGAGAAGAGGATGTGCCGAAGACAGCGTTCAGAACCAGATATGGGCACTATGAGTTCCTTGTAATACCGTTCAGGTTAACCAATGCCCCTGCAGCATTCATGGATCTCATGAACAGAGTGTTTAGCCAGTACCTAGATCACTTTGTTATTGTCTTCATAGATGATATCTTAGTGTATTCCAAGAATGCAGAGGAGCATGCCCATCATCTGAGGTTAGTTCTGCAGACCTTGAGGGAACATGGCTTGTATACCAAGTTCTCCAAGTGTGAGTTCTGGTTGAGGAGTATTTCATTCTTGGGGCATGTTGTGTTAGAAAATGGAATAGAGGTGGACCCCAAGAAGGTAGAAGCTGTGGCTAACTGGCCTAGACCCACTACAGTGACAGAGATCAAGAGCTTCTTGGGTTTGGCAGGTTACTATAGGAGGTTCGTTCAGGACTTCTCTAAGATTGCAGCTCCTATGACCAGACTGACTAAGAAGAATCAGAGGTTTATGTGGACTGACCAGTGTGAAGAGAGCTTTGGAGAGCTAAAGAAGAGGTTGACGTCGACACCGGTGTTAGCTCTGCCAACTAGTAATGAAGACTTCACGGTTTTCTGTGATGCGTCCCGTGTGGGACTGGGTTGTGTGCTGATGCAGAATGAAAGGGTGATTGCTTATGCTTCTAGACAGCTGAAGAAGCACAAGTTGAATTACCCTACACATGACCTAGAAATGGCAGCGGTGATCTTTGCACTTAAGATGTGGAGGCATTACCTCTATGGGGTAAAATGTGAGATCTTCACAGATCATAAGAGCCTGCTATACATCTTGAGTCAGAGAGAATTAAATCTGAGGCAGAGAAGATGGGTAGAACTGCTTAGTGACTATGATTGCAAGATTCAGTACCATCCGGGTAAGGCGAATGTTGTGGCAGACGCCTTAAGCCGGAAATCACTTGGCAGTTTGTCCCATATTTCAGCAGAGAGAAGACCAGTGGTGAGGCAGTTCTTCAAGCTCATTAATGAAGGTTTGTTGACAGTGCGGTTGTCGAAGCCGGTCAAAAATAACCTTCTTGGTTATCAACAATTTACAACTGCAGATAGTGGTGAAGGATCGAATCCACAGAGAATTGATTACCTATTTATTTTTCTCAATCAAGACCAAGAGAACCAATTGAAAACACAATTGAAAGCAAGTTATTGAAAGTAGAACAAAGATAAAGTGCAAGAAAGTAAAAAGGGGGTTTTGAGATTGATTTGATTAACAACTATTGAAAGCAATTGAAACAGCAAGTAATTCAAATAAAAGGGAAAATCAATATGAGAAAGTCTAGTTGAAGATATGGATCCACTTTGGTTGTTTGGGTTGATCATTGAAACTTAGATTACCTTGATTGAATCAATAGGTTAGTTATGGGGATGGAAAACGCTTCACACCACCATGTCTTTCCTTAAGAACAAATTAATTAGGGAATGTCCTCTAATCAATTACTAATCAACAAATTGCCAAGGAACGTCCTTGGGCCAAAGGCATCAAAACAATTGTCAATTGCATAAAGAACTAGAAAGATCCAACCCTAGCTACTCCAAACGCTTGAAGATGGTGCTAGATCATGCAATTCTTTGGTTTTTACACCAAGTGTTCTGTGGACAAAATATTTCCAGTAATTACGGACTAAAAAATATCCCAACCAACAATCAATTAACTTTGCAATCAAGAATCAAGAGGCCAATTTGATCAAAACAACAAAGCAATCTTGGAATCAAAGCACAATTGCATGAATATTGAATAAAATCAAAGACAATACTTTATGTTCAGATCTCACAACCTTTTAAACAACCTTAGTTTCAACCAAACTTCAACTAGAATAAGGGTTTCAGCCACTCATGGCTGAACCAAAATAGAAAAATAGAAGAAGAAAGAAGGTGGAAGAACCGGTGGTGGCACAAGGTGGAGGAGGAGTGCCGGCCGAACCTTGGAGAGGTTGGGAGATTCAAAATCTGCCTTTCCTGTCTTCTTGAAGCCTTTAAATAGATCTTGAGAGGCTCCTTAGGGTTTGGTGGCTGTCCATGCATCTTTTAGAGGTTGTCCAAAGTGCCCTTGGTCCTATATGTGCCTTCTTTGTGCATGTGTGAAGGCAAAAACGTGGAGCATGCATTGGATTGCAAGTGGGGGCTCTTTGGTCCTTTAATTGCTGCCCAAGATCATCAAGTCGCTGCCCAAGAAGTCCAAGAGGTTGCCCATGCACTAATAAGGAAGGTGGAGCCTCCTTTTGAAATTTGAATGTGCATGGCATGAAGTGGGAAATATGTGATCTTCGGATTTGGCTTCCTTAATAAGCTGGATCTTGAAATCCAATATTTGAATGTGAATCTTGAAGATTTGGATTTCAAAATACTTCCCTTGTTTGGCTCCTCAAATATGGCAACTTGGGATATGGCTTCTTGAATGAGGAAAGAGAGTGTTGAAAGGGATTTTCGGCTGCCTAAAGTTGCTTCCGGAAGTGGACTTTCGGCTCTGGAGTGAAGGTTCGGCGGCCGAAGGTGCCCCCGAAGGTGGTGGAGTTTTGCCTCTGGACTTGACTCTAGGCCGCCGAAAGTGCTTCCGAAAATGGGTGACTTTCGGCTTCCGAAAGTGCTTCCGAAGGTGCTTCCGAAGGTGGTTGAGTTTCGGCTTCCGAAAGTGCATGCGGAGGCACATTCGGCCCCCGAACATGGCCTGGCCAGCCACTATAAAAGGGTCCCTTAGCCGAAAACAGGCTAGTTTTTCCCCATTTTCGGCCAAGGTGAGCTCTCCGCCGCCCCTCACCGATCTTTGATACTTTTCCTCTAGATCCTTCAAGTTTTTCACTTGTTTTAACTTTGTTTTGAAGATTTGAGCTTTTGAGCAAAAGTTTTGGAGCTTTAAGGTTCAAGAACTCAAATCTCTCCCAACCCCAAGTTTGGTCGCCTCTACTCTCGATCTTCAAGAGGTAAGAGTCGATCTCTAGCTTATATTTTGTTTTAAGCAAGTTTTATGAAGTTCTTAGGGGTAGAATGCATGTTTAGGTTTTAGTTATGTTTATGGGTATAAATGTATGTTCATGAACAATGTGTCTTGCAAATGCTTGTGTATGTGTGTTGTAGTTGGGGTTTAAGTTAGTTTGAGACCCCTAGGAGCTTGTGTCCATGTTTTGGTTGAGCTAAATGCATGATGGTATGAGTTTGAGGCTTTTGTGCATGTTTGAACAAAGTTTCTGCCCTTTGGGAGAAACCAGGTTCGGCAGCCGAAGGGACTTTTGGCCGCCGAACCCTCTTGTGGAGGCAGCCTTCGGCTGTCGAAGCTTGCCCCCGAAAGGAGACTTTCGTCTCTGTCTGGGAGTTTCGGCCGCCGAAAGTGCCGCTGAACATGCATGAGTTTCGCCTCTATCTGGGAGTTTCGGCCGCCGAAGGTGCCGCCAAACCTGCCTGACTTTCGACTCTGGAGGGACTTTCGGCCGCCGAACCTGCCGCCGAAAGTGCCCTGTCCAGCCTTCTTTTGCATGTTCTTGCATGGTTGTTTTGAGGTGTTTTTGGGGGTTTTTGGGGGATATTTTTAGAGTTATGTTCTAGTTGTTTGGTCCCTCATTTGAGTCCACCTGTGTAGGTTCGGAGCTGAGGAACCGAGGACTCCAGCAGTGAGTCAGCTGTTTCAGTCAGTGTCAGAGCTAGCCAGAGGTGAGTGGAATAACTCTTATGTTTTTAAATAAATAAACCCGTTTGAGCATGATTCACGCATCATGAATTCCATGAGATATAATAGGGTGCTTGCATTAGAACTCACGAATATGTTGCATTGCATAATATGTTGATGATGTGGATGAATGTTGAATGATCCTTTAGTCCTCGTATGTTATGATATGATGATGATACGGTACAGAAGACAAGTGAGGCCCATTCTACGCCCCTGGCACTATGTAAGAGAAAGACCAGTGAGGCCCATTCTACGCCCCTGGCATTATGGAATGTTATGTTATGTTATGAAAGAGAAAGACCAGTGAGGCCCATTCTACGCCCCTGGCACAGTTGGACCATGTAGAGGACTATTGGTGACAAATTCATCCTTGATATGATTAGTTGTGATGTGATGCATTTCATGTTATCATATGTTTTAAATGCTTTACTATTCTGCTCACTGGGCTCTAGTAGCTCACCCCTCTCCCTTAACCCCCAGGCTTGCAGGTACAGGGTAGACCAGGAGGTCAGCGAGAGTCTTGAAGTCTTATGTTTGTAATAGATAGATAGTGGACATGGTAAATTGTGTAATGATGTAAAGTTAAGTAGTTATGTTATGTATAATGATATTGAGGATTAGAAGTTGTGCTTGACCCTATGAATGTTGTAATCCCTTTTTATTACATGATCCTAGAGGTTTATTGATGACTATGTTTAACCAACTCGACATATGTTATGTCACCCATTTGGGGGCACTGATGAGATTCCACAGAGGGGTCAAGTTTATGATTTATGTTATAGTGCATGCACAGGTTGAGTTGGCATATGAATGGATAGAAAAGTTTTAATTTTTATGTATGTTGTTGATCATGTATGGGATTAAGCAGGTTCACAGGATGCATGTTAGGCTTGCTACGGGTCCCGGCGGCCTTAAGTCGATCCGGATTCTAGCGCCGATAGCGGTCCGATTTTCGGGTCGTTACAGAATGGTATCAGAGCCCTAGGTTCATATGGTCGGACATAGAGTGTCGGGCTCATAGATGTTATAGAAGGTCAAGCACAATAGGAAGATCATGTCCACTAGGATAGGATGTGGAGTCTTGTCTTGCATGATGATGTGAAATGCCATGATAATATGCATGTGCATTAATGATATGTGATGTATGTGATGAGGGTTCATGTGTGCCCACATGAACCATATGATGCTAATGTTTATGTGATGTGTACTGTTTTCCAGAAAACAGGATGAGAGGAACTCGTCGATCAGCAAGATTGACTGGAGTACCACCTGAGGATGAGGGCATGAGCGCCCGTCCTCCTACATTGCCTAGGGCAATGTCAAGCAGGTCCAACAGGGACAGAACAGTAAGAGACCCTAGAAGGTCTTTGGATCTGGGTAGAAGCAGATCAGTCAGAGGAACAGTTCAGGGAGGAGCGTCAGAGGACGTGGGGGATGATATGGATGTAGAGCAAAGGAGGGATGGCAGTTTGGGAGTTAGTATGTCAGAAGAAGGAATGGGAGAATCCCAAGGAGGCACTCAGGCCTCGGGATTTGTTCAGCCACCTTACTACCCACCCTTCTCACAAAACCCTGGGTATTCGATGGGAGGCACATCGGACTACCACAGCTTTAGCCCTTATCCCACACAGATGCCATACCCACCCTACTACCCACCATATTCACAGTACCCAATGTATCCACCTCCACCTTGCTATCCAAATCCAGCAAACCCTACCCCAGGGGATGCTGCACCTCCTCCTCCTCCAGCAGAAACAGCAGGCCCAGTTACCCAACCTCCTAGACCTAGCTCAGCCAGTGGGAGCAAGGTCAAGATGACCGACTACATGAAGTTGGGTGCTCCCCAGTATGAAAAAGGGGATGACCCGTTTGTGTATCTGGAGAGGGTCAAGGTGATCACAGATGAGATTGGGGCTGATGATAGTAGAGCCATCCAGATGGCTGGGTTCACACTTAAGTGCAAGAAGGCACGAGAGTGGTTCAAGAATTATGTGAACCCGAAAGTGGATAGCATGTCTTGGGAAGAGTTTGCAAACGAGTTTGCAGGATGGGCTTTCCCAGATAGTTCAAGGGAGCTGAAGATGATAGAGTTCGAGCAGTTGAGACAGACTTATGAGATGAGTATAGAGGAGTTCACAGACAGATTCTTGGAGCTGTTGCCATTTGCAGGGCAAAATCTTGACTCGGATCAGAAAAGGTCAAGGAGGTATATCATGAAACTCCACTCCAGATATTCCTCCTTGATCCAGTCAGCAGATAGGGAGAGCTTCCATGCCATAGTGGATATGGCCCGGAAAATGGAGGCCAGTGCCATCATTCAAGGGACAGTCAAGCAGTCAGTGGCACAACCTTCTGGTTCTAAGACCCCAGGCTCTTCTTCTTTTAGTGCAGCAGCTTCAGGCAGCAAGAGGTGGAGCAGTACCACCAAGAAGTCGAAGAAGAACAAGTTTTGGAACAAGGTCAAGTCCAGTCTGGGACTAGGGAGTGGCGCGAGTTCTGGTGCAGATAATGCAGTATGCAAGAAGTGTGGGAGACCGCACAAGGGAGTATGTCTGGTTGGGACGACAGCCTGCTTCAGATGTGGGCAGGAGGGACACATGGCTCGGGAGTGTCCTAGGGCAGTTCTTGGAGCACAGTCTCGGCAGACAGCTTCTGGTAGTGTGGCTCAGCCAGTAGCTCCAGCCATGACTCAGGCCAGTGGCAGAGGTAGAGGAGAGGAGCAACCTCTTCTTCAGCGGGTTTCAGAGGTGAAGGTCCATCAGCTCCAGCACGGATCTTCACAATGACTCAACAGGAGGCAGATGCATCTAACACCGTAGTGGCAGATAACTTAGTCATTGGTTGTTCAGATGTGTATGCCTTGATGGACCCTGGTGCATCTCATTCTTTTGTTACACCGAGAGTCGTCCAGAGGTTAGGGTTGATGATCTCTGAGTTAGAGTGTCCTCTCTGGGTCAGTGGACCCAAGTGTGATCCATCAGTGGCAGAGTTAGTCTGCCAGTGTAGTCCTGTGTTTGTTGAGGGAAGATGCTTGTCCGCCGACCTTGTGGTTCTAGACTTGAAAGATTTTGACGTCATTCTAGGGATGGACTAGTTATCTACCCATGGTGCTACCTTGGACTGCAGGGACAAGGTAGTCAGGTTCAGAGGTCAGGATGGGTCAAAGGTTGTCTTCAGAGGAGACAGGAGGGGTACACCTAGAGGTCTGATATCAGCTCTTCAGGCTCGTAGGTTGCTTAGGAGGGGATGTCAGGGGTATTTGGCTCATGTGAGAGAGCTTAGCAGTCAGGTTAGAGAGCCCGCCTCGGTGCCAGTGGTTAGAGAGTTTCTAGACGTCTTCCCAGACGAGCTGCCAGGTTTACCACCTACTAGGGAGATAGAGTTCGAGATAGAATTGATGCCTGGAACCCGACCGATCTCTATCCCTCCCTACAGGATGGCGCCAGCAGAATTGAAAGAGTTGAAGGAGCAGTTATAGGAGCTGGTAGACAAGGGCTTCATCCGATCGAGCACTTCACCTTGGGGTGCACCAGTTTTGTTCGTGAGAAAGAAGGATGGATCCCTTAGACTTTGTATCGACTACAGGCAGTTGAACAAAGTCACTACCAAGAATAAGTACCCATTGCCGAGGATCGACGATCTATTTGACCAGCTAGCAGGAGCGGGTTGTTTCTCCAAAATAGATCTGAGATCTGGGTACCATCAGCTGAGGATCTGAGATCTGTGTACCATCAACTGAGGATCAGAGATGAGGATGTGCCAAAGACGGCTTTCAGGACCAGATATGGGCATTTTGAGTTCCTTTTAATGCCGTTCGGGTTAACCAACGCCCCTGCAGCATTCATGGATCTCATGAACAGAGTGTTTAGCCAGTACCTGGATCACTTCGTTATTGTCTTCATAGATGATATCTTAGTGTATTCCAGGAATGCAGAGGAGCATGCCCATCATCTGCGGTTGGTCTTGCAGACCTTGAGGGAACATGGCTTGTATGCCAAGTTCTCTAAGTGTGAGTTCTGGCTGAGGAGCATTTCGTTCTTGGGGCATGTAGTGTCAGAGAATGGGATAGAGGTGGACCCCAAGAAGACAGAAACTGTGGCTAACTGGCCTAGACCCACTTCAGTGACGGAGATTAGGAGTTTCTTGGATTTGGCAGGTTACTACAGGAGGTTCGTTCAGGACTTCTCGAAAATAGCAGCTCCTCTGACCAGACTAACCAGGAAGAATCAGAAGTTTCTGTGGACCGACCAGTGCGAAGAGAGTTTCGAAGAGCTTAAGAAGAGGTTGACTTCAGCACCAGTTTTAGCTCTGTCATCTAGTGATGAGGACTTTACAGTCTTTTGTGATGCGTCCCGTGTGGGACTGGGTTGTGTGCTAATGCAGAATGAGAGGGTGATTGCTTATGCTTCTAGGCAGTTGAAGAAGCACGAGTTGAATTACCCCACACATGACCTTGAGATGGCAGCAATAATCTTTGCGCTCAAGATGTGGAGGCATTACCTCTATGGGGTAAAATGTGAGATCTTTACAGATCATAAGAGCCTGCAGTACATCTTGAGTCAAAGAGATTTGAACTTGAGACAGAGGAGATGGGTAGAGCTGCTGAGTGACTACGATTGCAAGATTCAGTATCATCCGGGTAAGGCGAATGTCGTGGCAGACGCCCTAAGCCGGAAGTCACTAGGCAGTCTATCCCACATCACGGCAGAGAGGAGACCAGTGGTGAAGGAGTTTTACAAGCTCATTGATGAAGGTCTACAGTTGGAGTTGTCTGGTACAGGTGCCTTGGTTGCTCAGATGAAAGTGACACCCGTGTTTCTGGAGCAGGTGGCTCAGAAACAGCATGAGGACCCAGAGTTAGTGAAGATTGCCAGGACTGTTCAGTCAGGCAAGGACAGTGAGTTCAGATTTGACAGTAAGGGGATCCTCCGCTATGGGAGCAGACTTTGTGTACCAGATGACATAGGGCTAAAAGGAGACATTATGAGGGAGGCTCATAATGCAAGATACAGCGTTCACCCCGGAGCCACCAAGATGTATCAAGATTTGAAGAAGGTTTATTGGTGGCCAGCGATGAAGAAAGAAGTGGCGCAGTTTGTGTCCGCCTGCGAAGTATGTCAGAGGGTGAAGCTGGAACATCAGAAGCCGGCTGGAATGCTTAACCCGCTACCTATTCCAGAGTGGAAATGGGAGAATATAGCTATGGACTTCGTAGTGGGGTTACCGGTGGCGTCCAACAGATTGGACTCCATATGGGTGATTGTGGACAGACTCACCAAATCTGCTCACTTCATCCCTGTCAGGAGTGGCTATTCTGTGGACAAGTTGGCGCAGGTATATGTTGATGAGATCGTCAGGCTGCATGGGGTTCCTGTTTCGATAGTGTCAGATAGAGGGCCCCAGTTCACCTCCAAGTTTTGGCGGAGTCTGCAGAATGCCATGGGTACTAGGTTGGATTTCAGCACTGCCTTCCACCCCCAGACTGACGGACAGTCAGAAAGGACCATCCAGACTATCGAGGATATGCTTAGAATGTGTGTGCTGGACTTTGGCGGTTCTTGGAGGCAGCATCTACCTTTGGTGGAGTTTGCCTACAATAACAGCCATCATGCTAGCATCGGGATGGCTCCATATGAAACTTTATATGGAAGGAAGTGCAGATCACCTGTTTGCTGGGAGGAAGTTGGAGAGAAGGCCTTAGCAGGGCCTGAGTTAGTAGAGATTACCAGCAGGGTAGTACCCATAATCAGAGAGAGAATCAAGACTGCTGCAAGCAGACAGAAGAGTTATGCAGACATTCGCAGAAGACTAGTAGAGTTTCAGGAGGGGGATCTGGTATTGCTCAAGGTGTCTCCAATGAAAGGAGTCGTTCGCTTTGGGAAGAAAGGTAAACTAGCCCCACGATACATTGGACCCTTTGAAATCTTGCAAAAGATTGGGAATGTGTCGTACAAGCTAGATTTGCCTGCTTCAATGGAAAGAATCCATCCGGTTTTCCATGTTTCCATGTTAAGAAAGTTTGTGTCAGATCCGGGCAAGGTTCTTAGTGAGCCTGATGTGGAGATCCAAGAGGATATCACCTATGTTGAGCAGCCAGTGCGGATCATAGACACCCAGATCAGAAAGCTAAGAAACAAGGAAATCCCGATGGTGAAAGTCCTATGGAACCACCACAATATGGAAGAGTGCACTTGGGAGACACGGGAGTCCATGCTCCAGCAATACCCTTATCTTTTCCAAGGTTTGTCCCTTGTGAGTTCTATGTGCTTTATGTGTATGTTATGTGTATGCCATGCTATGTGTTAGTTGAGGAACATTCGGGGACGAATGTTCTTAAGGGGGGGAGAATGTAATACCCGGCTAGACTCCGGTATCGGAATTCCTACCGTCCGGTGGAATCTCGGATGTTGGAGACCTCTAGAAGGGGTAAAATCATGTTTTCATGAAATGTTTTAATGTTTTTGATGATTTTAACTAAAAAGGAAATGAGTTTTTGAATAAAAACAACCTTGGAGGAAAGCTCAGGTTCGGTCGCCGAACCTCAAGTTCGGCCGCCGAACATGCATGCGTTGCGGGTGTGCTTTAGGCCCCCGAAAGCATAAGTGAGGGAAGTCCAGGTTCGGCCGCCGAACCTCAAATTCGGCCGCCGAACCTCAAGTTCGGCCGCCGAACATCGCATGCATGCGGAGGCACATTCGGCCCCTGAACGTGGCCTGGCCAGCCACTATAAAAGGGTCCCTTAGCCGAAAACGGGCGAGTTTTTCCCCATTTTCGGCCAAGGTGAGCTCTCCGCCGCCCCTCACCGATCTTTGATACTTTTCCTTTAGATCCTTCAAGTTTTTCACTTGTTTTAACTTTGTTTTGAAGATTTGAGCTTTTGAGCAATAGTTTTGGAGCTTTGAGGTTCAAGAACTCAAATCTCTCCCAACCCCAAGTTTGGTCGCCTCTACTCTCGATCTTCAAGAGGTAAGAGTCGATCTCTAGCTTATATTTTGTTTTAAGCAAGTTTTATGAAGTTCTTGGGGGTAGAATGCATGTTTAGGTTTTAGTTATGTTTATGGGTATAAATGTATGTTCATGAACAATGTGGCTTGCAAATGCTTGTGTATGTGTGTTGTAGTTGGGGTTTAAGTTAGTTTGAGACCCCTAGGAGCTTGTGTGCATGTTTTGGTTGAGCTAAATGCATGATGGTATGAGTTTGAGGCTTTTGTGCATGTTTGAACCAAGTTTCTGCCCTTTTGGAGAAACAAGGTTCGGCAGCCGAAGGGACTTTTGGCCGCCGAACCCTCTTGTGGAGGCAGCCTTCGGCTGCCGAAACTTGCCCCGAAAGGAGACTTTCGTCTCTTTCTGGGAGTTTCGGCCGCCGAAAGTGCCGCCGAACATGCATGAGTTTCGCCTCTGTCTGGGAGTTTCGGCCGCCGAAGGTGCCGCCGAACCTGCCTGACTTTCGGCTCTGGAGGGACTTTCGGCCGCCGAACCTGCCACCGAAAGTGCCTTGTCCAGCCTTCTTTTGCATGTACTTGCATGGTTGTTTTGAGGTGTTTTTGGGGGTTTTTGGGGGATATTTTTAGAGTTATGTTCTAGTTGTTTGGTCCCTCATTTGAGTCCACCTGTGTAGGTTCGGAGCTGAGGAACCGAGGAGCCCAGCAGTGAGTCAGCTGTTTCAGTCAGTGTCAGAGCTAGCCAGAGGTGAGTGGAATAACTCTTATGTTTTTAAATAAATAAACCCGTTTGAGCATGATTCACGCATCATGAATGCCATGAGATATAATAGGGTGCTTGCATTAGAACTCACGAATATGTTGCATTGCATAATATGTTGATGATGTGGATGAATGTTGAATGATCCTTTAGTCCTCGTATGTTATGATATGATGATGATACGGTACGGAAGACCAGTGAGGCCCATTCTACGCCCCTAGCACTATGTAAGAGAAAGACCAGTGAGGCCCATTCTACGCCCCTGGCATTATGGAATGTTATGTTATGTTATGAAAGAGAAAGACCAGTGAGGCCCATTCTACGCCCCTGGCACAGTTGGACCATGTAGAGGACTATTGGTGACAAATTCATCCTTGATATGATTAGTTGTGATGTGATGCATTTCATGTTATCATATGTTTTAAATGCTTTACTATTCTGCTCACTGGGCTCTAGTAGCTCACCCCTCTCCCTTAACCCCCAGGCTTGCAGGTACAGGGTAGACCAAGAGGTCAGCGAGAGTCTTGAAGTCTTATGTTTGTAATAGATAGATAGTGGACATGGTAAATTGTGTAATGATGTAAAGTTAAGTAGTTATGTTATGTATAATGATATTGAGGATTAGAAGTTGTGCTTGACCCTATGAATGTTGTAATCCCTTTTTATTACATGATCCTAGAGGTTTATTGATGACTATGTTTAACCAACTCGACATATGTTATGTCACCCATTTGGGGGCACTGATGAGATCCCACAGAGGGGTCAAGTTTATGATTTATGTTATAGTGCATGCACAGGTTGAGTTGGCATATGAATGGATAGAAAAGTTTTAATTTTTATGTATGTTGTTGATCATGTATGGGATTAAGCAGGTTCACAGGATGCATGTTAGGCTTGCTACGGGTCCCGGCGGCCTTAAGTCGATCCGGATCCTAGCGCCGGTAGCGGTCCGATTTTCGGGTCGTTACACCAGCATTGCCACGGGTAATGTCTAGTAGGTCTAGCAAAGAAAGAGCAGTAAGAGACCCTAGAAGGTCTTTGGATCTGGGCAGAATCAGATCAGTCAGAGGAACAGTTCAGGGAGGAGCGTCATAGGATATGGGGGATGATATGGATGTAGAGCAGAGGAGGGATGGCAGTTTGGGAGTTAGCATGTCAGAAGAGGGAATGGGAGAATCCCAAGGAGGCACTCAGGCTTCGGGATTTGTTCAGCCACCTTACTACCCACCCTTCTCACAAAACCCTGGGTATTCGATGGGAGGCACATCGGATTACCATAGCTTTAGCCCTTATCCCACACAGATGCCATACCCACCTTATTATCCACCATATTCACAATACCCAATGTATCCACCTCCACCTTACTATCCAAATCCAGCAAACCCTACCCCAGGGGATGCTGCACCTCCTCCTCCTCCAGCAGAACCAGCAGCCCCAGTTACCCAACCTCCTAGACCTAGCTCAGCCAGTGGGAGCAAGGCCAAGATGACTGACTACATGAAGTTGGGTGCTCCCCAGTATGAAAAAGGGGATGACCCGTTTGTGTATCTGGAGAGGGTCAAGGTGATCACAGATGAGATTGGGGCTGATGATAGTAGAGCCATTCAGATGGCTGGGTTCACACTGAAGTACAAAAAGGCACGAGAGTGGTTCAAGAATTATGTAAACCCGAAAGTGGATAGCATGTCTTGGGAGGAGTTTGCAAACGAGTTTGCAGGATGGGCTTTCCCTGATAGTTCAAGGGAGCTGAAGATGATAGAGTTTGAGCAGTTGAGGCAAACTAATGAGATGGGTGTAGAGGAGTTCATAGACAGGTTCTTGGAGTTGTTGCCATTTGCAGGGCAAAACCTTGACTCAGACCAGAAAAGGTCAAGGAGGTATATCATGAAACTCCACTCCAGATATTCCTCCTTGATCCAGTCAGCAGATAGGGAGAGCTTCCATGCCATAGTGGATAAGGCTCGGAAAATGGAGGCCAATGCCATCGTTCAAGGGACAGTTAAACAGTCAGTGGCACAGCCTTCTGGTTCTAAGACCCCAGGCTCTTCTTCAATGAGTGCAGCAACTTCAGGTAGTAAGAAGTGGGACAGAGGTCCCAGGAAGTCTAAGAAGAACAAGTTCTGGAACAAGGTTAAGTCCAGTCTGGGACTAGGGAGTGGCTCAAGCTCTGGTGCGGATAATGCAGTTTGTGCAAGGTGTGGTAAGCCACACAAGGGACTATGTCGGTTCGGGACGACTGCCTGTTACAGATGTGGTCAGGAGGGGCATATGTCTCGAGAATGTCCAAGAGCAGCCCTGATGGCACAGTCCCAGCAGATAGCTTCAGGTAGTGTAGCGCAGCCAGCAGCTCCAGCCATGACGCAGGCCAGTGGCAGAGGCAGAGGGAGAGGGGCAGCCTCTTCTTCAGCGGGGTTCAGAGGTGAAGGTCCATCAGCTCCAGCACAGATCTTCACGATGACACAGCAGGAGGCAGATGCATCTAACACCGTGGTGGCAGGTAACTTAGTCATTGGTTGTTCAGATGTGTATGCCTTGATGGACCCTGGTGCATCTCATTCTTTTGTTACACCGAGAGCCGTCCAGAGGTTAGGGTTGATGATCTCTGAGTTAGAGTGTCCTCTCTGGGTCAGTGGACCCAAGTGTGATCCATCAGTGGTAGAGTCAGTCTGCCAGTGTAGTCCTGTGTTTGTTGAGGGAAGATGCTTGTCCGCCGACCTTGTGGTTCTAGACTTGACAGATTTTGACGTCATTCTAGGGATGGACTGGTTATCTACCCATGGTGCTACCTTGGACTGCAGGACAAGGTAGTCAGGTTCAGAGGTCAGGATGGGTCAGAGGTTGTCTTCAGAGGAGACAGGAGGGGTACACCTAGAGGTCTGATATCAGCTCTT
The DNA here is from genome assembly GCF_001659605.2 of Manihot esculenta. Lineage (NCBI taxonomy): Eukaryota > Viridiplantae > Streptophyta > Magnoliopsida > Malpighiales > Euphorbiaceae > Manihot > Manihot esculenta. The sequence continues at coordinate 33,190,883 of NC_035178.2, read as the reverse complement.
CAGGCTCGTAGGTTGCTTAGGAGGGGATGTCAGGGGTATTTGGCTCATGTGAGAGAGCTTAGCAGTCAGGTTAGAGAGCCCGCCTCGGTGCCAGTGGTTAGAGAGTTTCCAGACGTCTTCCCAGACGAGCTGCCAGGTTTACCACCTGCTAGGGAGATAGAGTTCGAGATAGAATTGATGCCTGGAAACCGACCGATCTCTATCCCTCCCTACAGGATGGCGCCAGCAGAATTGAAAGAGTTGAAGGAGCAGTTACAGGAGCTGGTAGACAAGGGCTTCATCCGACCGAGTACCTCACCTTGGGGTGCTCCAGTCTTGTTTGTCAGAAAGAAGGACGGATCCCTTAGACTTTGTATCGACTACAGACAGTTGAACAAAGTCACTACCAAGAACAAGTACCCTTTGCCAAGGATCGACGATCTATTCGACCAGCTAGCAGGAGCGGGATGTTTCTCCAAAATAGATCTGAGATCTGGGTACCATCAGCTGAGGATCAGAGATGAGGATGTGGCAAAGACAGCTTTCAGGACCAGATATGGGCATTTTGAGTTCCTTGTAATGCCGTTCGGGTTAACCAATACCCCTGCAGCATTCATGGATCTCATGAACAGAGTATTTAGCCAGTACCTGGATCACTTTGTTATTGTCTTCATAGATGATATCTTGGTGTATTCCAGGAATGCAGAGGAGCATGCCCATCATCTGCGGTTGGTTTTGCAGACTTTGAGGGAACATGGCTTGTATGCCAAGTTCTCTAAGTGTGAGTTCTGGCTGAGGAGCATTTCATTCTTGGGGCATGTAGTGACAGAAAATGGGATAGAGGTGGACCCCAAGAAGACAGAAACTATGGCTAACTGGCCTAGACCCACTTCAGTGACGGAGATCAGGAGTTTCTTGGGTTTGGCAGGTTACTACAGGAGGTTCGTTCAGGACTTCTCGAAAATAGCAGCTCCTCTGACCAGACTAACCAGGAAGAATCAGAAGTTTCTGTGGACCAACCAGTGCGAAGAGAATTTTGAAGAGCTTAAGAAGAGGTTGACTTCAGCACCAGTTTTAGCTCTGCCATCTAGTGATGAGGACTTTACCGTCTTTTGTGATGCGTCCCGTGTGGGACTGGGTTGTGTACTAATGCAGAATGAGAGGGTGATTGCTTATGCTTCTAGGCAGCTGAAGAAGCATGAGTTGAATTACCCCACACATGACCTTGAGATGGCAGCAGTAATCTTTGCACTCAAGATGTGGAGGCACTACCTCTATGGGGTAAAATGTGAGATCTTCACGGATCATAAAAGCCTGCAATACATCCTGAGTCAAAGAAACTTGAACTTGAGACAGAGGAGATGGGTGGAGCTGTTGAGTGACTATGATTGCAAGATTCAGTATCATCCGGGTAAGGCGAATGTCGTGGCAGACGCCCTAAGCCGGAAGTCACTAGGCAGTCTATCCCACATCACGGCAGAGAGGAGACCAGTGGTGAAGGAGTTTTGCAAGCTCATGGATGAAGGTCTACAGTTGGAGTTGTCTGGTACCGGTGCTTTAGTGGCCCAAATGAGAGTGACACCTGTGTTTCTAGGGCAAGTGGCTCAAAAACAGCATGAGGACCCAGAGTTAGTGAAGATTGCCAGGACTGTTCAGTCAGGCAAGGACAGTGAGTTCAGATTTGACAATAAAGGGATCCTCCGCTATGGGAGTCGATTGTGTGTACCAGATGACATAGGGCTAAAAGGAGACATTATGAGGGAGGCTCATAATGCAAGATACAGCGTTCACCCCGGAGCCACCAAGATGTATCAAGATTTGAAGAAGGTTTATTGGTGGCCAGCGATGAAGAAAGAAGTGGCACAGTTTGTGTCAGCCTGCGAAGTGTGTCAGAGGGTGAAGCTGGAACATCAGAAGCCGGCTGGAATGCTTAACCCGCTACCTATTCCAGAGTGGAAATGGGAGAATATAGCTATGGACTTCGTAGTGGGGTTACCGGCGGTGTCCAACAGATTGGACTCCATATGGGTGATTGTGGACAGACTCACCAAATCTGCTCACTTCATCCCTGTCAGGAGTGGCTACTCTGTGGACAACTTGGTGCAGGTATATGTGGATGAGATCGTCAGGCTGCATGGGGTTCCGGTTTCGATAGTATCGGATACAGGGCCCCAGTTCACCTCCAGGTTTTGGCGGAGTCTGCAGAATGCCATGGGTACTAGATTGGATTTCAGTACTGCCTTCCACCCCCAGACGGACGGACAGTCCGAAAGGACCATCCAGACTATCGAGGATATGCTCAGAATGTGTGTGCTGGACTTTGGCGGTTCTTGGAGGCAACATCTACCTTTGGTGGAGTTTGCCTACAATAACAGCCATCATGCTAGCATCGGGATGGCTCCATATGAAGCTTTATATGGGAGGAAGTGCAGGTCACCTGTTTGCTGGGAGGAAGTTGGAGAAAAGGCCTTGGCAGGGCCTGAGCTAGTAGAGATCACCAGCAGGGTGGTACCCATAATCAGAGAGAGAATCAAGACTGCTGCAAGCAGAGAGAAGAGTTATGCAGACATCCGCAGAAGACAGGTAGAGTTTCAGGAGGGAGATCTGGTATTGCTCAAGGTGTCTCCAATGAAAGGAGTGGTTCGCTTTGGGAAGAAAGGTAAACTAGCTCCGCGATACATCGGACCCTTTGAAATCTTGCAGAAGATTGGGAATGTGTCGTACAAGCTAGATTTGCCTGTTTCAATGGCAAGAATCCATCCGGTTTTCCATGTTTCAATGTTGAGGAAATTTGTGTCAGATCCGGGCAAGGTTTTTAGTGAGCCTGATGTGGAGATCCAAGAGGATCTCACCTATGTTGAGCAGCCAGTGCGGATCATAGACACCCAGATCCGAAAGCTGAGAAACAAGGGAATCCCGATGGTGAAAGTCCTATGGAACCACCACAATATGGAAGAGTGCACCTGGGAGACACGGGAGTCCATGCTCCAGCAATACCCTTATCTTTTCTAAGGTTAGTTTCTTATATGTTTCATGTGTTTTATGTGTATGATATGTGTATGCCATGCTATGTGTTAGTTGAGGAACATTCGGGGACGAATGTTCTTAAGGGGGGGAGAATGTAATACCCGGCTAGACTCCGGTATCAGAATTCCTACCGTCCGGTGGAATCTCGGATGTCGGAGACCTCTAGATGGGTAAAACCATGTTTTCATGAAATGTTTTAATGCTTTTGATGATTTTAAGTAAAAAGGGATTGAGTTTTTTTGCATAAGAACAACCTTGGAGGAAAACTCAGGTTCGGCCGCCGAAACTCAAAGTTCGGCCGCCGAACATGCATGCGTTTCGGGTGAGCCTTAGGCCCCCGAAGGCATAAGTGAGGGGAGCCCAGGTTCGGCCGTCGAACCTCAAGTTCGGCTGCCGAACATGGCATCCATGTGGAGGCACATTCGGCCCCCGAACGTGGCCTGGGCAGCCACTATAAAAGGGTCCCTTAGCCGAAAACGGGCGAGCTTTTCCCCATTTTCGGCCAAGGTGAGCTCTCCGCTGTCCCTCACCGATCTTTGATGTTTTTCCTCTAGATCTTTCAAGTTTTTCATTTGTTTTAACTTTGTTTTGAAGATTTGAGCTTTTAAGCAAAGTTTTGGAGCTTTGAGGTTCAAGAACTCAAATCTCTCCCAACTCCAAGTTTGGTCGCCTCTACTCTCGATCTTCAAGAGGTAAGAGTCGATCTCTAGCTTATATTATGTTTTAAGTAAGTTTTATGAAGTTCATGGGGGTAGAATGCATGTTTAGGTTATAGTTATGTTTATGGGTATAAATGTATGTTCATGAACAATGTGGCTTGTAATGTGTGTTTGATGTGTTGTAGTTGGGGTTTAAGGTAGTTTGAGACCCCTAGGAGCTTGTATGCATGTTTTGGTTGAGCTTAATGCATGATGGTTTGAGTTTGGAGGCATTTGTGCATGTTTGAACCAAGTTTCTGCCCTTTGGGAGAAACCAGGTGGCAGCCGAAGGGACTTTCGGCCGCCGAACCCTCTTGTGGAGGCAGCCTTCGGCTGCCGAAGCTTGCCCCCAAAAGGAGACTTTTGTCTCTGTCTGGGAGTTTCGGCCGCCGAAAGTGCCGCCGAACATGCATGAGTTTCGCCTCTGTCTGGGAGTTTCGGCCGCCGAAGGTGCCGCCGAACCTGCCTGACTTTCGGCTCTGGAGGGACTTTCGGCCGCCGAACCTGCCGCCGAAAATGCCCTGTCCAGCCTTCCTTTGCATGTTTTGCATGAATGTTTTGAGGAGTTTTAGAGGGTTTTTGGAGGATGTTTTTAGATTTATGTTATAGTATGTTGGTCCCTCATTTGAGTCCACCTGTGTAGGTTCAGACCCGAGGAACCGAGGACCTCAGCAGTGAGTCAGCTGCTTCAGTCAGTGTCAGAGCTAGCCAGAGGTGAGTGGAATGACTCTTATGCTTTTAAATAAATAAATAAATCAGTTTTGAGCATGTTCATGCACCACGGATGCCATGTGATATTTTAGAATGCTTGCATTAGAAATCACGAATATGTTGCATTGCATAATATGTTGTTGATGTGGATGAATGTTGTTGATGTGGATGAATGTTGAATGATCCATTAGCCCTCATATGTTATGATATGATGATATGGTATGGAAGTCCAGGTGTGGCCTGCACTACGCCCCCGGCACTATGGATTATGTATGTTATGTTATGTTATGTATAAGAGAAGACCAGGTGTGGCCTACACTACGCCCCTGGCATGATTGGATTATGTAGAGGGCTGAATGGTGACAAGTTCATCCTTGATATGATTAGTTGTGATGTGATGCATTTCATGTTATCATATGTTTTAAATGCTTTACTATTCTGCTCACTGGGCTCTAGTAGCTCACCCCTCTCCCAAATTCCCCAGGTTTGCAGGTACGGGTTAGACAGAGAAGTCAAGAGGAGTAAGGAAGTCTTATGTATGTAATAGTTAGAATGTGGACATGACAGATTGTATAATGATGTTTGGATATGTAATGTAATGATATTGAGGTTAGAAGTGTGCTTGACCATAGTGTAATGTAATCCCTTTTGAATCATGATCTTAATGTTATTGATGTCCATGTTTAGCCAACTCAACACTTGTTATGCCACCCATTGGGGGCATTGATGAGATCCCACAGAGGGGTCAAGTTTATGATTATGTATATGTTCAGTGCATGCACAGGTTGAGTTTAGTGTATGATAGAATGTATGAAAGAAAAGTTTTAAATTTTTATGTATGATTGTTGATCATGTATGGGATTAAACAAGTTTACAGGTTACATGTCAGGCTTGCTACGGGTCCCGGCGGCCTTAAGCCGATCTGGATCCTAGCGCCGGTAGCTGTCCGATTTCCGGGTCGTTACATGGTCTCTCCTTTTTAGGTGGAGCCTTCGTTTGAATTTTGAATGCTGAATGAAGAAGAGGCAAGTGCGTTTTCATGAGATCTTGCTGCCTAAAATGGAAGATATGACTGCTGCAGTACGTGCACATCTTTGAACAAGGAAAGAGAGATTTGCGATTCGAATTTCAAATAATCTTCTGACTGAGGTTTCCTTATTTGCTTTTGCCTCCGCACTTTCCTCATTTGAAGACTTTCTTTTTCTGAGAACTTGCCTTATTTGAAAACTTTCCTCTCTTGGCACATGTTCTAAATAAGGCAGGAAAGATTCTACAGTTCAAATTCCGGACAGTTTGCTGACTGTGCTTTCTGGCTCTTTCCTTATTTGGCACTTTCCATATATGAAAACTTTCCTTATTTGGAACTTTCCATATATGAAAACTTTCCTTTTCTGGAACTTTCCATATTTGGCACTTTTTGGCAGTTTTAAGAGCATTTTCTCCAGATTATCTTTTCACACCTAGTTTCTGCAAAACATGAACAAAACCACAAAATTAGGCAGAAAATGTGCAAATAAACATCATTAAGATCATGATAATATGGCCTAAAATATGCTCTGTCAACCCTCATAGCTTCTTTTGGGCTCACGCATCGGAGCCATGGGCTAGACTTCCCTCTTCTGTACAGGGTCCCTCTTACTGCTTGGTAATTAGTAGCTCGGACTGCAATTTTCCTTGCCTCAGCTTTGTCTTCAGGGAGCTTTCCCTTCTCCAAATATTCCAAGTACAGGGTCATCCAGTTCTGCCCTTCTTCAACTTCCATCACGGTATTTGCTTTATCGAAGGCAGTAATATTAATGTGTTGTATGTATACCTCATCTGGGAGCTGCTCCAACTCTTCCCTAGTCAATCGGCTTAGCATGTCTGCCTCCTCGTTTTCTTCCCGAGGTATTCTCTGGTATTTTACCATGATTGTAACGACCAGAAAACCGGACCACTACCGGCGCTAGGATCCAGATCGACTTAAGGTCGCCGGGACCCGTAGTAAGCCTAACATACATCTAGTACATCCGATAAAATCCCATACATGATCATACATTTTCATAAAAACTTTAAACTTTTCATATACCAAACTTCACCTGTGCATGCATCATAACTGTATACATAAAACCCCTTACTGGAGCCCTCATCAAATGCTCCAGTTGGGTCAACATCTCATATGTCAAGCCTGGTTCAACATATCTCATCATTAAAACAATTCCATAAAGATCATGTACAACAGGGATTTACAACTACTGTTAGGGCCAAGTACAATACTAATCCATAAAACATCACTCTACTTTACATTACGTTACATTATTTTACATTACATGTCCACTACTAATCTATTACATATACATAGCCTTTACCCTTGCTGACTTCTTGAGCTATCTCTGGCCCTGCAACCTGGGGGTTAGGGGAAAAGGGTGAGCTACTAAAGCCCAGTGAGCAGAACAGTAAAAACAATTCATTAAACATATGCTTTCATGAAATGCATCGCATCACAAACAATTCACATTAAGGATGGACTTGTCACCAATGGCCCTCTGCATAATCCAATGTGCCCGGCCCACAATGGGAGCTCCTCAGGACTTTCGCTTAACATATCATAGCATAACATATCCATCTGTGCCAGGGGCGTAGAATGGGCCTCGACCTGGACTTCCATACCATATCATATCATATCATATCATATCATATCAAGGGCCAATGGGTCATCCAACATCCATCCACATCAACATCATATTATGCAATGCGTCATATTCGTGAATTCTAATGCAATACAACCTATTACATACATGGTATTCATGATGCATGAACATGCTTAAAAGTTTAATTTCTTTGAAATAAAAAGAGTTGTGTTCTACTCACCTCTGGCTGATACTCAAGAGACTCTGTAGCAGCTAACTCACTGCTGATCACCTCGGTTCCTCAGGTCCAATCCTACACAGGTGGACTCAAATGAGGGACCAAACATACTCTAACATAACTCTAAACATCTCTCCAAAAACCCCCTAAAACATCATAAACATGCATGGAAAAACAGTCAAAGGAAGGCTGGGCAGGGGACTTTCGGCGGCCGAAAGTCCTTCCAGAGCCGAAAGTCACTATCCTTCGGGGGCAGGTTCGGCGGCCGAAACTCCCCTCCGGAGCCGAAAGTCCAACTTTCGGGGCGAGCTTAGGCGGGCAAAACTGCCTCCACAGGCATGTTCGGCGGCCGAACATGGCTTCGCCGAACCTGGGTTCTCCAGAATGGCAGAACCCGATTCTGCCTCACTCATCCAGCCACCCAAAACCTCACAACATGCATTCAACTATTCTAAAACATGCATAAACACTTATTCAAGCATATAGGGGCATAAAACTAGCCTATACCCCAACAAACATTACATAAACATTACATAAACATCACATTAAGCATAAAGGGTACATAATCCTAACATTTTTCATCTACTTTAAACATGCATTAAACACCCTGAAAGCTTACTTAAAACACGAAAGAAGGTGAGTATCTACACTTACCTCTTGAAGATCGAGAGGAGGGGTGATCCAAACTTGGAGATTGGGAGAAATCGAGCTCTGGGGGTCTCCAAGCTTCAAAACTTCGATCTTAGATCAAAAATCTTCAAAAACAAAGTAAAAACTCATCAAAACTTGGAAAGATTGAAGGAAAACATAAAATCAACCATGGGAGGGCGAAATCTCACCTATGCCCGAAAATAGAGAGAAAACTCCCCCATTTTCGGATAAAGGGCCCTTTGTAGGTGGCTGGCCAGATCACCTTCGGGGGCCAAAGGTGCTTCTGCAAGAGCACCATGTTCGGCGGCCGAACCTAGCTTTTCCCTCTTCGGTCTTTTCTTTCAAAACTCAATTTCTTTCTTCATTAAAACCATAAAAACATATAAAAACATTTTAGAAAACCTTTATTTTACCCTTCTAGAAGGCTCTGACATCCGAGAATTTCGGATTCCAACGGAGATTCTGCCGGAAGGTAGGAATTTCAATGTCGGGGTCTAGACGGGTATTACATTCTTCCCCCCTTAAGAATATTCGTCCCCGAATGTTCAACAAAGAAACAAAAACAATAAGGAAGCACACATAAAAACATAAAACACTAACCTTAGAAGAGATAAGGGTATTGCTGGAGCATAGACTCCCGTGTCTCCCAGGTACACTCTTCCATATAGTGGTGATTCCAAAGGACTTTCACCATCGGGATTTCCTTGTTCCTCAGCTTTCTGATCTACGTATCTAGGATCCACACCAGCTGCTCAACATAGGTTAGATCTCCTAGGATCTCAACATCAGGCTCATTAAAAACCTTGCCCGGATCTGACACGAACTTCTGTAACATGGAAACATGGAAAACCGGATGGATTCTCTCAATTGAAGCAGTTAGGTCTAGCTCGTACAATACATTCCCAATCTTGTGCAGGATTTCAAAGGGTCCAATGTACCGTGGAGCTAGCTTACCTTTCTTCCCAAAACGAATCACCCCTTTCATAGGAGACACCTTGAGCAACACCATATCTCCCTTTTGGAACTCTACATGCTTCCTGCGGACATCTGCATAACTTTTCTGCCGACTCACAGCAGTTCTGATTCTTTCTCTGATAATGGGCACTACTCTGCTGGTAATCTCTACTAACTCAGGCCCTGCCAAGGCTCGTTCTCCCACTTCTTCCCAGCAAACAGGTGACCTGCACTTCCTCCCATAAAGAGCTTCATAAGGAGCCATCTCTATGCTAGCATGATAGCTGTTATTGTAGGCAAACTCTACCAAGGGTAGATGCTGCCTCCAAGAACTGCCAAAATCTAGCACACACATTGTGAACATATCTTCAATTGTCTGGATGGTCCTCTCTGACTGTCCGTCAGTCTGTGGATGGAAAGCAGTGCTAAAATCCAACCTGGTGCCCATAGCATTTTGCAGACTCCGCCAAAACCTGGAGGTGAATTGGGGTCCCCTATCGGACAGTATTGATACCGGAGCCCCATGCAACCTCACAACCTCTTCCACATACACTTGTGCCAATTTGTCCACAAAATAGCCACTCCTGACAGGGATAAAGTGAGCAGATTTGGTCAGTCTATCCACAATCACCCATATGGAGTCTAATCTGTTGGACGTTGCCGGTAACCCTACCATGAAATCCATTGCCACATTCTCCCATTTCCACTCTGGAATGGGTAGTGGGTTGAGCAAACCAGCTGGCTTCTGGTGTTCCAACTTCACCCTCTGACATACCTCACAGGCGGACACGAACTGTGCCACTTCTCTTTTCATAGCTGGCCACCAATAGACTCTTTTCAGATCCTGGTACATTTTGGTGGCTCCAGGTTGAACGCTATACCTAGCATTATGAGCTTCCCTCATAATGTCTCCCTTCAGACTCACGTCATCTGGTACACATAACCTGTTCCCATAGTAGAGGATCCCTTTGTTGTCAAATCTGAACACATCATTTTTACTTGCCTGGACTGCTCTTGCTATCTTCACCAACTCGGGGTCCTCACGCTGTTTTTGAGCCACCTGCTCCAGAAACACAGGTGTCACTCTCATCTGGGCTATCAAAGCACCTGTACCGGACAACTCCAACTGAAGCCCTTCATCAATGAGCTTATATAATTCCCTCACCACTGGTCTTCTCTCTGCTGTAACATGGGATAGACTGCCAAGTGATTTCCGGCTTAGGGCATCTGCCACAACATTTGCCTTACCCGGATGGTACTGAATTTTGAAATCATAGTCACTAAGTAGTTCTACCCATCTTCTCTGCCTTAGATTTAACTCTCTCTGACTCAAAATGTACTGCAAACTTTTATGATCTGTAAAGATCTCACATCTTACCCCATATAGGTAATGCCTCCACATCTTGAGTGCAAAGATCACAGCTGCCATCTCTAGATCATGTGTAGGATAATTCAACTCATGCTTCTTCAGCTGTCTAGAAGCATAAGCGATTACCCTCTCATTTTGCATCAACACACAACCTAGTCCCATACGGGATGCATCACAAAACACTGTGAAGTCTTCATTACTGGTAGGCAGAGCTAACACCGGTGCTGACGTTAACCTTTTCTTCAACTCTTTAAAACTCTCTTCACACTGATCAGACCACACAAATCTCTGATTCTTCTTGGTCAATCTAGTCATAGGAGCGGCAATTTTTGAGAAGTCCTTGACGAACCTCCTGTAGGAACCTACCAAACCCAGAAAGCTTTTAATCTCTGTAACTGTAGTGGGTCTGGGCCAGTTAGCTACAGCTTCTACCTTCTTGAGGTCCACTTCAATTCCTTTTTCTGACACAACATGCCCCAAGAATGAGATGCTCCTCAACCAGAATTCACACTTGGAGAACTTGGCATACAAGCAGTGCTCCCTCAAGGTCTGCAAAACTATCCTCAGATGATGGGCATGCTCCTCTGCATTTCTGGAATACATTAAGATATCGTGAATGAAAACGATAACAAAGTGATCCAGATACTGGCTAAAAACTCTGTTCATGAGGTCCATGAATGCTGCAGGGGCATTGGTCAGCCCAAATGGCATTACTAGGAACTCATAATGCCCATATCTGGTCCTGAACACCATCTTCAGCACATCTTCCTCTCTGATTCTTAGCTGGTGGTACCCAGATCTCAGATCTATCTTGGAAAAATAACCCGCTCCTACTAGCTAGTCAAATAGATCGTCGATCCTGGGTAGAGGATACTTGTTCTTGGTAGTGACTTTGTTCAACTATCTATAGTCGATACAAAGTCTTAGGGATCCATCCTTCTTCTTTACAAACAGCACTAGAGCACCCCAAGGTGAGGTACTCGGTCGGATGAAACCCTTATCTACCAACTCTTGCAGCTGATCTTTCAACTCTTTCAACTCTGCAGGTGCCATCTTGTAGGGAGGGATAGAGATCGGTCTGGTTCCAGGCATCACTTCTATTTCGAACTCTATCTCCCTAGCAGGTGGTAGTCCTGGAAGCTCGTCTGGGAAGACATCTGGAAACTCTCTGACCACGGGCACTGAGGCGAGCTCCCTAGCCTGACTATCAGGCTCTCTTACATGAGCTAAAAACCCCTGACAACCCTTCCTGAGCAACCTACGAGCCTGTAAGGCTGATATCAAACCTCTAGGCATCCCTACTCTGTCCCCTCTGAAAACAACCTCTGACCCATCCTGTCCTCCAAACCTGACTACCTTGTCTCTGCAGTCCAAGGTAGCACCATGAGCAGATAGCCAATCCATCCCTAGAATGACATCAAAATCCGTCAAGTCTAGAACCACAAGGTCGGCTGGAAGGCATCTACCCTCAACAAACACTTGACTAAATAGGCAGACTGACTCTGCCACTGATGGATCACACTTGGGTCCACTGACCCAAAGGGGACACTCTAACCTAGAGACTATCAAACCCAACCTCTCTACGACTCTCGGAGCAACAAAAGAATGAGAAGCACTAAGGTCCATAAGAGCATACACATCAGAACAACCAATAGTGAGATTACCTGACACCACTGTGTTTGACGTGTTAGCCTCGTGCTGTGTCATAGTGAAGATCCGAGCTGGAGCTAATGGACCTTCACCCCGGGAACCTGCTGAAGAAGAGGCTGCCCCTCTCCCTCTGCCTCTACCACTGCCTTGAGTCATGGCTGGAGCTGTTGGCTGAGCCACACTACCTGAAGCTGTCTGCTGGGACTGTGCCATAAAAGCTGCCCTAGGACACTCCCGTGCTATGTGTCCCTCCTGACCGCATCTGAAACATGCTGTTGTCCTAAATCGACAGACTCCCTTGCGCGGTTCACCGCACCTCAAACATTCTAAGCCATCTGAATCAGAGCTCGAACCACCACCTAAACCCAAACCCGACTTTAACTTGTTTCAGAACTTATTCTTTTTGGGCTTGGCTTTACCCCACTTTTTGCTTCCTGAGGTTGCTGTATTCAGAGATGAGAGATCAAACTTTCCTCTGCTTGGGGTCTTGGAACCCGAGGGCTGTGCCACCTGCTGTTTAAGTGTCCCCTATATAATGGCACTAGCCTCCATCTTCCGTGCTGCATCCACTATGGCGTGGAAGCTCTCTCTCTCTGCTGCTAGGATCAGGGAGGAATACCTAGGATGGAGCCTCATGGTATACCTCCTAGCTTTCTTTTGATCTGTGTCATATGCCTGACCCACATACTGCAGCAACTCCAGGAATTTATCTGTGTACTCATCGACACTCATATCCTCTGTCTGCCTTAGCTGCTCAAACTCAACAACTTTCAGCTCTCTGGAACTGTCAGGAAAAGCCCATCCAGCAAACTCATTGGCAAACTCTTTCCAGGATAGGCTATCCAGCCTTGGGTCCACATAATTTTTAAACCACTCCCGTGCTTTCTTACATTTCAATGTGAACCCCGCCATTTGAATGGCTTTACTATCACTAGCTCCCAGCTCATCTGTTATCATCTTTACCGTTTTGAGGTACTCAAACGGATCATCACCTGTCTTGAACTTGGGAGCATCCAGCTTTAGGTAATCCGTCATCTTTACTTTGCTCCCCACAGATGAGCTAGGTTTGGGTGTTTGGATTTCAGGGACTATGGGTTCTGCTGGTGGAGGAGGAGGTGCAACATTCCCTGGGTTAGGGTTTGCTGGATTTGGATAGAAGGGTGAGGGTGGAAACATGGGGGATATGGTGGGTAAAAAGGAGGGTAAGGCATGAAGGAGGGATATGGGTTAAAGCTGGAGTAATCCGATGTATCCCCATCGGATACCCTGGGCCCTGTGGAAAGGGTTGATATTGGGGTGGGTAACCAAACCCCGAGGCCTGAGCGCCTCCTTGCGACTCTCCCATACCCTCTTCTGACATACTCATGCCCAAGCTACCATCTCTTCTCTGTTCATCCTCCTCTAATCCCCTCACATCAGTTGACATTCCACCCTAAACCGTTCCCCTCCTGCTTATATCAAAAGACCTTCTAGGGTCCCTTGACGTTCCCTCTCTACTTGATCTACAAGACATTGCCCTTGGCAATGCAGGGGGACGGGCATCCATGCCCTCATTCTCAGGTGGAGCTCCTGTCAATCTAGCGGATCGACGTGAGCCTCTCATCTTGCTTCTGAAAAACAACATTCAACACATAGCATTAGCATCATATGGCTCATGTGAAAACACATGAACCTGCATCACATACATAGCATATCATTAATGCACATGCATAAAATCATGGCATTTCACATCATCATCAAGATAAGACTCTATATCCTATCCTAGTGGACATGATTTTTCCCTATTGTGCTTGCCCTTCTCTGACATCTATGAGCCCAACACTCTTTAAGTCCGACCATATGAACCTAGGGCTCTTATACCACTCTGTAACGACCCGAAAACTGGACCACTACCGGCGCTAGGATCCAGATCGACTTAAGGTCGTCGGGACCCATAGCAAGCCTAACATACATCCTATACATCCGATAAAATCCCATACATGATCATACATTTTCATAAAAACTTTAAACTTTTCATATACCAAGCTTGACCTGTGCATGCATAATAACTGTATACATAAAACCCCTTACTGGAGCCCTCATCAAATGCTCCAGTTGGGTCAACATCTCATATGTCAAGCCTGGTTCAACATATCTCATCATTAAAACAATTCCATAAAGATCATGTACAACAGGGATTTACAACTACTACTAAAGCCAAGCACAATACTAATCCATAAAACATCACTCTACTTTACATTACGTTACATTATTTTACATTACATGTCCACTACTAATCTATTACATATACATAGCCTTTACCCTTGCTGACTTCCTGAGCTATCTCTGGCCCTGCAACATGGGGGTTAGGGGAAAGGGGTGAGCTACTAAAGCCCAGTGAGCATAACAGTAAAAACAATTCATTAAACATATGCTTTCATAAAATGCATCACATCACAAACAATTCACATCAAGGATGGACTTGTCACCAATGCCCTCTACATAATCCAATGTGCCCGGCCCACAACGGGAGCTCCTCAAGACTTTCGCTTAATATATCATAACATAACATATCCATCTGTGCCAGGGGCGTAGAATGGGCCTCGACCTGAACTTCCATACCATATCATATCATATCATATCATATCATATCATATCAAGGGCCAATGGGTCATCCAACATCCATCCACATCAACATCATATTATGCAATGCGTCATATTCGTGAATTCTAATGCAATACAACCTATTACATACATGGCATTCATGATGCATGAACATACTTAAAAGTTTAATTACTTTGAAATAAAAAGAGTTGTGTTCTACTCACCTCTGGCTGATACTCAAGAGACTCTGCAGCAGCTAACTCACTGCTGATCACCTCGGTTCCTCAGGTCCGATCCTACACAGGTGGACTCAAATGAGGGACCAAAAATACTCTAACATAACTCTAAACATCTCTCCAAAAACCCCCTAAAACATCATAAACATGCATGGAAAAACAAGCAAAGGAAGGCTGGGCAGGGGACTTTCGGCGGCAGGTTCAACGGCCGAAAGCCCCTACAGATCCGTAAGTTAGGCACTTTCGGAGGCAGGGTTCGGCGGCCGAAATTCCTTCCAGAGCCGAAAGTCACTATCCTTCGGGGGCAGGTTCGGCGGCCGAAACTCCCCTCCAGAGCCGAAAGTCCAACTTTCGGGGCGAGCTTAGGCGGCCAAAACTGCCTCCACAGGCAGGTTCGGCGGCCGAATATGACTTCGGCGGTCGAACCTGGGTTCTCCAGAATGGCAAAACCCGATTCTGCCTCACTTATCCAGCCACCCGAAACCTAACAACATGCATTCAACTATTCTAAAACATACATAAACACTTATTCAAGCATATAGGAGCATAAAACTAGCCTATACCCCAACAAATATTACATAAACATCACATTAAGCATAAAGGGTACATAACCCTAACATTTTTCATCTACTTTAAACATGCATTAAACACCCTTAAAGCTTACTTAAAACACGAAAGAAGGTGAGGATCTACGATTACCTCTTGAAGATCGAATGGAGAGGTGATCTAAACTTGGAGATTGGGAGAAATCGAGCTCCAGAGGTCTCCAAGCTTCAAAACTTTGATCTTAGCTCAAAAATCTTCAAAAACAAAGAAAAAACTCATCAAAACTTGAAAAGATTGAAGGAAAACATAAAATCAACCATGGGAGGGTAAAATCTCACTTATGCCTGAAAATAGAGAGAGAAAACTCGCCCATTTTCGGACAAGAGGCCCTTTATAGGTTGCTGGCCAGACCACCTTCGGGGGCCAAAGGTGCTTCCGCAAGAGCACCATGTTCAGCGGCCGAACCTAGCTTTTCCCTCCTTGGTCTTTTCTTTCAAAACTCATTTTCTTTCTTCATTAAAACCGTAAAAACATATAAAAACATTTTAGAAAACCTTTATTTTACCCTTCTAGAAGGCTCCGACATTCGAGAATTTTGGATTCCAACGAAGATTCCACCGGAAGGTAGGAATTTCGATGCCGGGGTCTAGCCGGGTATTACAATAATCCCCTATCTTTCGAGCTCGGTCTCTATGGCCTTTACCCTTGCCAAGTAATTCTGATGGTCGGGTTTCTTGCCTGATATGCCCCCTTTATCTGGTTGATCACTAGCTGAGAGTCGCTATTTACCTCGAGGTCAGTTGTCCCTACCTCCATTGCAATCAGCATCCTGTTTATTAAGGCCTCATATTTTGGTACGTTATTAGAGGCATTGAATTCCAGGCGTAAGGCATAACAAACTTTGAACCCTTCCGGTCCTTTCAATATTATCCCTGCACCACTGCACCCAGCCCCGGATGCCCCATCCACATACAACTTCCAGCTGAATTCTCGTGGGGGCTGCCTCCCTCTTTCGCCCTCCATCGTTTCCGCGGGTGTCTCATTCAGTTCTGCTTGTTTTTCGTTCAAAGAGCACTCCGCTAAGAAGTCAGCGAGAGCTTGAGATTTTATGGTGGTCCGAGGTCAGTATTCTAAGCAGTAAGGGCTAATCTCGATGGACCAAGCAAGCATCCGACCTGAAGTTTCTGGTCTATGCAGAATTTTCTTTAATAGCTGGTCTGTCATCACTACCCCTTGATGGCTCTCTAGATAAACCCTGAATTTTCTAACCGCTAGCAACAGGGCATATGCTATTTTTTTATGTTCAAATATCTCGTCTCAGCATCTTTGAGCACCTTGCTAACATAGAAAACCACCTTCTGTTCTCCTTCTTCCACTCTCACCAGTACGGTGCTGACAACTTGTTCCGAGGCTGATAGGAAGATTAAGAGTTCTTCCCCTTCCCGCGGACTACTAAGCACATGTGAAGAACTAAGATAGGCTTTAAGCTCTTTGAAAGCTTCTTGACAGTCCTCAGTCCATTCGAAGTTCGAAACTTTTCTCAACTTCCTGAAGAACGGTAAGCATCTTTCTACCGATCTCGACATGAAACGATTGAGCGCTACTACCCTTCCAGTAAGCCTTTGGACGTCCCTGACGCAGGTCGGCTCGGGCATTTTCAGGATGGCCTCCACCTTCCCTGGATTGGGTTCGATGCCCTTCCCACTCATCATGTACCCCAGGAATTTTCCTCCCTTAATGAAGAAAGCACACTTTGTCAGATTCAGCCTCATTCTGTATCGCTCTAGCACCTCAAACACCTCTCTTAGATCCACCAAGTGTTGCTGGAAAGTTGGGCTTTTTACAACCATGTCGTCCATGTACACCTCGACATTCCTACCGATCTGCTCTTTGAAAATTTTATTCATTAGTCTCTGGTATGTTGCACCGGCATTCTTTAGCCCAAAGGGCATAGCCTTGTAACAATAGGTCCCATCTTCTGTTATGAATGAGGTCTTCTCCTCATCCGACCTGTCCATTGGAATTTGGTGGTAGCCGGACATTGCATCCAGAGACGACATGTAATCAAAACCGGCCGTAGAGTTGACCATTTTATTAATATCGGGGAGGGGGTAACAATCTTTAGGACATGTCTGGTTCAGGTCAGTAAAATCTATACACATCCTATACTTACCATTGACTTTTTTCACTAATACATGATTCGCTAGCCATTGTGGGTACATTACTTCCCTAATAAACCCGGCCTCCTCCAGCTTTTGCACCACCTCCCTAGTGGCCTGCTGCTTCTCTCTTCCCACCACTCTCTTCTTCTATTTCACCGGCTTGGCTTCTGGGAGGATGTTCAACTTGTGAGTCATCACCTCCGGGTCTATCCCATGCATGTCAAACAATTTCCAGGCGAAGCTTGATGCATGACCTCAGATCAGAGCCATGACTTTAGTTTTTTGCTCTACAGTCAAGCCAGCATTGAGACTAAGACCTTATTTGCCTCTGCCTCTGATAAGGGGAAGGTTTCTAGCTCTCCCACTGGCTCCGTTCTAGCTTCTTTCATCTCGTCTTGGACCTCTAGGACTTCTGAGTCAAACTTTTCCCCTATCGAGCTCGGCTCCGATACCGTGGCCAGGTATACTGCTCTCGCCTCTTCCTGACTTCCTCTGACTACTCCCACTCTCGCTTCTGTCGGGAACTTCATGGCCAAGTATCTGTGTAATACCCGGCTGGAGCCCGGCATCGAAATTCTACTTTCCGGTGAAGTCCAGGATGTCGGAAGTCTCTAGACGGGTTCGCTTTATGTTTTTCTACCATGTTTTGATATGTTCATTAAGTTTTACGCATAAGGAAATGATTTTGTGAGTGAAATGAACCAAGGCAGAAAAGCCAGGTTCGGCCGCCGAAGTTGAGGTTCGGCCGCCGAACATGCATGGCTTTCGGTTTCACGTGTGGCCGCCGAAGGTGGTCTGGCCAGCCACCTATAAATGGCCCTCAGTCGGTTGAAGCGGTAAGAGCACCGTTTCTTTCACGTGCTGTGGTGAAACTCTATCCTTTGTGAGTCTTTCTTCATGTTTTCCTTAAATCATGCAAAGATTTGATTAGTTTTCATGATTATTTGAAGGTTTTAAGCTAAACACTCAAAGTTTTGAAGTTTGGAGAGTTTGAAGGCAAGTTGCTCCAAAACTCCACGTTAGGATCCTTCATCTACTTGTTTTCACGAGGTAAGTGAAGATCCTGAGCTTGTTTTTATGTTTTCTGAAGGTTTTATGGGGTTTGATGGAGGGAGTTGCATGAATAGGGTTATTTGAGAGTTTTTGATGATTTTATGTGTACAGCTTGTTTTTGTGTTGTTTGTGTTGTGTGTTTGGGGTTGTTAGCTAGTTTTTGACCCCTTTGAGCATATACATGAGTGTATGCAAGTGGAGGAAGTGAGGTGTTTGAGTTGGAGAGGGTTTTGTGCATTTGGTGAGAGGCAGGGCAAGTTTCTGCCCTGCTGATGAACTCAGGTTCGACAGCCGAAGGTGCATTCGGCCGCCGAACCCCTGAAGAGGTGTGAGGAGGTGGCTTCGGCTGCCCAAGCTTGCCCCCGAGCTTTTGGACTTTCGGCTCTGGAGGGAAGTTCGGCCGCCGAAGGTGCCGCCGAAGGTTAGAGACTTTCGTCTCTGGAGTGCCTTTTGGCCTCCGAAACTTGCCCCCGAAAGGGTTCGGCAGCCGAAAGTGGAAGTTCGGCCGCCGAAGGTGCTTGAGTTTCGTCTCTGGAGAGGACTTTCGGCCGCCGAACCTGCCGCCGAAAGTGTTCTGTCCAGCCTTCTTTTGCATGCTTTGCATGGAGAGTTGAGTGAGTTTAAGAGGATTCTTGGGGAATTTAATAGAGTTATTCATAAGCTAGTTTGGTCCCTCATGTGCGTCCATCTGTATAGGTACAGACCAGAGGAACCAGAGAGAGCAGCAGTGAGTAAGGTTACAGAGCCTGCAGAGTCAGTCAGTCCAGATAGCCAGAGGTGAGTGGAACTAAACTTAACTCTTTTACTTGCACAATGGAATGTTTTAGCATATCTCATGCATCATGATTATGCAATAGGTTGATTGCATTAGTATCCACGAATATGTTGCATTGCATAGTTATTTGGTGATGTGAGTGAATGCTGAATGATCCAATAGTCTCAGACAGGAAGTCCAGGAGCCTTTGACTACGCCTTGGCAGGTATAGTAAAGACCAGGAGCCTTTGACTACGCCCTGGCAATGGTAAGTACAGTGGTGTTATATACACATATACATATATGACAGGAAGACCAGGTGCTCGATTCTACGCCCTGGCACAGAGTTACTGGGACTATGTGGTGACAGGTTTACTCTTGATGTGGCTTGTCTGTGATATGATGCATTCCATGAGATCATGTTTTCCTGAGATGTTTTACTGTTCTACTCACTGGGCTATAGAGCTCATCCCTCTCCCTTAACCCCAGTTTTGCAGGTTCAGTGTACAGTGTACAGGGACAGTCCAACAGCGTACGGAAAGAGTAAAGAGAATTGTAATAGCCTAGAGTGGACATGTAATATTAAAGAGATGTAATAATTGTGTGTAAAGTTAGAAATGTGCTTGACTTAGTGATGTATGTTTTGTACATGATCTAGATATGTATATATGTTTTACTGTATGTGAAAAACCAGGCTTAACAGGTATGAGTTAACCCATCTAGAGCAAGCTCTAGTCAGGGGTACAGAGTACAGAGTACAGTGATAGTGCATGCACAGGTTAAGCCTTGGTACAGAGAAAAGAGTTTTTATTTTTCACAGAAAATGTATGATCATGTATGAGATTTACAGGTACACAGAGAGTATAGCAGGCTTGCTACGGGTTCTGGCGGCCTTAAGCCGACCTGAATCCTAGCGCCGGTGACGGTCCATTTTGGGGTCGTTACAGATTGGTATCAGAGCCCTAGGTTCACATGATCGGACCTATAGAGACAGTGTCGGGCTCATAGAGGTTAGAAGTGGTCAAGCACAATAGGAAATCATGTCCACTAGGATAGGGTATTGAGTCCTATCTGTGTACTGCCATGAGTTATGTATGTGCCTTATTGCTATGTGTTGTTTATGTGCTAAAGTGTTATGTTATGTGTTGTTTTCCAGAGAGTAAAGATGAGAGGAACTCGTCGATCAGCTCGATTGACTGGAGTCCCACCAGAGAGTGAGAGACTAGCTGCTCGTCCTCCTGCATTGCCATGGGCAAGGTCTCAGAGATCTAGCAGGGAAGGTACGTCAATAGACCCTAGAAGGTCTGTAGACGAGAGCAGAAGAGGTACAGCTAGGGGAGAAAGATCAGAGGAAAGGAGGGAAGCTATGGAAATTGATCAGTCTCGAGATGACAGCATGGGTATATTCAGATTTGAGGAAGGTACGGGAGAGTCGCAGGGAGGCGCTCAAACCTCAGGTTTTGGCTATCCAGAGTATCCGATGGGAGGTATGTCGGAGTACTCTAGTTTTGTCCCATATCCTCCTTACATGCCATATATGCCTTATCCTCCTTACTATCCACCAGATCCTATGTATCCACCCTCCCCTACCCATCCAAGTGCAGCACACCCAGAGCCAAATGACCCAGTGCCACCACCAGAACCAGTAGCCCCTGTTGTTGACAGACATCAACCTAGCTCATCTGGAGGTAAAGTACAAATGACGGAGTACTTGAAATTGGATGCTCCTAAATATAACACGGGAGATGATCCATTTGAATACCTCAGATTAGTTAGGATGATAACCAGTGAGTTGGGAGCTGATGATAGTAGAGCCATTGAGATGGTAGGGTTTACACTTAAATGTAAGAAGGCCAGAGAATGGTTCAAGAATTATGTGGAACCCAGGGTGGACAGTATGTCATGGGGAGAGTTCGCCAATGAGTTTGCAGGGTGGGCTTTTCCTGACAGTTCTAGGGAGATGAAAGTAATAGAGTTTGAACAGTTGCGACAGACAGATGAGATGAGTGTTGATGAATTCACAGATAAGTTCCTGGATTTGCTTCAGTATATGGGTCAAGCCTATGATACTGACCAGAAGAAGGCAAGGAGATATACTATGAGATTGCATCCCAAGTATTCTTCTTTGATTCTTCCAGCAGAAAAGGAGAGTTTCCACACCATAGTGGACGCAGCCAGGAAAATGGAAGCTAGTGCCAATATTCAGAAACAGGCAAAGGCACAGGCTTCGGGTTCTAAGGCCCCCAGTTCAGGCACTTCAGGCAGCAAGAGATGGGATAGAGCAAAAGGAACAAAGAGTAAGTTCTGGAGTAAAGTCAAGGCAGGTCTGGGAATAGGTAGTGGCTCAAGCTCTAGCACAGCTCCAGTCTGCAGAAGATGCGGAAAACCACATGGAGGAGTTTGTCGGTTGGGATCTACAGCTTGTTTTAGATGTGGACAGGAAGGGCATATTGCTCGGGATTGTCCGCAGATGACTTTTGTACCATCCCAGCAGATGAGTTCAGGCAGTGTGGTACAGCCAGTTGTACGGCCAGCAGCTCCAGTCATGCCTCAGAGTAGTGGCAGAGGTAGAGGGAGAGGGGCAGCCTCTACTTCAGCAGCAGGTTCCCGAGGTGGAAATCCTGTAGCCCCAGCACGGATTTTCACTGTGACACAGGAGGAGGCTAACACGTCGAACACAGTGGTGTCAGGTAATCTCATCATTGGGTGTTCAGATGTGTATGCTTTGTTGCACCCCGGTGCTTCTCATTCCTTTATTGCTTCGAGAGCTATAGAGAGGTTGGGTTTGATCAGTTCTGAGTTAGAGTATCCTCTCTGGGTCAGTGGACCTAAATGTGACCCATCAGTGGCAGTGTCAGTCTGTCGTTTCAGTCCAGTGTTTATAGAGGGTAGATGCCTTCCAGCTGACCTTGTGGTTCTAGACTTGACTGATTTTGATGTCATTCTAGGGATGGATTGGTTATCTACATATAGTGCTACTTTGGACTGTAGAGAGAAGCTAGTGAGTCTCAGAGACCAGGATGGGTCAGAGTGTGTCTTCAGAGGAGATAGGAGAGGTACACCCAGAGGTATGATTTCAGCCCTTCAGGCTCATCGTTTGCTTAGGAGGGGTTGTCAGGGGTTTCTAGCTCATGTGAGAGAGCTAGACAGTCAGGTGAGGGAACCAGCCACAGTACCAGTAGTCTGAGAGTTTCTCGATGTGTTCCCAGACGATTTACCAAGACTACCACCTGATAGGGAGATAGGGTTTGAAATTGAATTGTTGCCTGGTACCAAACCTATCTCTATTCCTCCCTACAGGATGGCGCCAGCAGAGTTAAAAGAGTTGAAAGAACAGTTGCAGGACTTGGTAGATAAGGGTTTAATCCGCCCTAGTACCTCACCTTGGGGTACGCCAGTGCTCTTTGTCAGAAAGAAGGATGGATCCCTCAGACTTTGTATCGACTACAGACAGTTGAACAAGGTCACTACCAAGAACAGGTATCCGCTACCTAGGATTGATGATCTATTTGACCAGCTAGCTGGAGCAGGTTGTTTCTCAAAAATAGATCTGAGATCCGGGTATCATCAATTAAGAGTCAGAGAGGCAGATGTGCTTAAGACAGCGTTCAGGACCAGATATGGGCATTATGAGTTCTTAGTGATGCCGTTCGGGTTGACTAACGCCCCTGCAGCATTCATGGATCTCATGAACAGAGTTTTTAGTGAGTTTCTGGATCACTTTGTCATTGTTTTTATCGATGATATATTAGTGTATTCCAGAGATGCAGAGGAGCATGCCCAGCATCTGAGGATAGTTCTGCAGACACTAAGAGAGCATGGTTTGTATGCCAAGTTCTCGAAGTGTGAGTTTTGGTTGAGGAGCATTTCCTTCTTGGGACATGTGGTATCAGCAGAAGGTATTGAGGTAGACCCCAAGAAGATAGAGGCTGTAGCTAACTGGCCCAGACCCACGACAGTGACTGAGATTAAAAGTTTTCTGGGACTGGCAGGTTACTACAGGAGGTTCGTTCAGAACTTCTCAAAGATAGCAGCTCCTATGACCAAACTGACTCAGAAGAACCAGAAGTTTGTCTGGTCAGACCAGTGTGAAGAGAGCTTTGAGAAGCTCAAGCGGAGATTGACCACAGCACCAGTGTTAGCTCTGCCTGTCAGTAATGAGGAGTTCACAGTGTTCTGTGATGCATCTCGAGTGGGATTGGGTTGTGTATTGATGCAGAGTGATAGGGTGATAGCTTATGCTTCTAGACAGTTGAAGAAGCACGAGTTGAATTACCCCACCCATGACCTAGAGATGGCAGCAGTTATCTTTGCACTTAAGATGTGGCGGCATTACCTCTACGGGGTTAAATGCGAGATCTTCACTGATCACAAGAGTTTACAGTACATCTTGAGTCAGAGAGAGCTGAATTTGAGGCAGAGAAGATGGGTAGAATTGCTCAGTGATTATGATTGTCAGATCCAGTATCATCCGGGTAAGGTGAATGTTGTGGCAGACGCCCTAAACCGAAAGTCACTAGGCAGTTTATCCCATATAGCAGCAGAGCGGAGACCAGTCGTGATAGAGCTGTATAAGCTCTTAGAAGAGGGATTACAGTTAGAGTTATCTGGTACAGGTGCATTGATTGCACAGATGAGAGTGACACCTGTGTTTCTGGAGAAGCTAGCTCAGAGACAGCACGAGGACCCAGAGTTGATGAAAATTGCCAGGACTGTTCAGTCAGGCAACAGTGCAGAGTTCAGATTTGATAGCAAAGGGATCCTTCGCTATGGGAGTCGACTTTGTGTACCAGATAGGAGCAGTGTGAAGGAAGACATTATGAGGGAAGCTCATAATGCGAGGTATAGTGTTCACCCAGGAGCCACCAAGATGTACCAGGATCTGAAAAAGGTCTATTGGTGGCTAGCTATGAAGAAAGAAGTGGCGCAGTTTGTGACAGCCTGTGAGGTTTGCCAAAGGGTGAAACTAGAGCATCAGAAACCAGCAGGAATGCTTAACCCATTGCTGATTCCAGAGTGGAAATGGGAGAACATAGCCATGGATTTTGTAGTGGGTTTACCAGCAGCGTCCAACAGGATAGACTCTATATGGGTGATTGTGGACAGACTCACGAAATCTGCTCATTTTCTTCCAGTTCGGAGTAACTATTCTGTGGATAAGTTAGCACAGGTATATCTAGATGAGATAGTGAGATTACATGGAGTGCCAGTGTCTATAGTTTCAGACAGAGGACCTCAGTTTACCTCCAGATTTTGGCGAAGTCTGCAGAGTGCGATGGGCACGAGATTGGAGTTTAGCACTGCTTTCCACCCACAGACTGATGGACAGTCAGAGAGGACCATCCAGACCATAGAGGATATGCTTCGACAGTGTGTGTTAGACTTTGGCGGTTCTTGGAGGCAGCATCTACCTTTGGTGGAGTTTGCCTACAATAACAGCCATCATGCTAGCATAGGGATGGCTCCTTATGAAGCTTTGTATGGGAGGAAGTGCAGATCCCCTGTTTGCTGGGAAGAGATAGGAGAGAAGGCTCTTGCAGGGCCAGAGTTAGTAGAGATTACCAGTAGAGTAGTGCCCATGATCAGAGAGAGAATCAGAACAGCGCAGAGTAGACAGAAAAGTTATGCAGACATTCGCAGAAAACAGTTAGAGTTTCAAGAGGGTAGTATGGTATTGCTGAAAGTGTCTCCAATGAAAGGAGTGGTTCGTTTTGGGAAGAAGGGTAAGTTAGCTCCACGGTACATTGGACCCTTTGAGATTTTGCAGAGGATCGGAAATGTGTCGTATAAGCTGGATTTACCTACTTCTATGGAGAGAATCACCCGGTATTTCATGTTTCTATGCTACGGCAGTTTGTGTCAGATCCGAATCAGGTTCTGAGTGAGCCTGAGGTGGAGATTCATACAGATCTCACCTATATAGAGCAGCCAGTGGGGATTCTGGACACGTAGATCAGACAGCTAAGAAACAAGGAGATTCCGATGGTGAAAGTTCTATGGAACCACCATAATCTAGAAGAGTGCACCTGGGAGACGCGAGAGTCGATGCTTCAGCAGTATCCATATTTGTTTTGAGGTTAGTTTCCTCCTTGTTTAGGTGTTTATTGTTTGTTTTGGAACATTCGAGGACGAATGTTCTTAAGGGGGGGAGAATGTAATACCCGGCTGGAGTCCGGCATCGGAATTCTACTTTCCGGTGAAGTCCAGGATGTCGGAAGTCTCTAGACGGGTTCGCTTTATGTTTTTCTACCATGTTTTGATATGTTCATTAAGTTTTACGCATAAGGAAATGATTTTGTGAGTGAAATGAACCAAGGCAGAAAAGCCAGGTTCGGCCGCCGAACATGCATGGCTTTCGGTTTCACGTGTCGCCGCCGAAGGTGGTCTGGCCAGCCATCTATAAATGGCCCTCAGTCGGTTGAAGCGGTAAGAGCACCGTTTCTTTCACGTGCTGAGGTGAAACTCTGTCCTTTGTGAGTCTTTCTTCATGTTTTCCTTAAATCATGCAAAGATTTGATTAGTTTTCATGATTATTTGAAGGTTTTAAGCTAAACACTCAAAGTTTTGAAGTTTGGAGAGTTTGAAGGCAAGTTGCTCCAAAACTCCACGTTAGGATCCTTCATCTACTTGTTTTCACGAGGTAAGTGAAGATCCTGAGCTTGTTTTTATGTTTTCTGAAGGTTTTTTGAGGTTTGATGGAGAGAGTTGCATGAATAGGGTTATTTGAGAGTTTTTGATGATTTTATGTGTACAGCTTGTTTTTGTGTTGTTTGTGTTGTGTGTTTGGGGTTGTTAGCTAGTTTTTGACCCCTTTGAGCATATACATGAGTGTATGCAAGTGGAGGAAGTGAGGTGTTTGAGTTGAAGAGGGTTTTGTGCATTTGGTGAGAGGCAGGGCAAGTTTCTGCCCTGCTGATGAACTCAGGTTCGGCAGCCGAAGGTGCATTCGACCGCCGAACCCCTGAAGAGGTGTGAGGAGGTGGCTTCGGCTGCCCAAGCTTGCCCCCGAGCTTTTGGACTTTCGGCTCTGGAGGGAAGTTCGACCGCCGAAGGTGCCGCCGAAGGTTAGAGACTTTCGTCTCTGGAGTGCCTTTTGGCCTCCGAAACTTGCCCCCGAAAGGGTTCGGCAGCCGAAAGTGGAAGTTCGGCCGCCGAAGGTGCTTGAGTTTCGTCTCTGGAGAGGACTTTCGGCCGCCGAACCTGCCGCCGAAAGTGTTCTGTCCAGCCTTCTTTTGCATGCTTTGCATGGAGAGTTGAGTGAGTTTAAGAGGATTCTTGGGGAATTTAATAGAGTTATTCATAAGCTAGTTTGGTCCCTCATGTGCGTCCATCTGTATAGGTACAGACCAGAGGAACCAGAGAGAGCAGCAGTGAGTAAGGTTACAGAGCCTGCAGAGTCAGTCAGTCCAGATAGCCAGAGGTGAGTGGAACTAAACTTAACTCTTTTACTTGCACAATGGAATGTTTTAGCATATCTCATGCATCATGATTATGCAATAGGTTGATTGCATTAGTATCCACGAATATGTTGCATTGCATAGTTATTTGGTGATGTGAGTGAATGCTGAATGATCCAATAGTCTCAGACAGGAAGTCCAGGAGCCTTTGACTATGCCCTGGTAGGTATAGTAAAGACTAGGAGCCTTTGACTACGCCCTGGCAGGTATAGTAAAGACCAGGAGCCTTTGACTACGCCCTGGCAATGGTAAGTACAGTGGTGTTATATACACATATACATATATGACAGGAAGACCAGGTGCTCGATTCTACGCCCTGGCACAGAGTTACTGGGACTATGTGGTGACAGGTTTACTCTTGATGTGGCTTGTCTGTGATATGATGCATTCCATGAGATCATGTTTTCCTGAGATGTTTTACTGTTCTACTCACTGGGCTATAGAGCTCATCCCACTCCCTTAACCCCAGTTTTGCAGGTTCAGTGTACAGTGTACAAGGACAGTCCAGCAGCGTACGGAAAGAGTAAAGAGAATTGTAATAGCCTAGAGTGGACATGTAATATTAAAGAGATGTAATAATTGTGTGTAAAGTTAGAAATGTGCTTGACTTAATGATGTATGTTTTGTACATGATCTAGATATGTATATATGTTTTACTATATGTGAAAAACCAAGCTTAACAGGTATGAGTTAACCCATCTAGAGCAAGCTCTAGTCAGGAGTATAGAGTACAGAGTACAGAGTACAGTGATAGTGCATGCACAGGTTAAGCCTTGGTACAGAGAAAAGAGTTTTTATTTTTCACAGAAAATGTATGATCATGTATGAGATTTACAGGTACACAGAGAGTATAGCAGGCTTGCTACGGGTTCTGGCGGCCTTAAGCCGACCTGAATCCTAGCGCCGGTGACGGTCCATTTTGGGGTCGTTACAATTTGATACTAGTCACCACCTCGAAGTCGTACAGGACCGGCCTTCCCAATATGGTGTTGTAGTTTAGGGGAAGCTTCACTATCAGGAACACCGCATAGTGAGTCCGCGCCAGAGGTGCTTTCCCACGGGTTAGGGCCAGTTTCACCTTTCCCTCTACATGCACTGGGACTCCTCCGATCCCCTTCACCTGGGCCCGATCCCGAACCAACTGCTCTTCAGGGATTCTCATCTGTTGGAAGACCCTGTACGGCAATAAGTTCACCTTGCTTCCGTTGTCGACAAGGATCTTCTTGCCTCGGTAGTTGTAACGACTCGAAAACCGGACCGCTACAAGCGCTAGGATCCATATCGGCTTAAGGCCGCCGGGACTCGTAGCAAGCCTAACATACCTCCTGTATACCTGTTAAATCCCATACATGATCATACATATATATAAAACTTTAAACTTCTTCTTTCATTTACCAAGCTTAATCTGTGCATGCACAAACTCATAATCATAAAACCCCACACTGGAGCCCTCATCAAATGCTCCAATGGGGTAGCATATCATACATTAAGCTTGGTTTACATAAACATCATTAAAACATTTCATTAAAAGGATCATGTACCAAAAAGGGATTAACATACATTAGGGCCAAGCACAATTCTATCCTCAATACAATTCTTTACATTACATCACATTATAACATTTTACAATACATGTCTACATCTAACTATTACATAAAACATGTAATACCCGACTAGATTTCGGTATCAGAATCCCTACCTTCCGGCGGAATCTCCGTTGGAATCTGGAATTCTGAAGATGCCAGAGGTTTCTAGAGGGGTAAAACATGTTTTCTAAAATGTTTTTACTGATTTCATGGTTTTAAATGAAAAAGAATTGAGTTTTGAAAAGAAAAGACCAAGGAGGCGTTTGCCAGGTTTGGCCGCCGAAAGTGAAGTTCGGCCGCCGAACATGGAAAGGTTTTTGGAGCGTTTTTGGCCTCCGAAAGCTTTGTTTGAACGAGCCAAGGTTTGGCTGCCGAACCTCAAGTTCGGCCACCGAACATGCATGAGTTTAGGGGGCACGTTAGGCTGCCGAAGGTGGTTCAGCAGGCCAACTATAAAGGGCCCTCAGATTGGAAATGGGCGAGTTTTCTCCCCATTCTCGAGCTCAGGTGAGTTTTTGTCCTTCTTTGGTCGTTTTCATGTTTTCTCTACCCATCCCTCAAGTTTTTCATGAGATCTACCTTTGTTTTGAAGTTTTGAAGCCCAAATAGAAGTTTTGGAAGTTTGGAGGCTTTTGGAGCTTGGATCCTCCACACCTCCGAGTTAGGGATCGCACCACCCCTCGATTTTCAAGAGGTAAGTGTAGATCCTTGCTTCCCTAGTGTTTTAATGAAGTTTTAAGTTAGTTTAATGATGTTTTGATGGTTGAGTATGGGTAGATATGCATGTTAGGGTTTATGTGGGTTTTATGCCCAATGTGTGTTTATGTGATGCTATGTTGAAGGGTTAAGCTAGTTTATGCATGTGGGAGAGTGTATGCATGATTGGGAAAGAGCAAGTGAGATTATGGGTTGTTTTGATGGTTTTGGCCTATGTGGGTCATAAGCTATCTATGCATGCTTTAATTGTTGTTTTTGGAGTTTAATCTAGTTGTTTAAGCTCCTTTGTGCATGGTTAAAGATTTATGCATGTTCTTTTGAAGTTGGGTGCTTGTTTTGGGGTGTTTGGAAGGTTTGGGAGGCTTGAATGCATGAGAAGCTGAGTTCTGCCCTTCCGAGAAGAACTCAGGTTCGGCCGCCGAAAGTAGTTTCGGCCGCCGAACCTGCCTTTGGATGCATGGATTGGCCGCCTAACCTTGCCCCCAAAAGTTGAGTTTTGGCTTGAAAGCAGACTTTCGGCCGCCGAAGGAAGGTTCGGCCGCCGAAAGTGCCTGACTTTCGTCTCTGGAGAGGGACTTTTGGCCGCCGAAGGTGCCGCCGAAAGTGCCCTATCCAGCCTTTTCATGGTTGTTTTCTATGCATGTTTAAGTGATGTTTTAGGGGGTTTTTGGGTAGTTGTGTATGAGTTGTTTAGAATGTGTTTGGCACCTCATTCGAGTCGACCTTTGTAGGATTGGACTCGAGGGACCGAGGAGGCCATCAGTGTTAGCAGTTGCAGAGTCAGTCGCTGTCTGCCAGAGGTGAGTAGAACTAACCTTAATCTTTTATTTTCAAGAAATCAAATGCCTAAAGCATGTTCATGCATCATGATGATTATAGTAGGTTGATTGCACTAGTTTCACGAATATGGCGCATTGCATAATTTGATGACTCTGATGATGTGGATGGACCAAGGTGACCCCACTAGCCTACTGATATTGTAAGACCTGGCCGGGCTAGGCATACTGATGTTGTAAGACTTGGCCGGGCTAGGCATACTGATGTTGGGAGTTTTGGGGTTAGGTCCAATCCGTGACGTGAATTGTTTGTGCTATGACGCATTTCATGAAAGCATGTAATTAATGAACTGTTTTATTGTTTCTACTCACTGGGCTTTTTAGCTCACCCCTCTCCCCTAACCCCAGTGTTGCAGGTCTGAGGCCGATCGGGAAGTCTCAAGAGTTAAGGTTGTGCTGATGTAATAGATTAGAGTTGTGTGGACATGTATTGTAATTTGAGATAATGTATTTTAAGATATTGTAATGTAATACAAGTATAGTAGAGTTATGTTTATGGATTAGAACTGTGTTTGGCCCTAAGACTTTGTTAGTCCCTTTTTAGTACATGATGTATGTATGGTTTATTGTTGAGTTGAGTTTGAACCAAACTGGTGGCATGTATTGTTTACCATACTAGAGTTTGATGAGGACCCTAGTGGAGGTCTTATGTTTGTGGTTCTGATGCATGCACAAGTTAGGTTCTAGTTCTTTGGATGTGACTCCGGCTTGATGTATGTTATGTTGACCCAGCTAGAGTTTTGATGAGGGCTCTAGTAGGGGGTTCTTGATGTTTTCAGTTATGTTGCATACAGGTCAAACTCGGTATTTACATCATATGTTTAAGTTTTTATGTTAATGTTTTGATCATGTATGGGATTTGACTAGGTGATAGGAGGTATGCTTGGCTTGCTACGGGTCCCGGCGACCTTAAGCCGATCTGGATCCTAGCGCTGGTGGCGGTTCGGACCGTTACAGAGGGTATCGGTTTCCGGGTCGTTACAAAACATGACTTCTTTACTCTTGCTGACTTCCTGGTCTATCCCGTACCTGCAAACCTGGGGGTTAAGGGAATGGGGTGAGCTACTAGAGCCCAGTGAGCAGAATAGTAAAACACTATATTAAAATTCATGCTTTCATGAAATGCATCACATCACAAACAAGTCACATTAAGGATGAACTTGTCACCAATAGCCCTCTACGTATCCAATAGTGCCAGAACGTAGAATGGGTCATGGTCTTTCCCTTACATAACATATCATAACATTCCAATGTGCTAGGGACGTAGAATGAGTCTTCCTGGACTTTCTCTTACATAGTGCCAGGGACGTAGAATGGGTCTTCTGGGACTTCCAAACCGTATCATCATCATATAATATCATACCATACGAGGGCTAATGGGTCATCCAATGTTCATCCACATCAACATCATATTATGCAATGCAACATATTCATGAATTCTAATGCAAACAACCTAATACATCTCATGGCATTCGTGATGCATGAACATGCTCAAAATTTATTTAGTTACTTTGCAATATAAAGAGTCATTCTACTCACCTCAGGCTAGCTCTGAAAAGACTCTGAAGCAGCTATCTCACTGCTGGGGTCCACGGTTCCTCGGGTCTGAACCTACACAGGTGGACTCAAATGAGGGACCAAACATACACTAACATGACTCTAAACAACTCCCCAAAAATCCCTTAAAACATCATAAAACAATCATAGAAATCATGTAAAGGAAGGCTGAACAGGGCACTTTCGGCGGCAGGTTCGGCAGCCAAAAGCCCCTCCAAAGCCGAAAGTCATGCACCTTCGGCGGCCGAAAGTGCCTTCCAGATCCGAAACTCATGCATGTTCGGCGGCAGGTTCGGCGGCCAAAACTCCAATCCAGAGCCGAAAGTCCAACTTTTGGGGCAGGGTTCAGTAGCCAAAACATGCCACCACAGGCAGGTTCGGCGGCCGAAAGTCCTTCTGTAATACCCGACTAGATTCAGGCATCGGAATCCCTACCTTCCGGCAGAATCTCCGTTGGAATATGGAATTCTGAAGATGCCAGAGTCTTCTAGAAGGGTAAAGTGTGTTTCTAAAATGTTTTCACATGATTTTATGGTTTTAAATGAAAAAGAAATGAGTTTTGTAAAGAATAGGCCAAGGAGGAAGGACCCAGGTTCGGCCGCCGAACCTCAAGTTCGGCTGCCGAACATGGAGCTGTTTCGGCAGTGCTTTAGGCCTCCGAAGGTTTTGAGGGAAGAAACCAGGTTCGGCCGCCGAACCTCAAGTTCGGCCGCCGAACATGGGATAGTTTAAGGGGCACGTTAGGCTGCTGAAGGTGGTGAAGTTGTGGAAGCGGCTTAGGCCGCCGAAGGTGGTTGATCGGCCACCTATAAAAGGCCTCTCAGACCGAAAATGAGCGAGTTTTCTCCCCATTCTCGAGCTAAGGTGAGTTCATGTCCTCCTTTGGTCGATTTCATGTCCTTTCTTCAAATCTTTCATGTTTTAACAAGTTTTAGCTTGGGTTTTGAAGTTGTGAGCTTAAGATCAAGTTTTGAGAGCTTGGAGACCCAAGGCGTTGTTTCCTCCTATCTCCAAGTTAGGGATCGCACCAACTCTCGATCTTCAAGAGGTAAGTGTAGATCCACATACTTTTCCTTGTTTTAAGCAAGTTTTAAGAAGTTTTGATGCTTGTGTGAGGGTAGATGTGCATGTTTAGGTTTATGTGGGTTTTATGCTCAATGTATGTTTATATGATGTTTTGTTGGGTGGTTTAAGCTAGTTTATGCCCTATATGCATGAGGGAGTGTGTATGCATGTAATACCCGGCTAGACTCCGGTATCGGAATCCCTACCGTCCGGTGGGACCTCGGATGTCGGAAACCTCTAGAAGGGTAAAACTATGATTTTATGAAATGTTTTCATGTATTTCATGTTTTTAAGTAAGAAATTAAATGAGTTTTTGCATGAAAATCCTTGGAGGAAAACCCAGGTTCGGCCGCCGAACTCCGAGGTTCGGCCGCCGAACATGCATGCGTTTTGGAGGCACGTTAGGCCCCCGAAAGCATAAGTGAGGGAAGTCAAGGTTCGGCCACCGAACCTCATGTTCGGCCGCCGAACATTTGCATGGATGCGGAGGCACATTCGGCCCCCGAACGTGGTCTGGCCAGCCACTATAAAAGGGTCCCTTAGCCGAAAATGGGCGAGCTTTTTCTCCCCATTTCGGCCAAGGTGAGCATTCCGCCATCCTTCCCCAATATTGAGTTTTCCTTCCTTTTTCCCTGATCTTTACAAGTTTATAACTCTGTTTTTGAAGATCTTGGAGCTTAGAACGAGTTTTGGAGCTTGGAGACCAAAAGTTGGAACTTCTCCCATCTCCAAGTTTAGATCTCCTCAACCCTCGATCTTCAAGAGGTAAGGGCCGATCTTAAGCTCAATGTATGATTTAAACAAGTTTTATGAAGTTTTAAGGGGTAAAATGCATGTTAGGGTATATGTTAAACCTATGGGTTTTTGATGACTTTTTGAACAATGTAGCTTGATTGTGTGTGATTGAAGTGTTGTAGATGAGGTATATGCATGTTTGAGGCCCCTAGGAACTTGTATGCATGCTTTGGTTGAACAATATGCATGTTTGGAAGGTTTGGAGGCGAAATGTGCTAAGGGAGCCAAGTTTCTGCCCTTTGGCAGAAACCAGGTTCGGCAGCCGAAGATACTTTCGGCCGCCGAACATGGCTGGGGAGGCAGGCCTTTCGGCTGCCGAAGTTGCCCCCGAAAAGAGACCTTCGTCTCTGTCTGGCACTTTCGGCCGCCGAAGGTGCCGCCGAACCTACCTGAGTTTCGTCTCTGTCCAGGACTTTCGGCCGCCGAAGGTGCCGCCGAAGGTGCCCTGTTCAGCCATTTCTTGCATGCTTTCATGTGATGTTTTCAAAATGTTTTAGGGGGTCTTTGGGGAGTATTTAAGAGTCATGTTCATGTATGTTTGGTGCCTCATTTGAGTCCACCTGTGTAGGTTCGAACCCGAGGAACCGAGACCCCAGGTTGTGAGATAGTCGTTCAGAGTTCGTTGTTAAAGCTTCAGTTACCAAGTGAGTGGAACAACCCCTTAAGTTTTAAAGTAAATGAATAAATGAACGAATCATAAAGCATTGCCCATGCATCACTATGCCATGCAATATTAGGTTGTTTGCATTAGAATTCATGAATATGTTGCATTGCATACTTTGTTGTTGATGTGGATGAATGTTGAATGATCCATTAGCCCTTGTATGTCATGATAGCCTATGTGAGTCCAGGTGTGCCTGCTACGGCTCTACGCCCCTGGCACTATGACAAATTATGGAAGTCCGGGTGCGCCTGCTACGGCTCTACGCCCCCGGCATATATAAGTAAGAAAGATAGGGGCTAAATGGTGACAAGTTCATCCTTGTTGTGAAATGTTTGTGTTATGGCGCATACATGAAAGCATGAATAAGAAAAAGTTAAATGATAATAATAATAATAAAATGAATAATAATATACCTAAAAATGGAGGAATTAAAACAAATGTTTTTAGTTTCTGCTCACTGGGCTCTAGTAGCTCACCCCACTCCCTCTATCCCCAGAGTTGCAGGTACAGGATAGATCAAGAAGTCGGCTAGAGTGAAGTCAAGTCATGTATGTTGTAATAGATAGTAGTGGACATGAACATGATGTAATGAGTATGTATGACAATGTAATGTAATGAATGATTTGATGATGTATTGAGGATTATAGTAGTGCTTGACCTAGAGGTGCGTGAATCCCCATGATGTACAGAGTGTTTAATGAGTAATGATGTTAATGACCATGATTATCCAAGCTGATATGTATGATGATGATACCCCATTGGAGTATTTGATGAGGACTCCAGTGTGGGGTTTATGTATGATTTTGTGCATGCACAGGTTTTGCTTGGATAAGAGAAAAGAAAAATTTTTACAGATCATGTATATGTTGTTATGTATGGGATTCCACAGGTTTACAGGAGGTATGTAGGCTTGCTACAGGTCCCGGTGGCCTTAAGCCGATCTGGATCCTAGCGCCGGTAGCGGTCCGGATTTCCGGGTCGTTACAGAGTGGTATCAGAGCCCTAGGTTCATATGATCGGACCTAGAGTGTCGGGCTCATAGATGTTCTAGAAGGTCAAGCACGCTAGGAAAATCATGTCCACTAGGATAGGATGTAGAGTCCTGTCTATATGATGATATGATATGCCATGATGATATGCATGTGCATAAATGCTATGATGTGATGCTATGTATGTGATGAGGGTTCATGTGTTTCCACATGAACCATATGATGCTAATGATTGCTTGTGCTATGTGCTGTTTTTCAGAAGATAGAATGAGAGGAACTCGTCGATCTGCACGATTGACTGGAGTGCCACCTCAGGACGAGGGCGCTGATGCCCGTCCTCCAGCATTGCCTAGGGCAATGTCCAGTAGGTCCAACAGAGACAGAGTAGCTAGAGACCCTAGAAGGTCTTTGGATCTGGGTAGAAGCAGATCAGTAAGGGGAACAGTGCAGGGAGGAATGTCTGAGGATATGGAAGTAGATCAGAGGAGGGATGGCAGTCTCGGTGTGAGCATGCCTGTAACGACCCCAAAAAGGACCGTCACCGGCGCTAGGATTCAGGTCGGCTTAAGGCCGCCAGAACCCGTAGCAAGCCTGCTATACTCTCTGTGTACCTGTAAAACTCATACATGATCATACATTTTCTGTGAAAATAAAACTCTTTTCTGAACCAAGGCTTAACCTGTGCATGCACTATCTCTGTACTCTGTACTCATGTACTCTGTACTCTGTATCCCTGACTAGAGCTTGCTCTAGATGGGTTAACTCATACCTGTTAAGCCTGGTTTTCACATACAGGAAAACATATATACATATACAGATCATGTACAACACATACATCACTAGGTCAAGCAACAACTATTACATCTCTTTAATATTACATGTCCACTCTAAGCTATTACAGATCTCTTTACTCTTTCTGTACTCTGCTGAACTGTCCCTGTACACTGTACACTGAATACTGAACCTGCAAAACTGGGGTTAAGGGAGTGGGATGAGCTCTATAGCCCAGTGAGTAGAACAGTAAAACATCTCAGTAAAATATGATCTCATGAAATGCCTCATATCACAGACAAGCCACATCAAGAGTAAACCTGTCACCACATAGTCCCAGTAACTCTGTGCCAGGGCGTAGAATCGAGCACCTGGTCTTCCTGTCATATATGTATATGTGTATATAACACCTGTGAACTTACCATTGCCAGGGCGTAGTCAAAGGCTCCTGGACTTTGCTATATACCTGCCAGGGCGTAGTCAAAGGCTCCTGGTCTTTGCTATACGTGCCAGGGCGTAGTCAAAGGCTCCTGGTCTTCCTGTCTGTGACTATTGGATCATTCAGCATTTACTCACATCATCAAATAACAATGCAATGCAACATATTCGTGGATACTAATGCAATCAACCTATGGCATAAACATGATGCATGAGATATGCTAAAAGCAGTTTGTGATTCAATTAAAAATCATAAGTTTAGTTCCACTCACCTCTGGCTATCTGGACTGACTGACTCTGCAGGTTCTGAATCTCTGGAGCAGTACTCACTGCTGCTCTCTCTGGTTCCTCTGGTCTGTACCTATACAGATAGACTCAAATGAGGGACCAAACTAACTTATCAATACCTCTATTAAACTCTCCAAGAATCCCCTAAAACTCACTTAACTATCCATGCAAAGCATGCAAAAGAAAGCTGGACAGGACACTTTCGGCGGCAGGTTCGGCGGCCGAATGTCCTCTCCAGAGACGAAACTCAAGCACCTTCGGCGGCACCTTCGGCGGCCGAATCCCCCAAACAGAGCCGAACATGCAAAAACACTCGGGGGCAAGCTGTGGCAGCCTAAGCTACCATGCAAGAGGTTCGGCGGCCGAATGAACTTTCGGCTGCCGAACCTGAGTTCATCCCGAACTCAGCTTCAACGGCAAAACATCTCCTCCTTCCCTTCAAGCTCTCCATACATGCATATACCAACTTCTCAACACACATATACATAAGTATATGATCACAGGGGTCCAAAACTATCTAATAACCCCAAACAACAAATCAAACATAACACATAAACATGTATACATGCATAACTCATCAAACCTATCATTAAGAACCTAAACATGCATGTCCTTCCATACATCCCCCTAAAACCTTCAGAAAACATATTCAAGAACATCACTTACCTCCTGTAGTAAGAAGCTACACACTCTGAACAAGGGAAAATGGATCACCTCCTCTCACACTCTCAAACTCTCAAACGCGTAACTTTTGTTTCTCTCAACTCTCAACACCTTTGCAAGCACCTCAAGCTTCTGTATGATCACCCAAAACATGTACAGGTGAGTCATAGAGACGTGGCCATTCCATGGCAAGAATCTGAGGCCAACACTTGTCAAAAACCATGACTCAGCTCACCAGCCAACTCATTGTCGGCTGCCCAATCACATGCAAGACCATGCAACATTCGGGGGCCGAACTTCCCTTCGGAAGCCAAACACTTTCGGCGGCCGAACTTACTTTCGGCGGCCGAACTTGGCTCAACTGCCTTAGGTCATTGCAACTCAAAACTCACTTCCCTTAACCTTCAAACATTTAAACACATCATAACACCTAGTAAAACATAAATCCTACCCTTTTTAGAATTCCGACACCCCGGATTCCACCAGACAACAGGAATTCCGGTGCCGGATTCTAGTCGGGTATTACATTCTCCCCTCCTTAAGAACATTCGTCCTCGGATGTTCCTAAAACACAAAACAAAACACAAGGAGGAAACTAACCTCAAAACAAATATGGATACTGCTGGAGCATAGACTCCCGCGTCTCCCACGTGCACTCTTCTAGGTTATGGTGGTTCCATAGGACTTTCACCATCGGAATCTCTTTGTTCCTTAGCTGTCTGATCTGCGTGTCCAGAATCCGCACTGGCTGCTCTATATAGGTGAGATCTGTATGAATCTCCACCTCAGGCTCACTCAGAACCTGATTCGGATCTGACACAAACTGTCGTAGCATAGAAACATGAAATACCGGGTGAATTCTCTCCATAGAAGCAGGTAAATCCAGCTTATACGACACATTTCCGATCCTCTGCAACACCTCAAAGGGTCCAATGTACCGTGGAGCTAATTTACCTTTCTTCCCAAAACGAACCACTCCTTTCATTGGAGACACTTTCAGCAATACCCAATTACCCTCTTGAAATTCTAACTGCTTTCTGCGAACGTCTGCATAACTTTTCTGTCTACTCTGAGCTGTTCTGATTCTTTCTCTGATCATGGGCACCATTCTACTGGTAATGTCTACTAACTCTGGCCCTGCAAGAGCCTTCTCTCCTACCTCTTCCCAGCAAACAGGTGATCTACACTTCCTCCCATATAATGCTTCATAAGGAGCCATCCCAATGCTAGCATGATGACTGTTATTGTAGGCAAACTCCACCAAAGGTAGATGTTGCCTCCAAGAACCGCCAAAGTCTAACACACATAGTCGAAGCATATCCTCTATGGTCTGGATGGTCCTTTCTGACTGTCCATCAGTCTGTGGGTGGAAAGCAGTACTAAAATCTAATCTCGTGCCCATTGCACTTTGCAGACTCCGCCAAAAGCGAGAAGTAAACTGAGGTCCTCTGTCTGAAACTATAGACACTGGAACTCCATGTAACCTCACTATCTCATCCAGATAGACCTGTGCCAACTTATCCACAGAATAGTTACTCCGTACTGGAAGAAAATGAGCAGATTTCGTGAGTCTGTCCACAATCACCCATATCGAGTCTATCCTGTTGGACGCTACTGGTAAACCCACTACAAAATCCATGGCTATGTTCTCCCATTTCCACTCTGGAATCGGTAATGGGTTAAGCATTCCTGCTGGTTTCTGATGTTCTAATTTCACCCTCTGACAAACCTCACAGGCTGTCACGAACTGCGCCACTTCTTTCTTCATGGCTGGCCACCAATAGACCCTTTTCAGATCCTGATACATCTTGGTGGTTCCTGGGTGAACACGATATCTCGCATTATGAGCTTCCCTCATAATGTCTTCCTTCACACTGCCCCTATCTGGTACACAAAGTCGACTCCCATAGCGAAGGATTCCTTTACTGTCAAATCTGAACTCTGCACTATTGCCTGACTGAACAGTCCTGGCGATTTTCATCAACTCAGGGTCCTCATGCTGTCTCTGAGCTATCTGCTCTAGAAACACAGGTGTCACTCTCATCTGTGCTATCAATGCACCTGTACCAGACAACTCTAACTGTAATCCCTCGTCAAAGAGCTTATAAAGCTCCATCACAACTGGTCTCCGCTCTGCTGCTATATGGGATAAACTGCCTAGTGATTTCCGGCTTAGGGCGTCTGCGACAACATTCGCCTTACCCGGATGATACTGGATCTTACAATCATAATCACTGAGCAATTCAACCCATCTTCTCTGCCTCAAATTCAGCTCTCTTTGACTTAAGATGTACTGTAAACTCTTATGATCGGTGAAGATCTCGCATTTAACTCCGTAGAGGTAATGCCGCCACATCTTAAGTGCAAAGATAACTGCTGCCATCTCTAGGTCATGGGTAGGGTAATTCAATTCGTGCTTCTTCAACTGTCTAGAAGCATAAGCTATTACTCTATCACTCTGCATCAATACACAACCCAATCCCACTCGAGATGCATCACAGAATACTGTGAAGTCCTCATTACTCACAGGCAGAGCTAACACTGGTGCTGTGGTCAATCTCCTCTTGAGCTCCTCAAAGCTCTCTTCACACTGGTCTGACCATATAAACTTCTGGTTCTTCTGAGTCAATCTGGTCATAGGCGCTGCTATCTTTGAGAAGTTCTGAACGAACCTCCTGTAGTAACCTGCCAGTCCCAGAAAGCTTTTAATCTCAGTTACTGTCATGGGTCTGGGCCAGTTAGCTACAGCCTCTATCTTCTTGGGGTCTACCTCAATACCCTCTGCTGATACCACATGTCCCAAGAAGGCAATGCTCCGTAACCAAAACTCGCACTTCGAGAATTTGGCATATAAACCATGCTCTCTCAGTGTCTGCAAAACTATCCTCAGATGTTGGGCATGCTCCTCTGCATCTCTGGAATACACTAAGATATCATCGATAAACACAATGACAAAGTGATCCATAAACTCACTGAATACCCTGTTCATGAGATCCATAAATGCTGCAGGGGCGTTAGTCAACCCGAACGGCATCACTAAGAACTCATAATGCCCATATCTGGTCCGAAAAGCTGTTTTAGGCACATCTGCCTCTCTGACTCTCAACTGATGATACCCAGATCTCAGATCTATTTTCGAGAAACAACCTGCTCCAGCTAGCTGGTCAAATAGATCATCAATCCGTGGTAAAGGATACCTATTCTTGATAGTGACCTTGTTCAACTGTCTGTAGTCGATACAAAGTCTGAGGGATCCATCCTTCTTTCTGACAAAGAGCACTGGAGCACCCCAAGGTGAGGTACTAGGGCGGATGAAACCCTTATCTACCAAGTCCTGCAACTGTGCTTTCAACTCTGTTAACTCAGCTGGCGCCATCCTGTAGGGAGGTATAGAGATAGATCTGGTACCTGGCAATAATTCAATTTCAAACCCTATCTCCCTATCAGGTGGTAGTCCTGGCAAATCGTCTGGGAACACATCGAGAAACTCTCGGACTACTGGTACTGTGGCTGGTTCCCTCACCTGACTGTCTAGCTCTCTCACATGAGCTAGAAACCCCTGACAACCCCTCCTAAGCAAACGACG
Organism: Manihot esculenta; assembly: GCF_001659605.2. Lineage (NCBI taxonomy): Eukaryota > Viridiplantae > Streptophyta > Magnoliopsida > Malpighiales > Euphorbiaceae > Manihot > Manihot esculenta. The sequence goes on along the minus strand of NC_035178.2, from coordinate 33,150,251 downwards.
AGCCTGAAGGGCTGAAATCATACCTCTGGGTGTACCTCTCCTGTCTCCTCGGAAGAAACTCTCTGACCCATCCTGGTCTCTGAGACTCACTAGCTTCTCTCGACAGTCCAATGTAGCACTATATG